>NC_034599.1:55709251-55743520 GCF_900095145.1 Mus pahari | reverse complement strand
GGGGAGGGGAGGGGAGGGACTGATGAAAAGGGAGAGTTTCGGTTTCCTATTGGCTGAAGACAGTTCTTCAAATCGGCTGCTGGACACTGGACACACAACCCTGAACCGCACACTTAATAATAATGAGCCTCTGCTCCAGTTCACAGTGGAGTGATTTTACATTATGTTATGAATTTTGGCCCAGCAATAACTCAAAAATAAATATGATGTCTTAGATACCATTAATATGATTGATACAAATTTATAACTTTTTACAACGTCAAGGTGTGTGAGAATGGCTACCAGCTGCCAGGAGCCATTAAAGCTCAGCACAGGCCCGAAGCGTGTGCTATGAGCCAGCCTCTGCCTGACATTCCATCAACTGCTCGGACGTACTTTAGTACACCAGCTGGAGGGCACCTTAGGCTGTGCCCCCTGGTTACCAGGGAGGCCCTATGTGTCACTAGCAGTGGAAGCACAGCCCGTCCGTCCTTTAGGAAGCCACCTCCCTGCTCTGCACAGCTCAGAGCATCTTGGCATGTGGCAGCCAGGCACTCTACGCAGCCCTGCAGGGGCAGGGGCAAGCTCTGGTGTGCTCTCTGGTTTTATGTCAACTTGACACAAGCTAGAGTCATTTGGAGGAAGGCACCTCAGCTGAGGAGATGCTCCACCAGAGTGGCCTGTGGTGCATTTTCTCGGGTGAGGATTGGTGGGGAAGGTCCCAGCTGAGTGGGGCAGGACTATCCTGGGCTGGTGGTCCGGGGTTCTATAGGAAAGCAGGCCGAGCAAGCAAAGGGAGCAAGCCAGTGAGCAGCATCCCTCCATGGCCTCTGCATCAGCTCCTGCCTCCAGGTTTCCACCTTGAGTTCCTTCCTTGACTTCCTTCAATGATGGGCTGAAATGAACCCTTTCCTCCCCAAGCTGCTTTTGGTCATGGTATTTCATCCCAGAAACTGTAACCCTGAGAAACCCTGAAATCAAGAAGCCCATTTTTATTAAGAAGCACCACTGTTGAGCATATAACGAATGCATTTCTTTCTTTGATTTGAGGTGTATGTACATATGTGTTTGCTTGTGTCTGTGTGCATACAGGTACACATGTGTGTGCCTGCTTCCAGAAGCCTTTGGTGTCGTCCTCAGGAAGAGCATCCACCTCCTAGCNTGGCTGGCCGGNGAACCAGGGACCCTCCTCTCTGACTCTCCAGTGTTGGGACCACAGGCCCACACCATTCCTCCCAACATTTTCTCGTGGGTCTTTGTGCTTGTTAGGCAGGAGTTTTCCCAAATGAGCCATCCCCCAGCAAAGATAGTTCCTCATCCATACCAACTGCACATTAGTAACCTTTCCAGAAATGACATAAAATGTAAAGTAATGTGTGTTTGGCCAGATATGGCAGTGCACACCTTTAATCCCAGCACTTGGGAGGCAGAGGCAGGCAGATATCTGTGAGTTCAAAGCCAGCCTGGTCTATGTACTGTATTCCAAGACAATCAGAGCTACACAGGGAGACCCTGTCTTACAAACAAAACAGCAGCAAAGGAAACACATGCTCAGTCCAGAAAGCCCTGCATATATTCATGCTTACAAATGAAAAGGGGATTACCCATAACCTCCCTGCTAAGGGTTGGTTCTGAAATTTCCCTAACAGCTCATGTGTTGAAAGCTTGGGTCCCAGCACAGTCCTTGGAATGGAACCTTCCAGAGGTGACTGGATCACAAGGACTCTGGCCTCAGGATGTGATTTGCCCATTCATGAATACATATTGGGCTTCCTGGAGGTAGTAGACACTTGAGGCAGGGCAAGCGGGGGAAATGGATCACTGATGGTGGCCTCTTTAAAAACCCTAGTTATCTTCCTCTTCCTCTTCCTCTTCCTCTTCCTCTTCCTCTACCTCCCTCCAACCTCTCCTTCCTGGAGGCAACGAGAGAGAGCATTGCTGCTTACTGCTGCTCCAATGTAATACCTGACTCATCACTACACTAAAAGTGACAGGGCCAACCATGGACATGGAACTCTAAGCCTGAGCCAAAATGCCCGAGTTGATTGTCTCAGCCTGCAGGATCTGGTACTGTCTCTAAGTAAATAGTGTCAAGTTGAGTTAAATCACAGAATGCACAATTGAGGTTGCTGGAAAATTCTTTGGCATGTGGGGAGCCCCCTTCCCCCTAGGTATCTGGTCGTACAACGTTTATGAGTCAACAGCCTGAGAGCTGTTGTCACAATGAATAAGAGCTAACCAGCATACCTACTATCAGAAATGACCAGTATTAAACATTTTGTCTGTGTTTTTGTTTAAAGTTGAATTGAGATTTTTTTTTTTTTTTTTTTTTTTTTTTTTTTTTTTTTTTTTTGGTTTTTAATCTATGTGATTTCAACATTGAATGTGAATTCCTTGGTATTTAGGACAGGCATTCCTGAGGGAAAAAAGCTATAGATGTAAAGAAGACTTTAAAATACAGGCAAATTGGGGCCAGTGAGGGGCTCAGCTGGTGAAAAGCCTTTCTGCCAATGTTGACATGTGAGTCTGCTCCCCAGTGTCTACATGGGAGAAGGAGAGAGCTGACTTCTCCAAGCTGGCCTCCCTCTGCCCCTCCCCACGAATGCCAGTTCTCATGTAACCTCACAGGTGATAATTTTACTTTACAGCTAGCTGCCTTCTGTGAGAGGCAAAGTGGACCCCACCACTCTCAACCTCTCTGAGGAACAATTCTTTGCCCAGATGCACAGGGAGTTTCCCACATGCCAAGCAGGGGACACCTGGGTGTCCCGGAGCTGAACCCTTGCTTGGAGGTAGTTCTGGCTCTCCCGAGTTAAGAGCCCAGCGGCCCTCACCTCCCGGATGCTATGATTTAAACAGGCTTGACTGTTCACGCTGAATTTAGTCTTCTGTGTGGCTGGTGATTTGTCACTGACAGGGACTAAGCTTTTCTTGAAGGACTGGGTTAGTTACCAGCAGAGCAGCATGTTATAAAGTTCGGGCGTCGCACCCTGCACTTGTTCTTAGGACACCTTCACCAGAACGGAAAGCCATCCTGACTCCACACTCTTCAACTCCCCAGTCTTGAGAACTGAGTCAAAAACAAAAACAAAAAAAAACAAAAAACAAAAAAAACCCAAAAAACCAAAACCACCACCACCAACAAAACCCGAAAACAACTTTTTAAAAATAAATCACCTTGTCTCGGGTATTCTGCTATAGCTACAGAAAAAAACAGACTAAGACAGATGCCAATTGCCATCCCCAGGTTGTGGCTTGTGTTCCTCATAGGTTGGCTACAAACCATGGTTCCCACAATCCCCTCCAACACTTGGTCAATGGAAGCAGCCCACAACTTTGGGCATCCTAACTCTTTCCTTGTAAAGGGAATTGTCATGGGTACAAACGAACAGTCAGAACAAAGAGATGCACAGGGCCAGCTCATCTCCTGGGGCATACAGGCTTGAAGCTCTCCCAACCCATCCCTCAGGCCCTATGACCTCCAAGGATCCCCTCTGCTCTAAGGCAACCAGGAGTAGCTACAGAACACTTAGAAACCTTCAGGACTTCCTGGCCAGTATTCTTTCCACTAACTAAGCTAGTTCCACTTCATTGAACAAATGAAAAAAAAAAATCCTGACATAGAAATACAAATATCTCTAATACATTTAAGCTTCATGTGGGTATACACCTCTAATCCCAGCACTCAGAGGCAAAGGCAGACAGCTCTTTGTGAATTTGAAGCCAGCCTGGTCTACATAGTGAATTCCAGGCTAGTCGGGGCAACATACTAAGAACCTGTCTCAAATAAACAGACATAATAAAATCAGATGTAATGTCCTTTACAGCTAAAGAAATAATGAAGGAATAAATACAAACATTGGCATTTGTATAAGCAGACCATTCTGAAATACACACTGTACCTAAGGGATGGCCCTGGAATGCTAAGCCCAAATCTCCCTCCAATTAGAAGGAGATGCTCTAATGGAGACAGACAAAGGGTAAACCAGAGGAATGAGGAACTGTCCATGAGCACAGGAAGCTGAGATGGAAGAGCTGGGCAGAGTCGGGGTGGGGACTCAGGAAAGGCTGCTCTGAAACCAGCAGCAGGGCAAGCTGAGTGATGAGAGCCAGCCAGGGGGATTTCCACTCCAGATAGGCAGTCACTGCCGAAGGAGTGGTACATTCCACAGAAAGCTGAGGGTACCCCAGGGGAGACACATCATAGAGGGAAGGTAGGCACCGAGACCAAACGGATGGATTCCCCAGTTTTAGCATAAACACTTTTCTAAAGCAACTTCTTCAGAGATTAAGGTGACTGACTACCTTTGTGAGACTCTCTGGGCATGTCAGAATCACCTTTACAAACATCCCTTCCTGGGGCTGAGGAGGTAGCTCAGGGAGTAACATTGAGGGCACGAGGACCTGGGTTTGAATCCTCAGCACCACATAAAAGCTATGTGCCCTCACATGCCTGTAGGGATGGAGACAGAAGCACAGAAGCTTGCTATTGCTGGCCTACCCCAAGATTCAGTGCATACACCACGTACGTGCACATATACCACACACACATGCACCACACACACACACAACATACACATACACTATACACACATCACACATGCACACACATGTGCATACACCACATACATGCACATATACTATACACACATGCACACAGATGTGCATACACCAACCACACAGGCAAGTACATATACCAAACACATATATACACACATACATGTGTGCATGTACCATACATATATGCACTTGCACCACACACACATACACCAAAGTATGTTCTGACATACTATGTTTTCACTTCCAAGATTTTCAAGATTTTCTATTGAATAATAACCATTTGAAACATTTGCACTAAATAGCATAATCTACCTCATCCACTTCAAACCTAAAAAATATAAACAAAATTTTCAACTTCACAAAAAAAAAAAAAAAACAAAAACAAAAACAAAAACAAAAACTTGGACTGAAGAGATGGCTCAGTAGTTAAGAGCACTGACTGCTCTTCCAAAGGTCCTAAGTTCAAATCCCAGCAACCACATGGTGGTTCACAACCATCTGTAATGAGATCTGACGCCCTCTTCTGGTACATCTGAAGACAGCTACAGTGTACTTACATATAATAAATAAATAAATCTTAAAAAACAAAAAAGAAAGAAAGGAAACAAATTTTGGGCCAGCGAGATAATTCAACAGGTAAAGATACTTACTGCCAAGCCCATGATGCAATAATAGACAAAGAGAAACGGCTCCTGCAAATTGTTCTCAGACCGCTACACGTACCATGGTACATGCATGCACTGTGTCCCCACAAAAATAAACAAATGTAACAGGCCCAGTGGCACATGCCGTAATTCCCAGCACTCAGGAGGCAGAAGCAGGCAGATCTCTGAGTTCCTGGGCCCCTGAATGTCCCAGTGAGACCTTGTCTATAAATACATGAATATTTTTAATTAAAACTGGGCACTTACAATCTCAAGATAAAAGTCTTTCTCAGGGTGGGGCGGGGGGGGGGAAGACAGAGACAACTAAATAAAACCCTCTCCAGTAGAAAATATATGAACACACTAAATAGCAAGTACGTTTGGATAAACTCCAAGTGTCCAATTGAAACACAGCCCAGCAGACTTCTAGAGTACCCTGCTAGTGCCAGCCTCATTAATAAAACCCAAGGCAGGCTCCACCTGGCCCAGAACCCAGCAGCAGAGAGCAAAGCTCACGGCATGGGCATTCCTCACGGATTAGACTGCTCATCAAGACCTGCTCTAGAGCGCACAGGCTGGTGGTTAGAAATACTTGCTGGGTTCCATTTAGTCCAGAGGTCATCTGGCCCCACTCTTATATAACAGCATTAGCACTGTTATGACAGAAGAGGAAGAGAAAGAATGACTAGGAAAACAACGGCTGCACAGCTGACGTCTGTCTCAGCAAGGCTATGATTATTCCCGTGCTCCTGATGCCCCGCCTGATGCCCCACACCTCGCTCATCTATGCTGCTGCATGCCCAGAAAGTGTGCTGTTAGGACCCACCGGAACAAAAAGGAAAGAGAGATTATACTCTCCATCTTCTTTCTGACCAAGGCACAGAGACTCCATCCCACTGTACTGACTCTCTCTGCATCAGACAGGCTGGGGCGTGGTTCGGTGGGGCAAGTGCTTGCACGCCATCATTCAGATCTTAGTTCAGATCTCAGCGTTCAGGTAAAAGAGCAGGAAAGCCATCACACCCGGCGGCATCCAAGTGCTGCACAAAGACAAGCCCCCTGGGACTGCATGGTGCATCAGCCACACCAGTGAGCTCAAGCTTCAGTGAGAGACATTGCCTCTAAGAATGGGGTAGATGCTGTCTTAGCTGGGGTGTCTGTTGCTGTGATAAAACACCGTGACCAAAGCAACTTGGGGAGAAGGAGTTTATTTCAGCTTACAGCCTCACATCACAGGCCATCGCTGAGGAAAGTCAGGGCAGGAACTCAAACAGGGAGGGAACCTAGAGGCAGGAATGAATGCAGAAAACATAAAGGAGAGAAGCTTATTGGTTTGCTCCTTGTGGCCTGCTCAGCCTGCTTTCTCATAGCATGCAGGACCATCTGCCTGGGGGTGGCCTTCCCACAACCAATCAAGACAATACTCCACAGACTTGCCTACACGCAAACTGTATTATGAAGGCATTTTTTCAATGGTGGTTGTCCTCTCTCTGATAAGTTGACATTTAACTAGCCAGCACAGAGAGCAACTGAGGAAGATATCTGACATCAACCTCTGGCCTCCACTCACGCCAACAGGCATGTATGTACGCACATGCACATGGGCACCTACCCACATTTGTACACATACATAGGAATAAATACGAAAATGTCAAAGACAAAAATGATGATGATTTAAATAACAAGCTTGACCTCTTCAGGGTCGCAAGCGGCCACAGAATCTGGAATAACATGCTTGTAAAGAACTGGAATCAAGAGAAAGCAACACTCTGCCAAGAGTTCTGCCCTCCCAGCACGATTCTATTCTAGGCTGTTGCTTAAATACCAGACTCCCCACCTCTCCCTTAGACAGACATGAGCTCCTTTATTAGCACTGTCTGGTCTTCAAAAAAAGTTTATTAAAAAAAAAATAGAGAGCAGCCAGACTGGTGCACAGGCCTGTAATCCTAGCTCCTTGGAGGCTGGGCCAGGTAAATCACAAGTCCAAGGCCAAAGGGGGGCTACAGGGTGAACTTAAGGCTAGCCTGGGCAACTTAGTTAGCCTATACTTTAGAACAAAAGGGAGGAAAGGTTTATTTAGCTTATGCTTCCACATCACTGTCCATCATCGACGGAAGTCAAGACGGGAACTCAAGCAGGGCAGGAACTGACACAGAGGCCATAAAGGGTGTTGCTTACTGGCTTGCTCTCCAGGCTTTGCTCAGCCTGCTTTCTTACAGAACAAAGAACCACCAGCATCGACAGTGGTCCCAGTCACAGTGGGCTGGGTCCTCCTCCTCTAATCACCAATCAGCAAAGTGTCCTAGAGGCTTGCCCACAACCTGTCTTCTGGAGGCATCTTCTCAGTTGATGCTCCCTCTTTCCTGATGACTCTGGCTTATGTGAAGCTGACATAAAGGTAGCCAGCACACTACCTCCTCAATTCAAACATGTGTCTTTGTTTCTTTACTTATTTCACTTCTCCAAAAGAAACTGCACCGAATTCCAAGGCAACTGCTCTCATGCATCTCAAACATAACAAGCTATGGTCCACAGAACAGAGCTCTCGGGCAGCTCAGATCTTAGTGTACCCTTCAAACATTTAGCAATTGATCATCAAAAAACGTAAACTCCCAAATATTTTCAGAAAAAGTATCCAAATTATAGTTTTTAAAATGTCTAAATACTATGACTAATTATTTTTAATGTAGAGGTAAAACCCAAGGAGGGACTTTTAAAAGCTTCTGCCCCTACACACACTAGACAACAAAGATATTTGAAACATTTTGACAAATGTTTTTGCCAGCTTCCAACACTGGCCAGTTTTAGGATGTGCCAAAGGCAAAGCACACATACTAGCTAAAGAGCCTCAAGCTGAACCACACACAGGGAAAACAACCCATTGCTAGTCTAATCCTTTCACACACTGTGATTTTTTGGAAGGGTTTGCAAACAACTATGAGATACATACCGGTCCCTAGACCTCAAAAGACTGTTCAAGAATCAAGCAGAGGGCCTGGAGAGATGGATCCGTAACGAAGATCCCACTCTACTCTTGCAGAGAACCAAGACAGGAAGTTCACCTACGCCTGAAAGTGCAGCTACAAAGGATCTGATGCCCTCTTCTGGACTCCACGGACATTGCACTCACATGCGCATACCCATTTTTAGATACACACGCAAACATAATCAAAAATAAATTCTGTCACTAAAGAAGAATGAAGTTGAAAGCAAGCCTTATAATTCCAGCCAACATTTTTTTTTTAATCTAAAATGAGAAACATTAAAAGCTTCACAGGAAAGGAAACGGTTTTAAGAAAGTGGTGGGTTTTTTTTTCCCCCCTCACACATCAAGTCGATATTTCTACACAAATGTTTAACTCTTTCCAAATCGCTGTTTTAAGGAGGACCTGTCCCAGGGAGTGTTAGTATAAGCCTCACACCGAGACCCTGGGATGTGACGAGGCCTGGGAAGAGAGCTTTATCAGTAGAGTGTCTGCTGTGGCTCCAATCCCCAGCACCCACATTAAAGAAAAAGGCCTGGTGCTGTGTTTGTTATCCAGTGCTGGGGAGGAAGAGGAAGGGGGGACCTTGAGCTCATTGTCCAAAGGAAGGGAGGACCTTGAGCTCATTGGCCAACCTGCACAGCAAACTGGCGAACAACAGATTCAGCAAGAGACAGTTTCAAAACACTAAAGAAGTGACAGGGGATAATGCCTTGATGCCCACCTCTGACTTCCACATGCATGTGCACCTCCACACATGTGTACAAATACATATACATACACATACACACACACACACACACATACACACATGCATTCACAAAAAAACACATATAAGAAAATGAAAGGGTTTGGCCTGCTATCATATTTACATCTATCTTTTAAAAATGAAGCATCCATAACAACTTGTTGTCTGAGAAACCCTTGTAAGAGCACACACAACTGCTACACTCTGAAACCAGCGAACCCTTAGTTTGGGTTCTATTGCTTTTTCTTCCCTAGGAAAGGAGCTCTAAGGAAGCCGGTTCATTTACAGGGGTGGGTGGTGACACAGACTTCTTTCCCTCCCCTCTGGTAAGCTAATCCCTTTGAAGAGTGACTTCCCCGCTCCTCCCATCAGGGCTTGGCACACACTTCCTCATCCACTGAGAGTGAGCTGGCCTGAGAACTTGTTTTACTTGACCAACAGAATGCAGCCAAGGTAACCTGTGGGACTGTAAGGTGAGGCCTCAGGAGACTGGCGCTTGCCACTGTGGCTCTCTGACAATATCACTGGCTCACTGGACAAGGCTGGATGGAGCCTTGAGGATAAGCGATCATGAAAGAGAAGGAGCCCGGCCACTCAGCCGCCCAGCCAAGCAAGCACTTCATAGTGCCACCATGTTAGGTCCTCTAGTACTAGTGGTCCCACTCCACTAATGTAGCCACAAGAGTGCCCTGGACCAGCACAAAAACCATGGATCAGACTGCAGACTAAACACTGACCTACAGACTCGGTTGCATATAAAGTAGTTGTTTTAAGTCTCCTGTGGAAGCTAACAGAGGGCATCAGATTTCCTGGTGATGGAGTTACAGGCAATTATGAGCACCACCACCCTGGGTGCTGGGCAACCAACCCAGGTCCTCCGTTCCACTGGTGTTTGCACTTAACCACTGAGCCATTTCTCCAGCCAATTTACTGTCTTAAAAGAAGAAAGCAGGCACAGTTAAATAGTTATTTATAATAATATATGATGCTGATAAAATTGAAATGAAGAATTACTTTTCTCTTTCCCCAAAGGTGCACAGGTCATTCTCACCTGCTCCATGGCAACCCTTCACAGCCTGGCAAATTTCTTTGTGAAAGGTTGGGCAATGTTTTGAGCTTAGCAGACAAACACATTCTCGGCTGCAGCTTCTCTACTCTGCCACTGTAGAATTAAAAACAGCCATAGAGAGAAGGTGTAGCCATTTGAATGTTCCCCACAGGCTAAGAGATTGGAACACTTGGTTCCCAGTTGATGCACTGTCAGTGCAGCCTTGCTAGAGGAGCGCCATGCTGAAGGTGGGCTTTGAGATTAAAAGCCCTGGGCCATTTCTAGCTCTCTCTTTCTGCTTTGTGCTTGCCGTTCACCACCCGAGCTCTCAGCTGCCTGCTTCTGCCACCCTGCTGGCTGTTAGCTAGCATGCCTCTGCTCTCCCACAATGAAGGGAAACATGGCAGCACACAGGCAGATCAGTTGCTGGACAAGTTAAGATTTCTGCATCCAGATCCATAGACCAGGAAGAAAGAAACCCTGGGCCTGGTTTGGGCCCATTTCCTCCAACAAGGCTACATCTCCTAATCCTTTCAAATAGTGCCACTCCCTAAGCAGTCAAATATATCACCCTATGAAGGCCATTCTTATTCAAACTACCACAGAGTCTTAGCCATTCTGCAAAGAATCCAAAGCCTACCTGGACCAAAATATGGTGATAATCCTTCTGTATTAGGGGTTACTCTTCAGCAAAGTTGATCAGCACAGAAATAAATAAGCCAAAGGGAAAGGGGTAAACTGGGTGAATACAGGTTCTTTAAAGGGTAAATCAGTCTGATTGGTTGCTAAAAGTGTGGCCCTGGCCAAAATTAACCTACGATTTCCCAGATGATTAGTGTCAGTCATCAAGAACATGTATATTGAGGGGCATCCTAATCAATTGATTGAGGTGGGAAGACTTGCCCACTGCGGGTGGCACCATTCCCTGGGCAGGAGACCCTAAGCTGTGTAAGAATGGAGAAAGCAAGCTGAGCACTCACATGCAGGCAAGCATCCATCACTCTCTTCTGACTGTGGATGTAAGGATGTAACATGACTAGCTGCTTCCAGCTCCTGGTGCCTTGACTCCCCCACCATGAAGGGCAATAATATCCTTGAACTGTAAGTGAACATAAACCTCTTCTCCTTTAAATTGCTTTAGTCGGTGTATTTTATCACAGTGGCAGGAAAGAAAAGTAAGACCATCAGCGTTTACTGAGGCAGCACCTCACGCAGCTCTCAACCATAGCCAAGACAGTTTTATTACCATCTTCATTCCACCCATGAAAAAAATCTCGCAGTCGCTCAGTGACTAGCCACATTACACAGCTGCCAATGCCAGCTAAAACTCCAGCCCTGGGCTAGCCCTGAAGTACCTTTTTTCCTATGTCATACTGTCAAAAAAATAAATTTAAAAAAGGTCAAGATTTACTAATTGGTTCATAAAAGTGGGGCTGGAGAGATGGCTCAGGATAAAGCCCTTGCCAGGCAAGCCTAAGAACCCAGTCAGGTAGGTGTGGTGGCCTGCCTAGAGACTACAGAGTCCTAGGGCGAGCTGGCTAGCTGATGGGAAAGACCTTACGTCAGCAAATGAAGAGGGATGGGAAGACACCCAAGTCAATCTTAGCCTTTGCAGGCACTTATGTGTGTCCTGCCCCCCCCCCCAACACACACAAAGTAGACAGGAGAATATTTATACCTAAAACTCTGTTGAATAAATGTATTATTCATCAGATTTTTATACTCCGATTATTCTTATAGATGCAACAGCCAAGAATCTAAAACAATACACCTTTATTCTCTACTCAATAAATCTGAAGTTTTTGCCACAGAAATTCAGGCTCTGAAAATTCATACAAGTTATGTCTTCAGTATAACTTTTCAAAATGCAAAACAAAAAATTAAGGCATATTAATGATGAATCAAAACAATGGGTGATGCGTCTCGGGCACTTTAAACACTGCAGCAATCACTCAGAAGCCTCTAAACTCCTTTCTAAACTACATGCAAGGGTTGTTGTGTTCTACAACGGTGTGTTCACAGTAGGGAAAGAGCAAATACTAATAAAGTACTAATATATGTTCCAAATAAGATGGTGAGAGGCAAAAAAAAAGGGAAAAAGAAAAATCGCCATGAAAACCACTTTATTGGGAACTGGAGAGATGGCTCCGCAGTTAAGAACATGGAAGCTGGGGCTGGAGAGATGGCTCAGCGGTTAAGAGCACTGACTGCTCTTCCAAAGGTCCTAAGTTCAATTCCCAGCAACCACATGGTGGCTCACAACCACTGAGATCTGATACCCTCTTCTGGTGTGTCTGAAAACAGCTACAGTGTATTTACATACAATAAATAAATAAATCTTTTAAAAAAATTAAAAAAAAAAGAACATGGAAGCTGTTGCAGCGGATCCATTCAGTTTCCAGCACCCACGTCAGGCGGCTCACAACTACCCACAACTCTAGCTCCAGAGCGACCTGATGCCTCTGTGGGCACAGCACTTACATGTACATGCCCAAATTTGGATGCATACACATAATTAAAAATAAATCTTCTGCCAGGCGTGGTGGCACACGCCTTTAATCCCAGCACTTGAGAGGCAGAGGCAGGTGGATTTCTAAGTTCGAGGCCAGCCTGGTCTACAGAGTGAGCTCCAGGACAGCCAGGGCTACACAGAGAAACCCTGTCTCGAAAAGCCAAAAAAAAAAAAAAAAAAAAATCTTCTTTTTTAAAAAGATCATATTAATGTTATTTTTTGTTATTGATGTTTACAGAGTTTTTAATACCTAGATACACATTAAATCTTTAACTAAAAATGGATATATTTCACTTAAGTAATTATTCTTAATATAACTTCAATAGAAGTGCTGATAAATACTACCAACATGGAAACTGCCAAGGCTTTTATTAAAATATCAACCTCTCTGGCTCCCTCTGGTGGCCACTACAAGAAATCTATTCTTTGCCTTAGTGGAAAAAACACAAAACAAAAACAAACAAAAAATGATCCAACCATAACTAGTTTTTGTTACTACAGGACATATGCATAAATTATTTGGGTACATAGTTTGGGCAGACCATGTACAATAGATACTTCTTGAATGAATGTCTTACTGTCCAACACAACAGGATACAATAGCTGGACCGAGTTGTGTCCTGCAGAGAAGAATCTTTAAGAGCACAGGAATCTAAACACATATCCTTGAAAAGTACTAGATTATCTTTCTGAGTGGTGCGCGTAGTGTGCTTCTTATAATAAATGTTCAGCTGAGACGTGCTTCATAGCTGCGCTGGGGTGTTCCCTTCAGAGTCTACTGATCTGCCTCGAATCAGCAGCAGGCAGTGTCCATCCAGGCCTAGCTCAGAGCTTCGTGGAAGGGGCGTGGTCTGCACTAATTCAAACCTCGGCATACCCACGACTGCCTCAAATGTGGTTATTATGCAGTTAACACGTTCCCCATATAGTAAGCATTCCCCAGCAGACAGCAGCGGAGTGTGGCACCAAATAATTTTTCTCTGTTTGTTTAAATAGTGACTCCCAAGACAAGGAAGTGGCTCAGTGGATAAAGCACTTGCTATTTAAGCCTGAGGACTAGAGTTCAGATCCCCAGAACCCAAGTAAAAAGCCACAGAGGTGTGGCTTCTACCTATAATCCCAGCATTCCAGAGACAGAAACAAGGGACTGCCCTGGGGCAAGCTGACAAGAACTGGTAACTTCCTGGCTTGGGGAGAGGCTGTGACTCAGTAAATAAACTGAGTGATCAAAAGAGATACCCAGTGTCAGCTTTGGTCCTCGGCATGTATATATATGCCTGTATATCCCAAGCACATATAACCAGCCATATGCATTCATGACACATGCACATATAAATGTGTTTGAGAAAGAAGACCTAAAATACTCAATTAAAAGACCCTCAAGATTCCCCATACTTCTTTCACAATAAAGGGCCGCTGGGATAATTGATACTCATAACTGATAGATTTTTAGCAAATTTAATGACTTTGAAACAGTAATTATTTTCCCCCACAAGCTGCAGCAAGGTATAGAATAGCTAAGAAGTTTCCCTTGCAATATTAAAGGATATTAGATTTCTAAATACAGTTCATATTTGTTTATGATAGAATTGGGCTTTCTTAGGGAATCATCTTGTTCAGCTACAGGAATTACCCTGTGGTAAATCCGTGGACCTCTCCGATAGAAAAACAGATTAATTCAATCTTAGTTAGCACTGATTCCTGTGACTAAGCCTTCCCTGGCTCCTGAAGAGTCAGTAATACAAGAAACACAGAGTCCTATAAATTGTCGCAGGGACACCCGCTGCCAACAAGCTGTGTGAGAGGGCAGTCAACACTTGACAGGAGGAAATCACCACCTCTCACACAGTCCTTCCGGCAGAACAAGGAGCTCTGTGGGAGGCTAAGTCAGCAGTCTCCATGCAGAGGGATGGACCCTGACCTGACTTAAGATACTTCCTGAATTATCCTTTAACCCAGAAATGGGGACCAAGAGCAGGACACAACTGGACGTACCTGGAGGAAATGACGGGGTGTTCAGGACAAATATCAGGTACTCTGACACCAGCCATTCAGAGACAGAGAAAGGAAGATGGAGGAGCGACCACACCTCTGTCAGGGTCACTTTACAGCCTTGACTGACATACTGCCATTGTTCTGATTCTGGCTTCCCCTCCGACGCCAAGCTTCCTCCTCCGCTGGGAGCCTCCAGATGGAGGTACCACACACCCGCCAGCTATTCAGTTCTCATTACTTAGTAGGAAGATGAACTTTAACGTATCAGCAAAATTTCAGCAACTCTCTGTACCTCAAAACACAGTCAGGGTTGAGCCTCTGTTTAAACGAAACTGAGGTGAACTTACTGAGGTGGCAAAAAGTCTTCTCCTAGCGGTCACGGGTGTCACCTAATAAAACTTATGAGAAGCAGAGAAAACTGAAAATTATAAGTAGTACTGACTTTTCTCAACAGCTAAAAGCAGATTCTCTACTGTTTGTTCTCTTAACCATTTAAGCAAACCTCTCACTTGGTAGTTTCTCCAGTATGTCCCCTTCAGTTGGCTTCTGTTTCCTTTTCAGTTGGATAAGGCCATAGAGCCTGGAGCACTGGACGGCTTTTCAGAACCTCTATTTTATATATGAACCCTCCACAAAATGATGGAAAAATCAGGTTCACAGCTGTAAGGTGTGGGATAAGAAGTCTGTTTCCCTTAGACTCTGGGTGATTATAGGCGTGAGCTACCATACCTGGACTTGCTTTTGCTTCAAAGTTAAGGAAAATGTTTACTAATGAACATATCTAAATTCTAGACAGTTGTATATTTTTATATTGTTACCACTCTGAACCAGTAGATCCATAGCTTCCATATACCAGGACACTGGGACCCAGTGCCCTGGCAGACTAGGGAAGTGCTGTTAGAATGTATTTGTGTTAGCTGCTAGTATATATTAAATTAGAGTTGCTTGCTGTTCCTTCATACCAAAGATGGGAAATGAGTTCTTAAGTAAGCTTGTGTGTATATTATTTTTAATCACTATCTCTACTGTTTTCTTTACTTCAAGTGCAAATATATGGAAATAGGCAAATGAACATTTTAAAAATAGCCTAGAGTAAAACCAGCATATTATCAAACGGCAATAAGGATGGTGACCACTCGTATTGTTTTCTGGTTCTGCATTCTGGACTACATGAATGGCTGACTTTCCTGGCCCTGCTTCTTCCTTGTCTCCTCCACAGGTTAATTCTGCACACTCTATAATGTTTTTTGTTTGTTTGTTTGCTTGTTTTTTAGTTTTTCTTTTTTTTGGTTTTTCGAGACAGGGTTTCTCTGTATAGCTCTGGCTGTCCTGGAACTCACTTTTGTAGACCAGGCTTGAACTCAGAAATCTGCCTGCCTCTGCCTCTGCCTCTGCCTCCCGAGTGCTGGGATTAAAGGTGTGTGCCACCACGCCCGGCTAATGTTTTCTTTTTATAAAAAACTTTAGATGGATTTAATTTTTGCCTGCATGTATGTACACCATATGTGCCTAGTATAGATGGAAGATCTGATGGAATTAGGATTACAGATAACTGTGAACCACACAGAAGTTCTGGGAATAGTATCCAGGTCCTCTGCAAGAGCAACAATGGCTCTAAACAGTTGAGCCATCTCTCTAGACTTGGAGAATATGTGCTTAAACCTAACCCAAACCATGCAACTTCTGGTGGCTAATATTCTTGTCTCTAATATTTACCTAAATCGCATAATTAAAAAGTTTACACAAACTCAAATTGTAGACTTTATTTAAGCTTTAGTGTGTGTGTGTGTGTGTGTGTGTGTGTGTGTGTGTGTGTGTGTGTGGTTTTAACTCATAAGCTTCATGCAAAAGTGAGGACAGATAGGGCTCTCCTCGTCAGAGCACAGTAGTATTTCTTCCCTAAGCATGGTCCTCATAAGGAGCATCCTCGATTCCAAGCAGTCAGAAGCAACCACAAGAGTGTACCTCCCAGGTTAGAACCAATGTGGCAAAACTACAAGACAGCCTCACTACTTAAATGAGACAAAGAATTTTCTTGGAGGTACACATGACCACACCCGAAAGTGTCTGTAATGGGTCCAAAGTGCAGTTCCTTCCTCTTCCTAACTCAGCCTCACCCATAATGATCAGAGGTTCCCACAGCTAAAACGCAATCAGTGCTGAGGAATCGGGAAACCTTCCTTCCACCTTCTCTGCTGTACACAGGGGAAAGGCCGTGACCAACTATGACCAACAAAGCTGACCCTAAGTTACAGTGACAACAGATATAGGCCCTTTAACCCCTCCACAAAACGGCCAACTCGAAATGACCCTCTCCACCTATACCCCTACATGGAACGGAACCTCTTGTTAAAATAGTTACAGGCCTGTGCATCCCCCTTACCAACACTGGGCAAAGCCACGGGCTGGAGAGATGGCTCGGTAGATAAAGGCACTTGCAACCAAGCCTGAAGACCTGAGGTCAGTCTTCAGGACCCCATGGTGGAAGGAGAAACCAGCTTGTGGGAGCTGCCTTCCGACATGTGTTCCACGTGGGCATATACATATGCAGAAAATAGATTTTATTAATGTACTAAAATGTGTTTACGGATATTTCATCGGTAGATTAGTGACCTGGCTCATGTTCTAAAACACAAGGTTTTTATTACCTACAGATTTTGACACCAATTATCATATTAATAATTAAACAAAACTAAGCCAACCACAAAGTATCTTCATATCTACATATAGCAAGTATTTCATGCCTATCAATATGTATTTCCCTAGCAATTACTCTCTCAATTAAATTCCTAGCATCAAATAAATGTTTATTATACTACAAATTCTATTTAATTACAAATGTGTTATAACAAAGAAATAAAGTCTTTGTATTTTTTAAGACCTGCTTCACCCTGTCTGATGATTATCTGTGAATCTGCTCCAGGCCACTGCTTGCATGCAATGTTCTTCTGACTCTTTTAGAGTTATGACTGCACCTTCTTCTATCCCAATTTTCTGACATTTTCTTTACACACACACACACACACACACACATATATATATATATATATACATATACATATATATATATATCACACACATATATATACATATATATATGTATATATATGTGTGTATGTGTATGTATATATACACATACATATATATACTTATATATTTGCATAAAAGCTCCTCATATTAATTTCTATACCATATAACAAATCACTACAAATATAATGTAAGTTCACAGTCCTGTAGGTCAGAAGTCTGGGCAGGACTGACCACATTCTGCCTCAGGTCTGGTCTCCCAAGGCTAAAATGGTGAGACTGGGCGTCTGTACAGAAGAATCCACACAGGGTAACGTGGCTGCTAGCAGAACACATTTCCTTGCAATTACAGAACTGAGGTCTTTGTTTCTTTACCAGCTGTGACCGAGGAAACTCTCCCAGCCACTAAAGGCCATCAACACTCCATGTCCTATGGTCCCTGCCATTATCAAACCAGTAAGACTGGGACACTCCTTCTTGCCCTTCTCATCTCCCAGGCTTGAGGATCTATTCTGAGGCAGAGAAGACTAGACTGCTTTTTTACATGGAAAAAAATATTTACTTATTTGTGTGTGTGTGTGTGTGTGTGTGTGTGTGTGTGTGTGTGTGTGTGAGTTTATGTGCAGGGTCTTCTGGAAAAACAATAAATGCCCTTTCTTAACCACTGAGCCATCTCTCCATCCCCCGAATTGCTTTTAAAGGGGTTGGTGTAGTTAGAAAAGACCCACCTGACTGATATCTCTCTTTGGGCTGCTTTGAAGCTGTTGTGGTGAAACAGAGGGGCTCAACTCTCCCTAGGACATAGGAGCAGAGTTGGGCACTGGGAAATGCTGCGAATCTTATGATTATGTTGGGCTCTCACTAAGTCTTTACTTTAAGTTCCCTATCATGGCTTTTCTTCTCTGTCTTTTGTTTTCCATGAATGAGCAAATTTGCTAAGTATGAGCCAATCAGACTTTTGGATAGCATCCAATCCACTCTTCCTTCTACCTGTCAGCCTGAAATCCTCAGGGCAGCATGGGTGATCTGAACGTCATGCTGATACTTCAACAACATTCCTGCTGCAAGGACCACAGCAAATGAAGTCCTGACTCCTCCTCCAGAGGCCTCACCGGAGTCACAACCAAGCCAGACCACCAGAGAAGCTTGGGAAGGGAACACCAGGCAAAGCAAGCCTTGGTGAACTACAGATAACCCTGACTATTCTCCCTCCAGCAGGAGGGGAGGGCTTCCTGACTAGGAGGATGGCGATTGGTGCTGTTAGTGCTTCATTTGCATGCCCCACCCATGCAGGGCCTCTGGTTTCTCTCCAGGCTGTTTTGTTCTGTTCTGTTTTGTTTTGTTTTGTTTTTTGAGTCAACAGATAGACACCCTCCTAGGTTGCCCTAGATATTACATTTCACCCCAAAAAGGATTTCTGTGGGATGATTTTTTTTTCTTGCCTACTTGTGACTGGTCTCCTAAACAGTGCAGGCCAAGCCATTAACACCAGGCAGGTGAGCAGCAGCAAAGGCAATGGATGAGACGGGGTCAGCCTGGGCAAAGATGGCAGATACGAAAAAGGACAGTTGAATACAAAGCAGACAAGTGGCAGAGTCCAGACTGCCAAAGGCAGGGTGATGAGAGACCGGCTGTAGCCGCTGGAAGGCTCTGAGGAGCTAGCTACAAAGTCTTGAAAGCCAGAGATCCAACATCGGTAGCTAGGGGTCCTAAGGTTCCAACATTCAAAGCCAAGAGCTGAAATGTTAACTGGTATGGACTGATGAAGCTGATAACTGCTGCATACATGTGGCTGGGAATTTCAGTGGTCCCCAAGAGCCAGCCACTGGCAATTGTCATGCCTCAAACCAGCACCCAGAGCCATAAGTGAAAGTTGGTGGTTTCAATGCTTAGATCTACCTTTCTCTGAGTCTGTCAGCCTCAGTCCATAAGCCTTCACCCTTTATCTGGGTAGAGCTAAGAGACCTGAGCCTCTCACTGGGAACAAAGTGACCAGGAACCTTTACTAGGCATAACCATCAGCACATTTCCTCATCTCACTCTAGGTCCTGCCCATCATCATCACCTCTGCATCACACCCTAGAGGCTGCAGTCAAAAAGCTCAAAGGTCACCTAGCCACTGCACTAGAAAAATCACAAGGTCCCTTCAAATCATAAGATTGTAAAAGTTTAATAAATATATCTAAAAATAAAATTTAATGTTCTGGAAAGGAATAGATTGATCTGAATTTAAAGGATGTTGGGGCAAATAGGAATATAACATACATTTACTTATTTATTTATTTATTTATTTATTTATCTATTGACATTTTATTTATTTATTTATTTAAGTCAAGGCCTCATAGAGTTCAGGCCAGCCTCAAATGCACTGTGTAGCGAAGGAGGACTTAGAATTTCTGATGCTGGGATTACAGATGTGTACCATAGCACTAGGATTATACAGTGCTAAGGATCAAACCCAGGGCTTTATACTTGGTAGGCAAGCACTCTAAAAACTGAGCTGCATCTCACAGCTCCAGTAGAAATGTGTGTGTGTGTGTGTGTGTGTGTGTGTGTGTGTGTACACCAACTGTCTGGTCACAGGTTGAATATTTGGGGAGAATGAAGCATAACCGTGAAGGTGAAGTTTACTGCCACTTGAGTGACAGGTCATCTCTCAGGAGAGGCCAGAACCACAAAACTCTGAATCAATGACAATTTCTATAGTACAAACTCCAGCCCAATTCTAGCAGAGGTAAAGAGACCCGATGGAGACCAAGCCATTTACAAGGCATCCTGCCTAAGGGTCATTACAGGAAATTACAACTAAGGATTGGGAAGGCAGGCCTCTTAACAAAGAGGGGTTCAGCTTGTAGACTTCCAGTTAAGATAGCCCGTCCCTACCAGGAAGCAAGAGTAAAGAGAGAAGAGGAGGAAAGAAGGGAGGAGAGGGAGAGATAAAGAAGGGATGAGAAGGAGAGAAAGAAAGAGGAAGACCATGGTCTCAGGGTTTCCATTGATGTAGAGACAACATGATCTTGGCAACTCTTATAAAGGCAAACATCTGATTGGGGCTATCTTACAGTTGGCAGATAGCATGTTGTTATACAGGCAGGCATGATGCTGGAGAGGCAGCTGAGAGTTCTATCCTGGATGAGCAAGCCCAAGAAGAGAGACACTGGGCCTGAACAGAGCACTGGAAACACCAAAGCCCGCGCCCACAGGTACTTTCTCCAGGAAGGCCACACCTACTCCAGCAAGGCCACACCCCCTAATCCCTGTCAAGTAGTGCCACGACGCAGTGATCAAACACTCAAATATATAAGCCTATGGGTATCATGACTATTCAAATCACCACCAACACCTGGTATACAGTGGGTGGTAAATAGATGCTACACAAAACCAGTACATAGTAGACTATGGATACCATTACAGCCATCAGCAGTTCACCTCTAGTCAGAGCTGCCAGTGAACAAAACCAAGAAAAACTACTAGTGCCAAACCATGCTGGCACTAGATCCAGAGAGGGGCAGTCGACAAGGGGGCTAACAGGAGTTCCCAGGAATAACCCTGCAGTGGGCAAAAAAATTGAGATTTTAAAAGAAAAAGAAAAGGCTTAAAACCTTTGCTGGAATTATTCATTTTGAAGTAACTATAACTTAAACACTGGCAAACCTCTGGAGCTGTTCCAATGACTCGTTCTCAATAAAACAAGGCAATTGTGCCTGTTCGTGTCAGCCGGTTGAAAGAGCACATTGACAGCTATGAATGCCACAAGGAATGTGACATTCAGACAGCCCTAAGTATGAAACCCTTCGTCACACACTGTTCCACTCTGTGCTGAAGGTTAGCGGAGGGAAAAACGTGGCCCCTGTCACCTTTGTGAAGATCGTTCCCTATCAAGCACGCTTTGTTCGGCTAGCCACTCAACCCTACACTGCAGAGAAACAAAAATCGGACAATTCTCCACGCGTGGAACCAACATGAAAAGCGATTTGAACCAAAATCTGGAGACCTTTTTTTTTTTCTCTTCTGCATCTAAGCAGCAAATTTCACTCTTTACCTTGGAGTATGAGCCCCGGTTTCTAATTTCAGAACTGAGCCAATCCAGTCCTCGGATACCTGACAAGAGTGGTTGACAAATTAGCCGCTTCAAAATATTTTCTTTTGTGGACCTTAAAATCTCTGGTCAGGTACAAGATAAGCACGTGAAAACTCGCTGAGATAAAGCGCTTTGCCCAGATCTGAGCATTTTAGATGCGGTGCTAAGACCCAAAGCAAGGTTGTCCGCTCTCTTGCTGTCTCTGGTGTTTTCCACTACAGACTGTCTCTGCTCAATAGAGCTAATGTTCAAAGACACTGTTTTGGCCATTTCTAAAATTTTCTTTTTATTTAAACAAACAATCAAAAAGTAAGGAAGGTGGTGGCCCAGGGAGATGGCTCAGCAGTTAAGGGCACTTGCCATCTTGCAGAGGACCTGAGTTAAATTCCCAGCACCCACGTGGTGGCTTACCACTGCTCTATCTCCGAAACACTCATGTGGTACACATTCATACACATAAATCTTTTAAAAGGTGGAGTAATAGAATTTATAACAAAGGAAATTCTATTTCTTAAAATCCTACTTAAGCCAGGCGGTGATGGCGCATGCCTTTAATCCCAGCACTCGGGAGGCAGAGGCAGGCAGATTTCTGAGTTCGAGGCCAGCCTGGTCTACAAAGTGAGTTCCAGGACCTACTTAAATAAACCTACAGAAAGTGTACTTCTGTTAGCTAAAATTATAAACTAGAAAATGTATTTAATGGTCAAAATATTGGCCAGACACACAGTTTCCTGCCTAAATGGGCATCCTGGTATTTATAGTGCCTTAAGGGAGTCAAAATAAAAACACATTACCAGTTAGCATGAGCGTCCACAGGTATGACAGAAATCATCCACGTCATGCCTTCGCATGGCTAGGCTTTGAAAGACAGCCGGAGAGAGCAAGCTTCACTACGTCTTTGGGCTCTTATAACAGTTTTCTATTTTCTCATCTTTGAGCTTCAGTTCCACACAGCGCCTTACACAGGAGATACATAAGGGTCCTATTCCTTTTTTTTAAGATGTGTTTTTGTTTTATGTAGGTGTTCAACCTGTACGTGTTTGCTCACTACATGTGTGCAATGCTGACAAAGGTCAGAAGAGGGAGTCAGATCCTCAGAAACTGAAGTTACAGGCAGTTGTGAGCTTCCATGTGAGTACTGGGAATTGAACACAGGCCCTCTGGAAGAGCAGCCAGGGGTCTTAACTGCTGAGCCATTTCTCTAACTAAAGCTGTCCTTAAGTGGCATGTGATGTAGTATTTAAGCTGAGATATAATTCTACAACTTGCCTTCAAATGGTTCATTGAAAAGTAGTATATAAACTCTATCTATTTTGTAACATATTCAAATGCAGAGAAAATACAGCCAGAACTGCAAGATGGCTCAGCACGTAAAGGCACTTGGTGCTAAGCCTGATGACTTGAGTTTAATCCCTTGTTCCCATGCAGAAGAGAGAGAAAACCACCTCCTTCAAGTTGCCTGCTGAATTCCATGCACAGGCACACACACACACACACACACACACACACACCACATACAAACACACAGAGAGAGAACACACAATCCACAAAACAGAAGTTTAAGAGAAAATACAGCCAAACATCTGCTTCTGAATCTAGCAGGCAAGCTCACCCTCGCTCGTTGTGCTAGTCTCTTTCATTGTGTTTCAGCTTTTCATCAAACACCTATCTGCTTACTTTGTGCTTACAATGGTTATCAGCCTACTAAGTTTAGCTGTCCGGGGTGTTTTTCCAAACTCCAGCATACCGAGCCATTCATCTGACTACAGATAAGGATATTTAAACACCCACCTGGGCTGCTGATGTGTGGTTACCTGCTAAGAGCATAATTACCAGGTACTCACAGACTAGCTTCAAATGCAGGGCTTGTGGGACTCTCTTAGGCTAGGAGTGGGTGGGATTCCGACAATCTGTCTGTTGACTGGATGGCTTTGGTGGTCACCTGTGTAGGCCTTGGGTGCCCAACTCTCCAGTCTCTCAAGCATCACATGCTCTGGGCCCTCGCCAGCTCCAGGCTGCACTATTTCAACTGCTCAGAACTGTTCCAAGCTTGACCCTCTCAAATCTGTTCTCACTGGAGATCCCAGAAACCTATGAAAACTGTGCTGAACATGCAATTCCCTCCTCTGCGTTCACAGTGCACACCAACCTCTCTTTTACTTTTAAATATATAAAAATGTGCATGTATATACATATATGTGTTTGGATATATGATAGATAGGTAGATAGATAGATAGATAGATAGATAGATAGATAGATAGATAGGGAGATAGATAGACAGGGAGATAGATAGGGAGATAGATAGACAGGGAGATAGATAGATAGATAGATAGATAGATAGATAGATAGATAATGTAGATATATATTTATGTGTATGGGTGTTTGCCTGCAATGAATGCCTGTGCAACACATGTACACCAGGCCAGATGCCCAGGGAGCCAGAAGAGGCTGTCAGATCTCCTGGGTCTGGAGTTACAACCATTTGTGAGTAACGGGAAGTTGACTCAGGTCCTCTGGAAGAAGAGCCAGTACTCGTAACAACTGATCCGTCTATCCATTCCCAAGTGCAACACTCTTAAGACAGAGGAGTCCTTTAGGACACTGTGACTTCCTCTCCCTGCCTGCCTGCCACCCAACCTCCTGGATATCACTCTAGGATCCATCAATGCAGAGCCGCCAATCTAGCCACCAGGCTCCTCACTCCACTCCATTTCTCCTCCCTGTGCCTTCGCCTCTCCCTCTCAATGGCTGTTGCCCTTTCCTAGATGGCTTCCACCCACCTCTTTTAACTTCAGATTAAGCAGCTCACTCAGCAGGTTGGTGGTTGCCAGGGGCCAGGGGAAGAGAGAGTGGGAAGAGGCTGCTTAATGGGACCGTGCTTTCCTCGAAGGGGAGGACTGTAACTAAGTAGATGCAGACACCTCCTGGACCTGATAGCATCGTGAATGCAGTTAGTGAGCAGTTCAAAATAAAGAGACACCTGACTCCCACTCCCCATGCCTTGGCCCCACCCTGGACCAGGAGTGTGCACCACATCACACACTCCTTCCGGCCAGTCCTTTGCACTATATCCTGTGTTCCCTCCTGGGCCAGCAGCTTCCCATCACACACCTGCTGCATGATCCTGACAGAACTGCTTTAAAAAGCAGGGAGCCTCTCTCTCATCTCCCAGTGCTCAACCTAGGAGACTGAATGCTTGAGAAATATTACTTTCCTGTCATTGATAAATAGACACTGCAGTCATCTCTCTCGACAGCTACCAGAGGCAGATGTGACTGAATTATGGTGTCTATGATAAATAAGAGTCTAGAGGTGCTGGTATTCCTCAGGAATGAAAACACTGAAAAGACTTTTGCATATGCACATGGGAAGGCAAGAGAGCCAAGGTGTTGCAGGTGATGACTGATGTCTCTCAGGAGGTGGCCACAGGACAGGTGCGGTCCATGTGGCTAAGCACTGGTTACACCTTATCTCACTTCTGGCTCACAACTACTTGGCAAAACACAACTATTAGTTCCCATTTCCAGACTTAGAAACAAATGTATTTAGCTAGTTTCTCAAAGGTCATGAAACCGATTACCAAGAGTGGCAAGACTAGCTGCAGCTGCCCAGGCTTCAGAGCTTGCTTCCGGAGCACCTGTGTGCTAACACGGCCCCTTCCCACTGTCCAGGCACTTCCAGAAGCCATGGAGAGCATCCTTTGGTCCACAGGAGGCCTTTGCTAAGACTGAAAAGTGCCTTCCTTGACCTCGCATCCATGAATGCGAGTAATCTGCTGCTGCTAACCCAGCAGAGTCTGGTACCCAGACCCCAGTCATGGGCTGGTGTTACCCACATCCCATAGGGATCTTCCTCCCTCATTCCCCTCAGAATGCCTTCACCAGGGCACCAGAAGCATCTTCACCCATCTCCTAGTGACTCCAAGCCAGTCAGTCACATTGACGATGATGATGATGATGATGATGATGATGAGGAGGAGGAGGAGGAGGAGGAGGAGGAGGAGGAGGAGGGCCACTGTGTGCACATGAAAGAGGAAGCCTGACTAGGAAGAAAATGTCAGTCTTAACAACTGATCAATACAGTTGTAATGGTTTGTATATGCTAGGCCCAGGGAGTGGCACTATTAGAAGGTGTGGCCCTGTTGGAATAGATATGGCCTTGTTGGAGTAGGTGTGTCACTGTGGGTGTGGGCTTTAAGACCCTCACTCATCCTAGCTGCCTGGAAGTCAGTATTCTGCTAGCAGCCTTCAGATGAAGATGTAGAACTCTGAGCTCCTCCTGCACCATGCCTGCCTGGATGCTGCCATGCTCCCTCCTTGATGATAATGAACTGAACCTCAGAACCTGTAAGCCAGCCCCAATTAAATGTTATCCTTACAAGAGTTGCCTTGGTCATGGTGTCTGTTCACAGGAGTAGAATCCTAAGACAACAGTTAATACTAAAAATATGTCATCTCAAAAACACTATATGCCTTTTTGCACATGTGCGCACGCGCGCACACACACACACACACACACACACACACACACACACACCAATATGCACACACCATTCCAGACAGCAAGCAAGACAATTTTAGTTAGATTCGATCCTCATGACCTACAACTCCTTAAATATCAGTTGCTGAGACTGGGGTTGGTGGGATACTATGCCGGTGAACACACACACATGTACATAAAGGGCAGACAGGGCACAGTTAAAGTATGACATCACACACTTTGGGATCAGAGGTGATAGCTCTAATGGAACAACCAGAGATCTGCATACCCAGGAGAATCACACTCTCTGTAAAGATGGAACAGTCAAGTCTTAATGTAACAACTATCACAAAACTAAACACCTAAGCCAGAAACTCTCAGAAATAGGAGGGAAGGAAACAGAGGCTCAGCTGCAGTGAGAGACAGGACACAAGCCCCTCCCTCTCAAGGCTGTGACTGGCCAAGCAGCAAAAACAAAGAAAGATGTAGCACTCCTACGGATGATGTGAAGGAGACCTCAGAGGAAGAAACCAAAGGGCTCAGACAGTAATCACTGAACATCAAGGAACCAGAGACAAGGAAACACATTTGTACACCCCATTAACAGAACCCATTTAAAGCAATACTTCTATCAAGTTGGCAGAGATCCTTATTTTTTTGTTTTGTTTTGTTTTGTTTTTTCGAGACAGGGTTTCTCTGTGTAGCCTTGGCTGTCCTGGAACTCACTCTTTAGACCAGGCTGGTCTCGAACTCAGAAATCTGCCTGCCTCTGCCTCCTGAGTGCTGGGATTAAAGGCGTGAGCCACCACGCCCGGCCTTTGGCAGAGATCCTTAACTTCTTTGTCAGCAGAAGGATACGGGGATGCAGCTTCATACGTCACTGGTTTTGAGAGCTCCTGTATTAAGCCCTGCCTTGCCCTTAAACGGCTCTCCTAAAGGCACAAATGCCCAGATTTAAAGTTTTGTTCTGCCTTTTTGAAACAATTCTATGTAGCCTTGGCTATATAGAGCTCTGTAGACCAGGCTGGCCATAGAGCTTCCCCCCCCCCCCCCGCTTTTGTCTTCGAGTACTGGGATTAAAGGTGTACACTACCACATCCCTTGCTAAATCTTAAATTATATCCATTCAGAGTGGTCAGTATTCTGAGTTTCTGAACTAGGTTACCAAATTTGCTATTAGCTACTAGCTCTAAACCACAGGCAGGTAAATTATTTAACTTCATCTGAAATGAAGGCAACAGGATCATTTGTCAGGACTGCTGTGAGAAGAGAATGAACACATCGCTCAGACGCAGGCCAGGCAACACACACAGGAAGTATCAGTTATGAGTACTGTCGCTAAAACTCCTTACTCTTAAGTAATATCTGTGCAAACAACTCAGGAGCGATCAGGATGCTCTTTGTAGCTGCTCAAATCATTTCAAGTTACTAATAGCTTTTTAAAAATATTTTCTCATATGTACCTGCTTTGTGTGTGTGCACATATCAAAGGGATCATATGCTAATTGGATAACCAAAAGGAAGTTTGGCATCTCTCAAACAGAGCCACCATCAATGGTGCTGTGAATGGACTCCTATCTGGCTGTTTATCTCCAACTGTATTTGTTTTCTACAATAAACACGCATGATCTTATGGAAAGGGAAGCCTGCCTCACAGGTAGAAGCTTCCTGATTCCGAGGATAGAACTTAGGGCCACACAGGGCTCAGTCAGGGCTCTACCAGAGAATGGAATCCCCAGCCCTGGAAGGTTTTAAATCACAGTCTTTTATCTTAATAGGTGTAGTCCTAAACTTTCTTTCTGAAGGGTCTATCCTGTGACAGACTGGATTACCCAATCACTTCTCGTCACTGGCCATTTTGCCAGGGCCCTTGATCACACTAATATATCAGCTCCTCTTTGGAGCACCCAGTGGGAGATGTCACCATTTGAAGATGTCCCCTTGGAAGTATCAATGAAACCACCCAATTTAGTTGCAGTGGTTGGTTTTGGGGTTGGCTCGGTTTGGGGGCTGGTTTGGTTGTTTGGCTGAAAGAAACACATATATTGTTTAACTATGGAACAGCTATGTAGAACTTTCGTTGTGCTACCATTTGGGGGGAAGGGCAATGGGGGTCACCCATCCCCCTGCCTGCTTCTGACTTCAGAGAGTCATTTCTGAAATGAGCCACCTGTTCTGGGGGCAAGTTCCCTAAAGAGATTGCTTGGGCCTACCTCCCATGACTGCTCATGCCTGTGGGAACTTCAGCACCCTTAGGTGGCAGGGCAAATACTTGCCTAACTCAGACAGGGAACAGTAAAGGGCCCCAGTGATAGGAGAGTCAGAGGGTGCACACAAGCTGTAATGGTTTACCCAGTCTTCTCGGCTCTCTTTCCCAAGTAAGTTCAGCATGGCTGAGAACTTAGTTCTGTCACCCTTGGCTCTGTCTAGGAAGGAGAGAGGAAGAGATGAGGCTGTTATTTCTCTACTGTAATCATTTCTGAGAATACAAATTCCATGGCCCTGACAAGATTTCTCCAAATAATGGTTGAAACTTGTCAAGTAATTCAAAAATTTAATTCAAGTTGTTTGGTTTTTTTTAAAAAAGAAAAACTACATGTATGCACGAGTGCACAGTACCTGTTCTTCTGCCTCAGAAGGCCATTCTAGTTGGCAAGCTTCCAGTCTTTCCTCTGAGTCCACCTGACACATCTGTGTACCTACAGCAATCCATACAAACTTGTGGTGCATACACTGTGTGTGAAAGAGTGTGTGCAGGTATGTGCATGTGAAAAACAGAAGACAACCTCAATTGGCCTTCCTCAGTGGCCCCTCACCTAGTTGCTTGAAGCAGAGGCTCTCATGGGTCTGGGACTCACTCGCTAAGCAGACGGTGCTGGTCGATCAGCTAGCCTCAGAGACCCCCCAGTCTCCACCTGGTGCTAGGATTACAAACAAGTACCATGACACCTGGGTTTGGAGATCAAACTCAAGTCCTTACACTTTCAGACCTCTATCATAGCATTTCATGTTAAGGTTTTATGTCTAACTCCCTTCAAATTCTTGGAGGCTGTGACTAAATCTTTAGTATAGAAACTTGACAGTAAATAAAAACCTGAGGGCATGACCGCTCTAAGGCATGAATGAGGAGATGATTTATTGTAGATATGAGGGAGAATTTAGCCCGAGGTACCTGGAAGGGTCCAGACTGAATATGGCCAGCAGACTGAACTGGGCTATGTGGGTAGGAGAGTGAGATAGGCGAGGGAGGGGCAAGCTGACCAAGAGGCCAAGAAAGTGCATGGCCAGGGCTGAACTGGCTGAGCTATACTGGGAAGAAAAGCTGGGGGAGGGGGAAGGAAAGTCCAACCCCTGAGAGGGAGAGGTTTAGAGGAAAGGGCTGGCGGGGTGAGAAGTGCTGGGAGGAGCCACAGGTATGGAGTGAGGCTTGACCTGAGTTTCTTTGAGACCTAACATTTAGGACATTAGCTAAATTCAGTAAGACCACTGAATCCTGTTTTAACTATATCCCCTCTCAGCAACCCATTCTGAAGCAAATCCCAGACTTTCTATCATTTCATCTGTCAGATGGCCTTCATGAACAATATCCCATCGCCACCACTGTCACACTGAGATTTGCTGACTAAAATTCCAGATCATTTAGAACTGCTGGTTCCGTTTCCACGATTGTCTCGGCTATTTATTCGGGGGCCTCAAAATGTCCACCGTTCTGATCAGTTAGTGGCTTCTAAACCCTTAATCACTTGGGATCACTAGGTTCCCCCCCCCCCCCCCCGCATCTCAAAGTTCATCTAAGAGTTTCCCACAGCCAGAATCTTAGTGGCTACTTCCCATGTTCCTCTGTTCTCTATCTTTCTAAAAGCACTGGTTATGAATGTGAAGGGCTTTTGCGTTCGGGTGTGGCTCTCCTCATGAGAACTCTAATGTGGGGATGACCATGAATAAATTCTGTCTGTCTGTCTTTCTATATTGAGACACTGATAGCCTCTAATGGTCACTCTGTCCGGACTCTAAATCCATTAACTCATTCAGAACTGTAAAACTGTAAGGGGTGAGCCCCGCTGCCCCTGCCTCCTTCATTAGAACAGGTAAGTGGTACACTGGTTCAGCCCTTCCTCTATCGTGAGCCTTCCCTCTCAGAGCTTTTGTCATGCTGAGATGCAGCTCCCACAGAGGAAGAGCCAGAAACGGTTTATTTGTTTCTCCAAGAGTGCAGCTGTGCCCTAGCATCTTTCAAAGGTGACTAATGATTTCAATTTAAATCATTAGTAGACTGCAGGCCCCTAAAGTTATCTTTATTGATGCTTAAAAGATCCCATCCTGGTGGGGGAGGAGGGGCTCTTACTGTGGTTCCAAAGTCCAATCTTTGATAGCATTCTTCCATTCCAATCTAAGAAGTGATTCTAGGCTTTCTTTCTCTGCCCCTGCCTTGGAATTGCCTAGCTCTCCGAAGAGGGTATAATTATTAACCCATTTTTGAGCCCAATTTATATGTCCATAGCTTCGAAACAAGATAAGGTAACTGTGAGGCTGGAGAGATAGCTCGGCTGGTTAAGCGCTTGCCTTGCAAGTTTGGAGGCCTGAATTTGAGTTTCTAAATCTATACAGAAAGCCAGGATAGCAGGTGCTTGTAACTCAGGCCTGAGAAACTGGAAACAGAAGAAATGCTCAGACTGGCTGGCTAGCAGAGCTAGCTTAATTATGAGCTTCAGTCGATATGAGTCCTGGTCTCAAAGGTGGACTCCTGAAGACACCTGAGGTTGTCCTCTGCCCTCCACATGCATGAACACATACCTTCACATGGGCACCCTCACATACGTGAATACACATGCATGCATAGATTTAAAACATTAAAAAAAAAATAAGGTGAGTTTTAGTTTCTAACCTGATGGTTTTGAATGTGTATATATGATGCATAATAAGGTAATTACAATTTTAAACTATCACTCAAATCTGTGGACTATGTGGGGAAAAAGACATGAAGCATATTGATGTTGTATACATATGTACACATATGTATATATTATATATAATATAGTATATTTATTACACATACATATATATACATATATACATATATGTGTGTGTGTGTATATATATGTATATATGTGTGTGTGTGTGTGTGTGTGTGTGTGTGTGATTTTGTTGCTGGTCTTGCAGAGGATATAAGTTTGGTTTCCAACATTCATGTCAGGCGACTAACACAACTATCTGCAACCCCGGCTTCATTGGCTCTGACACCCTCTTCTGGCTTCTAAGAGCACCTGCACTCACATGTGCAGCACATACACACATATAATTAAAAACAGATCTTAAAAATGAAAAGAAAAAAGAGCTTGAACACTGTGGGGGGAAGCCAGGAAGAGTTTGGGGGTCAGATGTGCATCTGTTTCCAGCTGAACCTGATGCAGCCTTAATACTAATGTTGGAGTATAAAAAGAGAACTCTGTGTGTGCACGCATGCATGTGTGTGTACCCAGCATCATAAGAAAGTCAGAGGACAACCTGGAATGTTATTCCTAAAGAGTGACAGTCCCCCCGGTTCTGAGAGAGGGTCTCTCATTGCCATAGAGTTTCAAAGTAGGCTACCATGGCTGGCCAGCACCGCCCAGGGATCTACCACATCTGCTTCCCAGAAGCTGGATCAGAAGCACACGTCACCACAGCAGATTTTCTCCCCTGGGTTCTGGGGCTCATGCCGGTAAAGCAAGTATTTCCCACCTGAGCCATTGCCATAGCCTCAAAAGAAGAGCCTCTTCACTTGTAACCTCCCTTCCAGGGCCACAGGAAATAACATGGGGATAACAATAAGAAGCTGTCTAAACAAAGCATTAATTAAGGTAAACGTCGTTAATTAAAGGGTGGGTTCTTCAATGACAATGAATAGACTGTGCTTAGTAACTTATCCAGAGTTTAGAATAAGCGAATAAGCGTAACAATTTGCCATCTTAAGTATTCACATTATCCCAAAGTCACTGCAGCATTAACATTAGCATCGTATCAAGCACATTCAAATCCCAGGACCTAATGCAGAACCACAACTAAGACAAGTACCTATTTAAACATCTATGCTTTCTAAATTAGGAGCTAATATCCCTGGTGGGGGGGGGGATGTACGGTTTGGGGTTTTCGCTTGTTTTTTAGTTTTGTTGGTTTTTTTTCCCCCAGAGGCTCTATTTGTAACTTTAATCCTTTAGAAACATTGATTATTTTGGGGGGTGAGGGGGGTGTCAGGTATTGACTGAGACTGGCAAGATGCTTCAGAAGAGATATAGCTGACATAAAATTCACAGTTCTATGAAACAAGCAGCCCAGAGAAAGAACAGCAAAGTGAGGTTTACGGTCAAGAACTTAATAAAACTGGGCTGCAGCTCAGCAGTTAAGAATACCTGATGCTCTTACAGGAGATCCAAGTTGGGCTCTTAGCACATGCATGCACACACACACACACACACACACACACATATATATATATATATATATATATGCCTCTACAGACACTACACCCACAAGCACAGACACCACACACACACACACACACACACACACACATACACACAGACAATATACGTGCATCTCACACACATATGAAATTTTTTTTTTAAAGATTTATTTATTTATTACATGTAAGTGCACTGTAGCTGTCTTCAGACACTCCAGAAGAGGGCATCAGATCTTGTTACGGATGGTTATGAGCCACCATATGGTTGCTGGGATTTGAACTCCGGACCTTCGGGAGAGCAGTCGGGTGCTCTTACCCACTGAGCCATCTCACCAGCCCATATGAATATTTTTTAAAGAGCTTAATAAATTACAACACTGGGGATGGGTGAGATTTGAAGGAGATAGCTCCGCTAAAAGCTGCTTACAGTATGTTTGCAGCACCTCTACTCCATCTAGAAATAGTCCCTTAAATTTATTGCCTAAATGTCCCAATCTGAACTCCATGAGAATAAGCAAGCCTACTATTACTGTGCATCATATAACTGATATAGATCAGATGTAGTAGTACCTGTCATTTAATGACCCCACTGGGAAGGAATCTGAAGCTCCAATTTAGTAATTAAGAATAAATGTGTAGTTCCAGGGGATCTGACACCCTCACACAGACATATATGCAGACAATACACCAATGCATGTAATATAGAAATAAACAAATAAATAAATCACTTTTTTAAAAGAAGAGAGAATGAGTGAGTGAGAAAGGCACAGTGGCTTATACCTTTTAATTCAACATTCAGGAGACCGAAGCAGGGGGACTTCCATGAATTTGAAGCCAGCCTAGACTATATAGTGAGCTCCAGAATAGCCTGGGATATCGCGTGAGATCTCATCGCAAAATAAACAAATGTAACACAGAGATTTCCACGTTCGTAGTTAATTGATGTGGCTATTTCCAAACTTGAACAGTGAACAATCAACCTTCAAATATCTACTCTGTACCACTGTGAAGCGCACTTACTTCTTATATGTATATAAACACATCCTAGTCACTGAACTTGAACCCCTGGGCATCATCAATCTAAAACTGCTGCCTGTGAGACGATTTAAACCCACTTCTCCTACACGTGGCTGTGGCTGGGCAGGGAATGATGCTGTGTACTGCCCAACATCAGCAAACCCTCACATATCTATAGCTTCAGTCTGTTGCTCAGCTGGCTACACTGAGATATCAGCAGAGACAGCTGCAGTAAAAACAGATCAAAACAATAAACTATGATCATTTCCATGAATGTTAAATGAATGTTTTAAAACTCACATTACGAGATTCAGAGCTTGGAAAGGGGCAGGGGGAGGAAAGAGAAACCAAGCTGTAAACCCTCTTAAATTACAGGGAATAGATGTTTAAAAATAAAACTTAGCCAGGCTGGGTAGGGTGGCCCATGCCTCTAATCCCAGGACTCAGGGGACAGAGGCAGGTGGGTCTATGAAGACAGCCTGGTCTACATAATGTGTTCTGGGGTAGCCAGGGCTACATAGTGAGATCCTGCCTAAATAAATGTGATGAAGCTAAGAAAAAAAAAAAAAAAGTGCATACGAAGAGAAATTTGGAAGGGTTGTGTTCAATATTGCCACTTAAGAAGACCAACATGGAGCCGGGCGTGGTGGCTCACACCTTTAATCCCAGCACTTGGGAGGCGGAGGCAGACGGATTTCTGAGTTCGAGGCCAGCCTGGTCTACAAAGTGAGTTCCAGTACAGCCAGGGCTATA
>NC_034599.1:55698983-55709044 GCF_900095145.1 Mus pahari | reverse complement strand
AAAAAAAAAAAAAAAAAAAAAAAAAAAAAAAAAAAAAAGAAAGAAAGAAAGAAAGAAGAAGAAGACCAACATGTGACATTAAGTCATAAAACCAAAGGTTAAATTCTATCAGAAGAACCACTTTCAGCATAAAGAACGCTATGACCATAACGAATCACAACAAATAGCTAAGAATAAATCTTAGACGTTTTGTGAAAGGCCTCAGTTTCCTGGATGTGAGACACACACAAAAAGTCAACAATGCACAGAAAGGTTAAAAAGGATGAACCTTGCAAAAGACGCAGAGGTTCAGGACACCAAAAGAGAATAAGTTCACTCACGAGGGAAATACAGATCTAAAGTATCTTGAGGATCTGTGAGAGGACTCAGTGAGTGAAGCGCTGAGCCACCAAGCCTGACCTGAGTCCCCCGGGGCCCCAGGATCCACATGGCGGGAGAGAGACTCTTGCTAGCTCTCCTTTGACCTCTACATACACACTGTGACACACTTGTGCCCATACACAAGCAAACACACACAATACATAGATAAATAAATAAATATTTCTTTTAAAAAATTAAAGTGTCAGGCTACACTGCATCTTACCTATCAGACACACGTGCTGCTATTGAGAGAGAGACAGGGACAGAGAGAGAGAGAGACAGAGAGAAAGACAGAGAGAGACAGAAAGACACAGAGAGCGTGTGTGTGTGTGTGTGTGTGTGTGTGTGTGTGTGTGTGTGTGTGTGTGTATCTGCTGAGATGTGCTTCCTCTGGAAGGGCAGGAAGGCAAATAACCCTAGAGGCTTCTGAGGAAGGTGGGGCTAAAGGACAGAGATGAGAGACTGACAGTCTGACAGACCATTGTAAATATTTTTGTTCCTAGCAGACATTAAATCCTGGATTTATTCAAAAAGGTTGAAGGGCAAAAAGAGAGATGAAAAGAGCAACCTGGTCAGAAACACACACACACACACACACACACACACACACAACCGAACCAGAGATAGAGATTCTGGGCTGTGTAGGCTAAAAAGCTACAGGGTCTGTTCTTCCTGTTGACCCACATTATCCCTGCTGGTGCTTGGCTGGTTTATCTCGCCCCTCTCATTTAAAAACCCCTACAGAATATATTCTGCACCTTAACAAACTGAGAAGTGTGTATTGCTTTGGAAAGAACAGTTTTTGCACCACGCATTTTAACTGTTATGGTGTTATTTTGAGAAATGGCAGAATGCTCAGTTTAGTGTGTGAAGACAAACTCAAGAGAGACTCATGTGTGTCAAGCCAACGCGCATACTGAAACCAGCAGCAGCAGCAGCAGCAGCAGCTACAACCTCGGGGCTTCCTCCAGGAGAAATTCAGCTGCAAGTCTGGAGAAAGGCAGATCTGCTAGGGCCTGGGGAAGAAGCTGATCTGTAACCATGGTTACCCCCAAAATACTCCGTTTTTCTACCAAATATTTTTTTAAGCCATGCAAAAGAAAACCTTTTCAGAGAGCAAGCCCGTGGTCCGAATCTACTATCATTTCTTTCTCTGCCCCATGCAATCCCCACTTTGATTGTTTGCTTCCTTGGTTTGGATTCACGTTTTCAACCCAGGCTGGACTCCAACTCCCTACATAGCCCAGGCTGGCCTCGAATTCGTGATCCTTCTGCCTCTGCCACCCAAATTCTGGGATCACAGACAAGCATCACCACACCCAGACTCCAAATCATTTTTTAAAGATTTATTTATTATATGTAAGTACACTGTAGCTGTCTTCAGACACTCCAGAAGAGGGAGTCAGATCTTGTTAAGGATGGTTGTGAGCCACCATGTGCTTGCTGGGATTTGAACTCTGCACCTTTGGAAGAGCAGTCGGGTGCTCTTACCCGCTGAGCCATTTGAGCCATTTGAGCTCTTACCCACCAGCCCCCAAATCATTTTTTCTACTTTTTTTTTTTTTTAAGTCTAGTTTCTCCAGTTTCCTTGAAGGCCAACTAAACTACTACTAAAGGTAATTCTTCAGAAAGACACCGATCTGAATTAATTCAAAACCAGGCACAGATGAATTTGTATTCTCATAAAAAGCATATAACCCTAACTGAAATCTGTATAAAATTATAAAAGTCCATTTTAATTACGAACAGCGGGCAATTTGCACATTCCATTTCCTCTGTGTTTGACTCTGGAAGACTTTTAAAATAGAACTTCCTTAATAACAGAATTTTGATGAGACGGCCATTCTAACCTGCCAAATTATCCAAGTTCCAACATCTGCAGTCAGGATGTTTCCTAAGATTTCTGTCCTTTCTGCCAACTTACAGAAAAGCCTTACAACTTCGCTTCTCTCCCGCCGCACACAGAGGCCAGGCTTCAGCACGACGGCACCCATGTCCTGCACCCACCTGACCCACAGGTGGGATTTACTCTGCCAACAGGACAATCACCTTCCCGACTTCGCCATCTCCAGGGTCAAATACAAGCGGGGCTTTGTCTGCATTCGAGAGATCCCTATTCTCATCCAGCCTGGCTGAGAACCAGACTTCCCCTGTGACAGCCTCAGCGGAGGACACCTAACGTCTCTCTCAACTCAGGCACGGCTAAAAGCCGCGAAGCCTGGTGAGTCCGGAGTCCGCACCGGCGGCACCGGGTGGAAGACAGGAGCCACCTGACCCCGGTATCGCGGGCGCCGAGCGCGATGGGACAAGCGAAGAGCAGGATGGCACCACGGGAAGACAGAGGGCACCCCCCCCCCCCGAGGAGAGGAGTAGGAATAGGGTACTCCGCAAAGGTCAAAGTGAGAAAAGGACGTAAGACTTCTCCGCGAAGCTCAGATCTGCGGTGAGGGACGCAACAGAGAGGGTCCCCGGGGTCCCCGCCTCAGGAGCTGCTCACCGTGCTGGCCACCGCGGTGGGCGATGTGGGTGACGTGGGGCCGGGCGCGTCCTGCTTCCACAGTCGGGACTTGAGGCTCTTCATGGCCACAGCTCTCAAGGGTCCGGTCCCCCACCAGATTGCGGGCTGCGAGGGCAAGAGCCGGAGCTGCTGACGCCCCGGAGCGCGCGGGGCCCGCCCCACCTGCCACCTGGGGCCCCGGGGGCCTCGCTCAACCCGGTCCCTCCGGCAACCAATCGGGCCCGTCGCCTGGCTGGGGTGGGGTCGGTTCTGACCAATCGGAAACCGGGAAGGGGGCGGGACTTCCCTTTTAAACTTCATAACACCCTTCCTCTCCCCTCTGGAGGAAAAGTTAGGGAACTTCAGCTATGCAGAGCGTGGAGCTGTGCTACTCAGGGAGCGGAGGCACAGCGCCGGCTCCTGGCCTGTGGTTCTTGCACACTTGGGTGGTCTAAGGTTAGAGAAATCCAGCCTAGACCGGTTCTTATCTCCCCAGGCTCCCCTCTTCCTCCCATTCGCGAGCCCTTTATAGGCTAAAATTATCTTCCTCCTATCGGGTCCCTGCTTACCTACCTACAAACCAGCTTGCAGGGACAACTTCCCATCCAGGATCTTCAGGAACACACGGACCCCAGGACCACAAGTCTCACTGCCACACACATGGGGATCTCTGAGGCCAACAACAAGCCTGTAAGAAAAGGAGCTGCTTTTTCAGACGGCCAGTTAACAGACTAGGGGTCAGTCTGCAGTGCTGCTGGACAGATAGCTTAACAGTTATGGGCACTGGCTGTTCTTGTGGAGGACGGACCTACGTGGCAGCTCCCAAATGTCTTTATCCTCAGTCCCAGGAGAGGTGATGCTCTTTTCTGGCCTCCGTGGTCAAGTGTTAGTGCACTGCAGTGGAGGGAAAGGTGGAACAGAGTGTCATCAATAAAACTTCACTTGTAGCCAAAAGTGAGAAAAGAAATTGACCAAGAGGGATTGGAAGAAGTTGGAGATAAATATAACTGAAATATATTGTATATGAACTCTTCTTAAAAATGTAAAATATTATGTTTTTAAAGTGCTATGTCCTTTTTGTAGACACAACAGACATAAGTACACAAGGCATTAGCTCATCTGACTCAGAAGTCTGAACCAAGAAAAACTATTTAAGGCTGGATGAGAACACTGTCTGTCAAACAACTACTAATAATGTCTTGTCAACAGGAGGCTTCAAAAATCTTCCTTGGAGTGAGAAATGTCGCCCCCCCCCCCCCGCACAATGCTAATTCTCACACACATGGAAAGACAAACAGCCTGAACTACTCACAAAGTAGTAGTTGGTTCTTTTCTTCTCCAAGGGCAGTCTTTCTAAAGCTTTCCCTTAGAGTGGCTCTAGTCCTTGTTGTAAAAGTGAGGAAGTCTTCAGAACTCTCCTGAAGATAGTGTTCCGAGAGACCATTAATCCTCAGCAGAAGGTCAGTAACAAAGAGAGGGAAGGGGAGGGGAGGGGGCCTGAGGAGAGGGGGTGGGGATGTGGGAGAGAGAGAATGGGAAAATGGCTAGTTTCTCTTGGTTAGACTTAAGGAATCTTGCCTCCCCCTCCCTGCGGAGGTCCACAGCTGGTCAGACTCAGCTGACTGTGATCCAGCTGCTGTGGGAGGCAGGTTCTCTGCTGTCTTCACAGCTAACAGAGAAAGCCAGCATTATCTCATGCTGGGCTCCTAGGGAAGCGTCCCAGCCTTGCCCATCACAGCAAGTGACTAACTGATGGCTCATCTTGGCTGTCAACTTGACACACCTGGGAAGAGGCAACCTCGGTTGAAGAACTCCCCCACACAGACCCTCCCCGACTCCCATCATCTTAGCATGTGACCATGTCCATGGGACATTTTCTGGATTCCTAGTTGACCAGGGAGGGCCTGGCCTAGGATGGGCAGTGTAAGCCTGATCTGTAAAAGGTAGAAGATAAAAGTCTGGAAGCCAGCCAGTAAGCATAGTTCCTCCATGCCCTCTGCTTCAGTTCCTGTTTCCAGATTTTTGCCTTCAGTTTCTTCCTTGACCTCCCTCAAAGATGGACAATTTACATGTAAGCCAAATAAACCCTTTCTTCCCCAACTTGTTTCGCAACAGAAAGCAAACTTAAAGCCTAACCATCACCAAAAAGGCTTACACAGTGACCTCCTGAGCTCCAAACTCCTCAGGTAGGATCTCAGGGTGGCAGTGTGTGTCTGTAAACCAGCATTTAGGATGGTATATTAGTTACATTTTTATTGTTGATAAAACATCAAACCAAAGTGACATAGAGAAGAAAGAGTTTATTGGGGAATTAGGGTTCCAGAGGGTTAGAGTCCATGATGGTGTTAGCAGAGGCAGCAGGCAGACACTTATGTCATGAACAGCAACTGAGAATTCACCTGTTGAACCACAGGCAGGAAACAAAGAGCTAACTCAAAATGGCCAGAGTCTTTCGAAACCTCAAGGCATGTCCCCAATGACACGCTTCCACCAGCAAGACCATGCCTCTAAATCCTCCCCAAACTGACCAAATTGGGACCACATATTCAAACTGCCACAGAATGACTAAGGCTGAAGAACTGTGAGCTCAAGGCCAGGCACATGGCAAGACACTGATGGAGGAGGCAGAGGAGGAAGAGGAGGAGGAGGAAGAATGGGAACAGAGAAGAGGGGAATTAGTACATAGAGGGGAAGAAACAAAAGAAAGACTAAGTGGAAACATACAGAGGGACTCTCTAGCAGCTTGTGAATAAAAGCTAACTAAGCTTTTTCTCCACCTAGCATGTGAAGCAAACTATGCAGGGCCTATTCTTCTCTTATGGCTACCAGTGTCCACATCTGCACAGAGACTCAGCAACCTTCTAAGTGTTTCTTCTCTGCCTGCATTCACCTAGTGAGATTCTGTCCTCCAAGAGTGATTGGAAAGATCTGCAGGGCACAGGAGTCGCCTGAAGGGCTGCACCCCCATACACAGGTGCCTGTCACATAATCAGTATATGCACTTTGTCACAATCCAGGGACTTGTGCATGCTTAAGTATTAGTCAGCTTGTTTATTTGTTTTTGAGACCAGTTTTGATATGTAGGTCAGGCTGGCCAGGGGACTCCCAGTCTTCCCGTCTCTGTCTCCTGAGTGCTGGGATTACAAGCAGGAGCCACCACACCCAGCTCATTTGTGCTATGCTTCAATTAAAAGGTGATTTAAAAATTAAAGCAGAAGTCCTTCCCAAGTGTGTTTCTCTAACAACAACTTCCCTCATGGCTCAACTGGAAGCAGTCTACCCCTCCCCGCCACACCACCCTTCTGAAGAGGCTCTGCAATCCTTAGATGTGATTATCATTGAAGTTCATCCCTTAACATAAGAGAATAACAACATTTCCAATATGTATTTTTGTGTGTTGTATGTAATACATGAGTGGCGGGAGGTGTGTACTACGTGGAGGCCAGAAGACAGCACTGGGTGTCTTCCTTGGTCACTCTTCACCTTATTTTTTCTCAAGGAAGGGTCTCTTATTGAACCTGAGGTTCAGTGATTCAGCTAAACTAGCAAGCTCCCAGAATTTGCCCATCCCTACCTGCCAGAGCTGGGATTACAGCTCACAGCCCGGCTGGCTTTCTACACGAGGGCTGGGGATTTGAACTCACCCTCCTGCTTAAACAGTAAGTACTTGAGCCACTGAGTCTTCTCCTAGCCCCAACGCCATGTGTTAGAACCCCCTGGAATGCCAGCGCAGGGAAAACTCAATAAGTACTTGGAATGACTTGATCCATGATTTGTGCTTAGTGGGACGTCCTTTCTGAGTTTCCACGTGCCCTTTAATTGGGACCCAATTACTTGGTATCAAATGTGAACACAGGTTGAATAGTCTGGGGGCTGTGTTGCTCCTCAAACACTTAGTGCCTGTCTTTGAGCCTTGACATGGGCACTCTGACCCTGTATTCTGGTCTTCTGACTGGCTCTTACATGTGTAGCCTTCAGTAGCATATCTCCCCTACATAATTTGCTGTCAAGTTAATTGTGGCCTTCCTCTCTATCGGTTGTCTCCTGGAGCATCAGAGTTATTGTGGCCTGGGTGACTGCTTGCCTTTTGTTTGTTATTGGATAAAGCAAAGGAAACAGCCACAGCCACAAGTAGAGTTTGCATCAGGTTCCAAAAATGTTGGGCAAGTTATTTTTATGAACTGTCTGCATGATGTCCCCATGGTGTCTCTGTCCAGTGGCCTTCTGGGATTTTTCCAGTCTAGAAACTTGATAGTTGTTGTCTGCTCATTCCCATTTGAGAACAACCAAGTAAAGAGCATGAATATGAATAACAGTCTCCTGTGCTGATCTAGAATCATCCTATGTGAAGTTGAGCCACTATTATCAGCATTTAGCCAGACATTCTTGGTATGGTTTGGTTCATTACTCTTGCTTTAAAAAATTTATTTTAGCCAGGCAATGGTGGAACGCACCTTTAATCCTACCACTCAGGAGGCAGAGGCAGAAGGATCTATGTGAGTTCAGGGCCAACCTGGTCTACAGAGTTTGTTCCAGGACAGCCAGAACTAAAATAGAGAAACCCTGTCTTGAAACTCACACACACACACACACACACACACACACACACACACATCCCTTCGGGGAAAACTTTTTAAAAATTATTTATTATACCAAATCTGCAGAAGCCAGTTTTAAAGTTTGCCTTTTAGCAATATATGTAAATAGAAAGGACAATGCACTTAAAAAAAATATTTTTTTTTTAGTTCTGTGTAGGTGAATATGCCTGTGTGCACAGCAGCTCAAAGAGGCCAGAAGGGGGCATCATCAGATCTCCTGGAGGTGCAGTTATAGGCCGTTGTGAACTGCCCAGCATGGGTGCTGGGAACTGAACTTGGGTCCTCTAGAAGAGCAAGTCCTCTTAACCACAAAGCCATCTCTCTAGTCCCCTAGTGATGCACTGTAAAAAGTGTTTTAGTAGCCAAGTGATGGTGGCTCATGCCTTTAGTCCCAGCACTCAGGAGGTAGAGGCAAAGCCAGCCTGGTCTACAGAGTGAATTCTAGGAATTCTAGCTACGCAGAAAAATTGTGTCTTGAAAAACAACAACAAAAGGTGTTTTTAACTACACTACAATATACACACAGGTGGTGAGAGTGTAGGAGTGTGTGTGTGTGTACATAAACAACAAGCTAACAAAGATGTCTCCGCACTACAATGGGCTCACACTGCCTTAGCGCCCTGTTTCTTTGACCTCCTATCAAGAAACATGTGCATGAGACAAGGGCACAGTGCCATGCTACATAGCTCAGTTGGGTGTCTACTTCCAAAACAGTATAGCAGGGTTGTAACTATGACCCATGGTCAGAGAGGGAAACAATTAGAAGATAAACCTACAGAGATAGAAGAGCCCAAGGTTGGTTGCCCATCCCTTGAATGGGCAAGAGTGAGAAACAGAACCAACTAGACCAGGATACCCAGGGGACCTGCTGAAGCAGGGAAAAGACCATAGATGAAAGAGGCTCTGATGACAAAGATGGCTTCTCAGGAGGAGGAGCCTAAACAATAAACATAGGGAAACTAACCGTCAAACCCCAAATGATCCCTCTCCAAACAGGACCATTGCCTCCCAAGCAAGCCTCAGGGCTCACACGCCTGGTGGCTCCTCAGTGATCCTGTGTAATGGAGCAGTCAGTCAACAGTCCTGTGGAGAGGCCCAGACATCAACCTTCCTCTCCTAGTTCTGATGCCACGGTTGAGAGCTGGCAAACCCTCCAGCCGAGGGGTCATGAAGAAGGAAATCTCAATCCAGAACTCAGCCCCAAAATGAGAGCCCCAAGGCAGTTCTCACACACACACACACCCCTCGCCACGCTAAAAACTAAAAGGCATTGCGTAAGTGAGCTTTAAAAAATAAACAGCTCATCTTTGGTCCCAATTGTAAAACCATCCGAGTCCGGTGACTCCGTCCTGCAAAACTGGAATGGGTGATGAGGAGCTGGCTTCTACTGCACATAACTAACCTGCCCCTGAGTGAGTTTGCACTAAAACTTCTAGGACTATCAATTCTCTCGATTTCTTACAGAAACAACTTTTAAAAAAATATCCACACATGAACAAGTTTATGAGTGAGCAGGTGTAATATACATAGGCATGTGTACACATGGAGACCAGACAGCCTGTGAGCAGCCTAAAGCTCACCAAGTAGGCTGACCGGCAAGTCCCAGAGATCCACCTATCTCAGCCTCCCGAATGCTGGGATTAAAGAAGCACAACCCGCCTGGCTTTTTTCTTTCTTTCTTTCTTTCTTTCTTTCTTTCTTTCTTTCTTTCTTTCTTTCTTTCTTTCTTTCTTTCTTTCTTTCTTTCTTTTTTATTAGATTCTAGGAATTGTACTCAGGTCCTTGCCTGTAAGGCAAACACTTCGCCCACAGAGTCACCTCTCTGCCCACAGAGTCACCTCTCTAGCCACAGAGACGGCTTCTCTCCTCTGCCCCTTAGAGGTTTCTTCCTGTTTAGCTTAACAATGGCTCCTGCTTACCAGTTATCTCTCAGAAAGGGCTGCTTTCTGTCAGTCTTCCTTGATGTTTACAGGCTGCTGTCGATCTGTGTGTGACACACAGCATGCCATTAGTTTCATTACGGAGGAAAGACTGAGCTAAGAAGCAGGAGGGCTGGGGTGGGGTGTCACAATCCAGATGGAAGCCAGATCTCCCCACCCCCACCCCTGGTGCTGTCCTTCTACCTGAAAGCCGCCAGGACACTGAGGGTTGGCTCATTGGATTCAGTAAGAAAATCCAACTGGTTTCCCTTGTGAGCGCTAACCTTTGTTGTCGACCTTGTGTACAAGAGCTCCAGGAATCTGGTGGCCTTCCCTTTAATGAGATGATTGATGGGCCCATGAGGCCAGGCTCAAAGCTGAAGCTCCTGATCTCACTCAAAGCAAGCTGATCTAGCCCAGAGTGAAGATAACCACCAGGAATGAAGTCAGCTCAGCGATCAGAGCTCAGCTGAATCTAAGGGAAGATTTCTGGACCTTGGAGTTTTCTTATCTTAGCTGGAATGCCAGGATAAGCCCAGTGGGGAGCTCTGGGAGATAATAGGAAAGGTTTTGAAATTTAAGTTGAAAAGATAGCAAAGTCTACCTCTAAAGATCTTAAGCTGTACATTTACTCAGTCTGATATATATATATATATATATATATATATATATATATATATATATATA
>NC_034599.1:55619911-55698438 GCF_900095145.1 Mus pahari | reverse complement strand
CGCTCTGTAGACCAGGCTGGCCTCGAACTCAGAAATCCACCTGCCTCTGCCTCCCGAGTGCTGGGATTAAAGGCATGTGCCACCATGCCCGGCTCCCATCTCATTTTCTAATGCACATAAAAAGCAACCAATTAAGCTTCCTGGTGGTCAACCTTACCATTTTCTAGTCACTTAGATTGGAAAATACTATTGAAAGGAACTGCATGAATAAAGTCAGATGTAAACATTTGTCATAGATTGTATTATTTTTCATTCATGAAAAAATACTTTATATGAGATGGTAGGAAACACTTCAAACATTTTAATGGGCTACTTTGAATTATTCATCAAATATGCTAACAATAAATCTCGACTTAATGTAAAATATTAAGTCTAGATAAAATGTATATGGTAAAAGATAAATGTTGGGGATGGGGAAGCTGGCAGAGTTGCTAACAGGCTTCCTGGGCAAGCACGGGGATGTAAGATCCACTTCAGGGTGTGAAAAGCTGACAGGATGGGTTACCCTTGGAATCCCAGCACTGGGGATGCAGGGACGGGGGATCGCTGAGTCTGGCTGGCCAGCCAGTGCGGCCGAGTCCCAGGTCCAAGAAATAAGGTGAGACAGATTGGAGAAGACGCCAGCCCTCACAGAGGTTAATCTTTAAAGTTATTTTTTTGCATGATCCATGATTCACCAAGGGAATTTTTTTTTTTTTTTTAGTTTGATTATGAAGACGAAGACTTTTGTCCCCTGGAAGAGAACAGTTAGTATATATTTCTTTTCCTGTGTACCTCTTTCTAGAAAACTGTCTACAGTAATGCATGTTTCATTGAAATTTTTATATCCAGTTGCTAAGTAATATTTGATTGCCATGTTTCAGAGGGAAGTAATTTTAAATCAAGGTACAAGTCTTGCATCCAGGACAGCAGAACTGCATTTTCAAGCACTCTTTATTTTGAGAGGTTTGTCTGCTGGAGTGTTTTCATGGCTTCATGAAGATAAATTCTTTTCATCACCTTTGTTTATGTAGTATAAATATCAACAAATATTCAAACATAATGAACTTGTTTACCTTTTTTCCTATTGCTGCTTTTAATAAATGTTGTTGCCCTAAGTGAATATATACAATAATAACCAATAAACTGAAACACCAACACACTGGAGACTTCAAACAAGTTACATTTTAGTTTCATCACTCTGGGAATAGAAGTATGTATCTATTATGCTCCATAAACTTCAAAACCACCCTTGGACTAAACAGCAATTAAGAATCATTCCTTTGAACTTCAGAAGGGTGGAGCCATGCATTTACCCAAGATCAAGGCATAGCATTCTAAAGCTAACTAAAAGCTGTGTGTTCTCCCACTTCTGAGACAGAGCAAGAGATGCCTGGGACCTGTCAGCTCTTTGGCTCATGATTCTTCAGTGACGTGTGTCAAGTCAAAAATGCAAATGAATCTAAGCCGCTCATACTCAGCTCATACTCAGAGCCGCTCATACTCAGCGGGCTCTTCTTAGTAGCAAATCAAACTCTAACTAGTGACATCTTGGGAAATTCCCTAACAACAGTGACAGTTGCTCACGCTGCCACACAACCCTTCCAACCAGAGAGCTGCCATCCAGCTATGCTGGTGCAAGTCAGCATCTCCACCAAGCAGCCAACCACTACCAGTTTTCAACGGTTTTATTTAAATCCCATTTGGGTTTTACAATTGTTGACTAATATATGAATACAGTGTATACTATATTCAAGGAGAGCTGTGGTATGTTTCTATCTACTGGCACGGTGTTCCTCTCTCTCCTCAAACAGCTACCACTGATTTATGTAAAAATTTTAAATTATGTCTTCTGTTCCCCTCCAAAACAAAACAAAACCCAAACCAAAACAACAGCAACAACAAATAAACAAAAGCCCACCATGTGGCTCATCATTATCTACAGTCAACCTAATATGCAACAGAATACCAGAAGTCATTTCTTCTATGTACTTATAACTTAGGAACACCAGTCTACCCTTCTGCCTCCCCTTCTCCCCTAAATCAGACAAGACTAGCAACACATTTCATTTCCATAGTGCTGATATTTATTTTTAAAAAGGAGAAGATGAAGCATGGGAAGAGAGAGCATGTTCCACGTTAGATAGCCCAGGATTGTGGCTGTTGAGTTTGAAAGGTGATTTCAGATTCCCAATGAATAAAACCATGAATGGCAGCTGTTGCATCACAACTAAAAGACAGCTGGTCCTCAGCAATTGTCCGTGCAGTATTCTGAAATAAAAGCCACACAGGAGTGGCTCTACACACAGGGCAGGGAGCACTGTAAGAGGCCATCTCAGCCATAAGAAATGTCTGTATCGGGCATCCATCTATTCCTACAGCAATGACAGGTTGGTCACAGCTGATAGAGACTCAACAGGTAGAGTTAAGCAAATAGGTAGCTAGTGACCCTGAGTGGGTGGGAACGATGATGTTTTGAAGGGAAGCTTGAACAGTCTCTTCAGCCATATTAGTCTGGGCTGACCACTGAGCAGCAGAGGGAGGCTATAAAAAGGGAGTTCAAGTATGAGTCTGAAACTCATTGGTAAGCGTGTCAGAGACACAGACTTAGGGTTCACAGACAGAACAGATGTGTGGACCTTAAAAACGTGGAAGCAGGAGATATATTTCACGAAAGGAGGCCTAGGACTATGATATAGGTACTGCCATGTCCAGAAATCAAGCAGAGACGAGGTACCAGCAGAAGAGCCTGGCAGGGAACGGCAGCAGAGCTGAGAGTGTAATGAGACAGCGGCCAAGAGAGGGTGGGCTTTCAAAGACCAAGGCTGCCAGATGCCTCCGAAAGGCTGGGAGTACAGGAAAGACTAGCAGCCAACAGGGTTCACACTGCAGGTGCTGCCAATGGCCTTGGTAAAACAGTTCCCAAGAGTTGAGGGAGAGAAGGTTGGTTAGAGTAGATTTTAGGGAGAATGGAAGATGGAAGGATAGAGACTGTGGTATGGAGGAAGCAGGGAAATGTGACACTGTCTAGAGAATGGTGACTCATCTGTGGGAAGCCCTCCCTTTGGAGGTAGGAGCTTTTTTTTTTTTATGCAGCTGGGAGAATGGTCCGGCAGGGGGCCCAACTGGTAAAACATCAGCTCTCATATTATGAGTCAAGTCCTTAAGAAGGCAAGGAGGGATGTGAGCCCTTGGATAGAAGCTTGGGCATGGAATAGGGACATTCAGGGGAAAGCTACAGGTACCAATGTGAGTGGGCTGGCACACAGAAGGAAGATGAGCCACTCTTATCACTGGGAACAGTGCTTAGGGAAGTTTGGAAAGAGATGGCCAGGTCTGATGTAGAGGCTAGGACATTTCAGACTTACAGCCCCTCAATACCAGCAAGGTATGCCTGGCCTCAGAAATAGCTACTATTCTCCCTAAAGTGGAGATAATTTCCCAGCTGGTGTATTTCCATTTACCTGGCTCCCAACAGTAGAGCCACCAGAAGCACAGGTTATTTATGTTCAAAAGCTAGATGGAGACTGACCCAAACATTTGTGGACAACATACTATGTTCTACCCCTCTGCGCCCCTTACACTACAAGCGCTATAAGTAGCATTTATTGCTGGGCGTGGTGGCGCATGCCTTTAATCCCAGCACTCGGGAGGCAGAGGCAGGCGGATTTCTGAGTTCGAGGCCAGCCTGGTCTACAAAGTGAGTTCCAGGACAGCCAGAGCTATACAGAGAAACCCTGTCTCGAAAAACCAAAAAAAAAAAAAAAAAAAAGTGACATTTATTAACATAACACTGAGTGTCAAGCTCTGGGCTAAATTCTTCACAAGTATCACTTGAATACTCTCAGCAACTAAGTGGGTAATGTATTCTATAATAATATCTCAGTTTTATTAAATGATGGACCTGAAGCTTACACTGCTAAATTATATCAACATTAGAGTTGTCCAGGAGAAGGATGGAGAGTTAGTAATTACGAATCAGGCCATGTTTTTATGCACCAAGAGTATAAATGGATGTCAAGCCACAACTGGACACTGTAATCGTGTCTGTAAATACTTTGTACATCTATAAAACTGGAAAACCAAGGCGTAAATGAAACAATTTACACATATGCACGATATGCCACAGAAAGCTATATTCAAACAGAAAGCCTGTGTGGAGAAAAAAAAAAAAAAAAAAAAAAGAAACTCTGATGTCATCAATCCTGTGGAAAGGAAGACTCAATGAGGAGGTGTGCTTGTAAGTTGTTTAACAACAGGCTTTTTGTAACTGGGTGGGAAGGGACCTGACTCACCTCAGCAGCTGCCAATTTCCAGGGTGTAAATACTTCCATCCTGGAGTTCAAACTATCATGTGACCTCAACCATTTCACCAAAATTCTTGGAAACGTCTCTGCGAGGTAACTCCAGCTCAGCACTAAAAGAGCCTAGGATGAGATCTGAGATCACAGGAATGTTTTCTGGGGTATCTAGTGAGAAGATGATGTGTTTGGGATTATAGAACTGCTTTCCCCCATCACACACCATGAACCAAGTTAATGGAAAAGGGGACCCCAAGCATGCATCATAGAGATTTGAATAGATCTCTGAGATCAGCATGAGGATTAGGCGTGATATGCAGTCGTATTCTAGTCCTGGTCTTTCCTTTGCACGAAGCACCGAGAGGACTCAGTGAGTGAGACAACTGAACAAGGTTCAGCATAGAGATTTTCAGGATAATTGCTTCCTGTGTGGAACAAGTGTATGAAAAATGTACATGCATGCATGAATGCATGCGTGCGCTTGCACGTGCGTTTGCATGTAAAGGTTCGGCATGGAGATTTTCAGAGTGATTGCTTCCTGTGTGAAACATGTATGTGCAAGCATGTGTGTGTGTGCTTTGCACATGAGTGTGCAAAGGTTCAGTATAGAGATTTTCAGAATAATTGTTTTTCATGTGGAAAAACATGTCTGTGTACATGTGCATGAATGCATGTGTGTGCGGTGGGGGGTGTGTGTGTGTATGTGTGTGTGTGTGTGTGAGAGAGACTTCAGGCCCATGTTCTTGAACAATAGCTGACACAGTTTCCCAGAGTAGGAGCCTGTCAATTGATCCAACCACGTAAGCCACTGAGGTCTCTGTATAAAAACAATTCACTCAAAGAGACTTAGCTTAATTCCATTTAAACAAAGGATTCATAGACCTTCTAGCTCCCAGTTTAGGAGCAGTAATGCTTACCAGAGAGGAGCAGTCACCGAGGTACGGGTGACTGGGAGGTGAACCTTCAGAGTGTGTCCTCCCTGTTTCCTTCATGATCATGTCAGAACAAGTAAGGCTTAGATTCCGGGCTTAAGACAAGCCTTTTTAGGTAGAGCTGGGTTTCCTTTTTAGATCTGTCCTCTAGAACTACTTCTTAATGTCAGCGACCCTGGCGGCACATGGATATTATGATCGATTTGTTTGTTTGTTTGTTTGTTTGTTTAATTTGGGGGTGTGGAGGGAGGGCTGTGCCACACCACAGTATACATGTAGAGGTCAGAGTACAACCAAAGAGGAGCTGGCTCTTTTCTTCCACCATGTGGACCCCAGGGATTAAACGTGGGTCTCCAGGTTTTCAGCATGCCCCCTCCCTTACCTACTGAGCTCTCTCATTAACCCAACCAAAAATCCTTTGTCACTCAAATTAAAAACCTAGTCCCTAGTCAGTGGTGTCTCCAAATCAAGATTCTGGGTAAATATAAAAATTTTTAAAAGTTGGAGGGTATCATCTTGAGTGAGGTAACCCAATCACAAAAGAAGTCCCTTGATATGCACTCACTGATATGTGGATATTAGTCCAGAAACATAGAATACCCGAGATACAATTTGCAAAGCACAAGAAAATCAAGAAGAAGGAAGACCAATACGTGGATACTTCATTCCTCCTTAGAATAGGGAACAAAATACCCATGGAAGGAGTTACAGAGACAAAGTTTGGAGCTAAGACGAAAGGATGAACCATCCAGAGACTACCCCACCCGGGAATCCATCCCATAATCAGTCACCAAATCCAGACACTATTGCATATGCCAGCAAGATTTTGCTGAAAGGACTCTGATATAGCTGTCTCATGTGAGGCTATGCCAGTGCCTGGCAAATATAGAAGTGGATGCTCACAGTCATATATTGGATGGAATACAGGGCCCCCAATGGAGGAGCTAGAGAAAGTACCCAAGGAGCTGAAGGGGTCTGCAACCCTATAGGTAGAACAACAATATGAACTAACCAGTACCCCCAGAGCTCGAGTCTCTAGCTGCATATGTAGCAGAAGATGGCCTAATCGGCCATCATTGGGAAGAGAGGCCCCTTGGTCTTGCAAACTTTATATGCCCCAGTACAGGGGAACACCAGGGCCAAGAAGTGGGAGTGGGTGGGTAGGGGAGCAGGGGCGGGGGGAGGGTATAGGGGACTTTTGGAATAGCATTTGAAATGTAAATAAAGAAAAATATCTAATTAAAAAAATTTTTTTGTAAGTGACATTACAAATAACATTCTTCAAAATAGAGATAATTAGGCCATGTGAGAATTTATAACCAAAAATGCATTCATGAGCTCACTAACCGTTCTCTGAATGCGTACACTGAGCCAAGTGCTGTTTGGAATACTTGAAATCCGCCACTGTGTCCAAAGGAAAAGGGACTTTCCCAGGACCTTCTCATGCTCTTCACAATATCCCCTCTTTATTGAGTCCTACCCTGGCCTGTCCTGTGTTTCCCATCCAGGCCACATCAGAGGCACCAAAGTACTGACATGCCTTCTTCTGACATGACACCTAAACACATTCAGTAGAACACAAACAGTGGGCCATGCTAGTGCAACTGGGCAGAATGAGCACGGAGAAGGCAGCCTGAGAGGTGCTAGGTGGGGCAAGTGTGCAAAGCGTGCAGAGCCTGCCTGGTAGGATATGGTATGGGCTTGGGACTTGACTTGGCAGGTGTCAGGGCTTTGTAAGGGGCCATGGTGACTAGGTTAATGTACTGGCTAGTCTTCTGTCAACTTGACACAAGCTACAGTCATTGTGGAAGAAGAAACCTCAATTGAGAAAATTCTCTACCAGACTGGCTTGGGGGCATTTTCTTGATTAAAGATTGATGAGAGAGGGTCCAGCCTACTTAGTACAGTGACATCTCTAGATATATGGTCCTGAGTTGGATTAAGGGGAGAAAAGCAGTGGGCTGAGGGCTGGAGAGATATGACTCAGAGGTTAAGAGCACTGACTGTTCTTCCAGAGGACCTGAGTTCAATTCCCAGCACCCACATGGTGGCTCACAACTGTCTGTAACTCCAGTTCCAAAGGATTCTGGATACACAAACCCGTCGAAGTTCCTACTGGCTGATGGGATATAAAGAGGCAATTATACATCTAATAAAATTAATTATAAATCTTATCAGCCTAAGTGAATGGGAAAGATTCTGGGTGGAGCAAGTGGTAGAGAGGACCTGGGATGACCGGACATCCACATTTCCGGTGTTTAGCAGCAGGTTGGTGGCATGTCCATGTGACAGGCTAGATCTACTCATCCAGAGGCCAGATGAGGTCTGAGATGGAGTGACACGTTTGGACGTCACCAGCTTGTGGTTGGTGCAAGACATCCTGAGGTTACCAATAAAAGCAATGTAAATCAAGACACCAAGGAAAAGACAAGAAAGGAGATAGAGAAATGAAAGAGGAGCACCAAGAGGGTGGGATCCTGGAAACCAGGAGGAGCTGGGCTCCTCCAATCAGGAAAGAGGTGTGGTCCTGGGCTACTCCAACCAGGAAAGAGGTGAGGTCCATGTGGCTATCTGTGTGCTGGTTGAAGACTGACAACCAGGATAGCTTTGAGTGGACAGAGGTCACTGTCCACCTGGACCACAAGCATGGTGGATACAAAAGGCCAACTACACTTAACTTGCAGAGGAAATTCTGGAATGATGGGAACTATATCAATAGTTGAGTCCTTTAAAGGATCCTACAGGAAAGGGGGCTGCAGAAGTGTGAGCAATGTTGACGGTGAAGTTTTTCCAAGACAGAAGGTATTAGCAGAATGCCCACAAGAGGATATTATGTACATAGCTCTTTGTAAACACCCCTTTAGCAACTCTAGTATATTCTTTACATATCTCTATCTAGGAGCTGGAGAGGAGGCTCAGAGGTTTAGAGCACTTACTGCTCTTACAGGGAGTTCAGACTTGGTTCCCAGGGCTCATACCTGGCAGCTCACAACTGCCTGTAATTTTAGCTCCAAGGGATCTGACATGCTCTTCTGGCCTCAGGAACCTGCATGTGGTACACAGATGTAAACTCAGGCTCACAACACGCACGCACACACACACACACACACACACACACACACACACACACACACGCTGAATAAACAAACATCTCCATCTGAATAAGTCCTGATAATATATAATTTCTTCAAGACAGAGATTTGGTTTTATTGAATCTGATAGGCCAATCCGAAGCATTCATTTTCCTACCACAGCTGAATAAATTACCAAAAGTTTAGTGACCCCAAATAACTCAGCTCTATAAATCAGAAGTCTCACATAGTTTTCACCCAGCTGAATTCAAGGCGGGGCAAAGTGTTCAGTTTTTCCCAGTGTCCTGGAGTATGCTCCCATTCCTTAGCTTATGGTCCCTTCCACCCTTGAAAACCAGCTCACGTTATATCCCCTCTGGTTCTGAACTCAATCATAAAGGTTCTTTGTTTCAAAGAAGTATGATCAGATCTGGCCCACCTGGATTCTTTCTCCACATCAAAGTCTTAAATTTAGCCACATTTTTAAAGGCTTTTTTTTTTTTTTTTGTCACGCACGGTCACTTCTTCCTAGGTGGGTCACCAATCTACCTATCATATGCAATAACTGATACACAAATATGTTTGAAACACCAACCCTATGTGGCTTTCATTCTGACATTTACAAGTGTTTCCCTTTCTTTTACAGTTTTCACAGGAGGGAAGGGCATAAAGGCCACACACAATAAACATCGATTGAGCAGCTGAAGACAAGCCGAGTCTTCCATGTGTACTCCTGTAGCAGAAACCCCTGTCAGCTCAGCAGACAATGCCTGAACCAAATGGGGCTCCGTCTCCAGGAACACAGTCTATCTTCCATGTCTCGCTCTGTCTTTAACACATCTCCTCCCTCCAGCACCGTGCATTCACGCCATAAGCTATATGAAACTGTCTGTGACATCCCTAACAGAACAATGAATGTTTAATTTTTTAAGTAATTTGAGGGTCAGTGATTTGGCTCCAGGGGCAAAGGCTCTTGCCGCCAATCTTGACTACCTGAGTTCAGTCCCCGAGGCCTACACGATGGAAGGATAAAACTGATGGTCACAAGTTGTCCTCCTTCCCACTCATGCCTTGCACCAATTAATAAATAAATGTAAAGACTTTAAAGATAAAATAATCCAATAGGCTATACATGTGTTTAATTTGGGTATACAATTCATACATTGAAAAGCAAGTTGGCCTTAGTAGTTTATTTCTTTGGTTTTTGTATTGGGGGAAAAGGGACAAAATTATAACAGGGATGCTGTGTGTGCATTTTTAATTACTTTAGGTTAAAACAATGGAATTGTTCTTCTAACAGCTTTTCTGTGCCTTTCTTTCTATTTAGAAATATCAGCATTTCAGTAACTGCTTGGTGTGCCATTAATGGAGCCGCAGCAATGAACCAAACCTTCATTAAAAAGGCCTCGGATGGAGTCGTTAGTGAGGTAGAGTTTTAGGCAGAGCTCACAGGGCTGGGCCTGGGTGTGGGCAAATAAATGGAGATGGCGGCCCAGAAATGTGTCACCAAAATGACTACAGGGAACTGCCTGGGAAGAATTGGGAAAAGCTCAGGTGCCAGAGGAGGGAGTCCAAACCCAGAAGAGCAGAAGGAACGGGCACCTGGAGAGCTGCCCCACCTCCTGTCCTACCCGGAGGCATTTGGCTCTCCTTGGAGCACCTCCACTGGGGCAGGTGCTTCCTCTGTCCGCTCTGAGCCTCTGCAGCACATTCCAAGGCCTTTGCTCACATCCTCCAGCTCCCCCGCTTGTGTCTGAGCCTTTGCCTTTCTGAACTCTCTCCTCCCCACACTCATGGGTCGCCTTGACTCTTGGGCGATGCTGAAGCCTCTCTCGACTCTCTTCACTCATTTTCTAGATCCATAATGATTGTCTACGATTAAGGTGCTTAAGCAATAACTGTTTCTGAGACCAAAGGTCTGAACTTCAAGAGGTAACAAAACTGTGCTCCCTCTGCAAGCTGCAGAAGAGACTCCTCCAAGGTCTCTCGGAGCCGGCGGTGTTCCCCTGCCATTGTGTGCAGACAGCGGGCATCGCTTGTCTCCAGCCTCTGCCGGGTCCCTCCTTGCCTGCCTTCTTCTGTAGGTTTCCAAACAGTCTCTTTTCTAAACGCACTGTCATGTCTCCTCACTAAGACACCAGTTAGAGTGAGCTGTGAACTCTCCATACTCAAGTATGACCTCACCCTAACTAGTTACATTCACAAGGACCCTGTTTCCACACAAGGCACAGTCATAGGTTCCAAGGCTTAGATTCAAACGTATTTCTCTTTGTGTGTGTGTGTGTGTGTGTGTGTGTGTGTGTGTGTGTGTGTGTGTGTGTGTGTGTTCATGTCTGTGTATGTGTGTTTGAGTATGTGGATATGGAGGCCAGATGACAACCTGTGTGTGGTTCCTCCAGAACCTTCCTCTTTGTTTCTTGAGAACTAAGATGGCCGATAAGGAACCCTAAGAGTCATCCCACCCTGCCTCCCTCTTCTGGGGTCACAAGCACATCACTAAGGATACCTGGCTCTTATTTTTAAAACATGGACTCTGGGGAACCAACTCTGTTCCTCATGCTTGCAATGGAAGTACTTCATCAACTGAGCATCTTTTTAGGGGACAATTCATAGAAGGGACTAATGGCCTACAAAGTAAAGCAAGGCTCCCCTCAGAGTCTCCCAGACAATTCTTTGTGACAAGGGAAGAAAATATGGAAGTTTCTGTTTCTACTTAACTAAATAAGAAGAGAAATAGATTCAGTTTTATTACTGTTTAATGTGTGGATTGATACTAATGACCACCGCAATGTAGGCTATTTGTTAGAGCCCTAGGACATAAACCGTGAAGAAAAAAAAAAGGGGTATGGGGAGATACCTGGCTCTTCTACAAACACCAGAACCAGAATGTGAGGTTGCACTTTGTACTACAAAAAAAAGTTAGGTTTTTTTTTTTTTTTNGGTTGCACTTTGTACTACAAAAAAAAATTAGGTTTTTTTTTTTTTTTTTTTTTTTTTTTTTTTTTTTTATGTTGACAAACTACAAGTCCTTGACCAAAGACCAATTAAAAGGCTGTAGTCATGCTGGTTAAAAGTTATCTCACAGGATCTCAAGTGGAGGTGGGCTTCAGAGACTCTGAGGTATAAAGGATTGGACATCAGCAGCAGAGGGGATGGCAAACCACAGGAGTGTGCACAGGCAAGCCCAGGAAGTGTGCGGAGGCACAGGAGCCTAGGACAGAGGCTTGAAAGCAGCAGAGAGAAGAGGGAAAAGCAACAGCTCCGAGGTCAAGGAGGCCAAACGGCACTTAGTGCTAAGCACAAGTGATCTGAACAGACGGCAACGGCAACTTTCCACCTGTCAGACCTAGCTCTGTTCCCCCACATGGCTGACAGCATGTCCCAGCCCATCCTCTGCTCGCTCTTCATCTGTGAGAGAGCAAAGAAGCCCAAGGCACTTTTCACAGTATGGTTGCTGGTTTGCAGACCTGAATGCAGTTATTTGGGATATTTATTTACCCTAAACTACTATATTTATTTATTTATTTATTTATTTACTTACTTACTTATTGTATATGTATACTTGAAAGTCACACACACACACAAGACGAGAGGGGGGGAAGGGAGAGAGAGAAATTTGTGTGGAAGAGCACCCACACTCCTGTAGATAACCCTCACCTATGTTCTGTAAGGAAACCCAATAAACTCACGAGGAAGTCAGAAGGCAGCTGCAGGACTCAGTTCCCAGGCATTGAACTCAGACCGTGAGACCTGGCTGTGAGCTCCTTTTAACCTTGGAACCATCTCACCAGTCCCTTTGCCCCATTTGCCTTGGTACTTAGATGTTTAAACTAGACAACGGGCAGAGAAGAAATTGAATATTATAGCAACAAATCCTCTATCTGACCAAGTATTCAATTCACTGATGGGAGAGCCCAAGGATTAGCAAAAGGATAAAGGAGTGTGCATAATGATGTTCACCAAAGAGGCCTAGAAGGACCCTGTGACCCTTAAAGGTCCTGCACGCTGATTTACCTGACAGATGTTCTTCCTGTACCCATCTGGGGCCAAGGGACCAGGACCAGTTCACCTGTCTCCACTGCTGCATGTCATCAGTTTCCTGCCCACTCCTGTGACTGGGGCCACAGCCACTCCTCGATGGCATCATGGAGCTTTCCTTGGTCATTGTGACTTGTGGTGCTCTTTCTTCCCAGAAGTTTTTGTCACATGGTATCTGCCACTTACCTGACTCTTGGTACAGGATGGTGAGAACAGACCACACAGTCTCATATGTTACACCTTGGTAAGTGGAATTGCTTGGGGAAAAACAGTCTCTCTCTGTCTCTCTCTGTGTGTCTCTCTTTCTGTCTCTGTCTCTGTATCTCTCTGTGTCTCTGTCTCTGTCTCTCTCTGTCTCTCTCTGTCTGCTGCCTTCAGATCAGGATGAAAAGCTCTCAGCTATTGCCCTAGCACCATGCTTGACTGCTTCCCACCATGACTATGGACTAACCAAAAAACTGGAAAGCAAGCTCCAAATTATATTTTTCTTTATGAGTTTCCTTGGTCATGGTGTCTCATCACAGCCATAGAATAATAAATAAGATGTGGTAATATGCACACTGATAATTAATCACTTTATCTCATTTCTCAATTTCTATGGTTTGTCTCCCCAAAGCTGTAGGTGTTGGAAGCTTGGTACCCAGTGTGGTGGTACCTAGGGAAGCTTAGTCCCCAGTGTGGTATTGGGGTGAAAGAACCTTTGAAAGGTCAGGACTTGTCTGTCGTGACTGAGTCTTTAAGGCTAATCCTGGCTCTCTTCCTGGATCTTGAGTGTGGGTTGTAATAAGAGAACCAACACCTCCCAGAATCTCTCTTGCTTCCTTCTCTTTTTATACTTGCCCTTTCTGTGAATAGTCGTTTTCTTTTCTCTTTCTTTACCATGTTGTGACAACCAAGAAGGCCCTCACCATGCTGGTGCCATGCTGCTGAGACCCTGTGGTTACAAGGACTTTGCTCATTGCCCAGTATCAGATGTTCTGTTGTAACAACACACAACAAAAAGAGAAGGTGTTCTCAAGTGAGCTGCTGTTGTGTGGGAGTATGTTGAAATCCTTGACATCTTTTGTTCATACCTTTGGAAACAATAATTTCTGGCTTTGGCATAGATTTTATTATGTAACAAATTTCTAATCATATAATAAGATATAAGACATTGGCATGTAAAGATGGTTAAGTCATGTTTAAAGTGTCAAAATGAAAGGCCATCCTAGCCAATGAGTTTATTCTGAGGTAATTTTTTAAAAGATTTTTTATTTTATATTATGTGTATATGAATCTTTTGCCTACATATAAATATGTGCCACATGCATGCAGGGTCTTCAGAAACCAGAAGTGGACTAGAGGACTAGAGACCAGAAGAAGACTCCCTGGATCTGGAGTTCCAGATGTTTGTGAGTCATCATGTGGGTGCTGGGAACTGAAGCTGGGTTCTCTGCAAGAGCAGTAGATAAATTCAATTAAAATTTTTAATGACTTGGGAGGCAGAGGCAGGCAGATTTCTGAGTTTGAGGCCAGTCTGGTTTACAGAGTGAGTTCCAGGACAGCCAGGGCTACATAGAGAAACCCTATCTCGAAAAACCAAAACAACAACAACAACAACAAAAAACAAACAACCCCCCCCAAAAAAACCAACTAAACAAAAAAAAACCAAAAACAAAAACAAAAAATTAATGAGAGGATTTCGTTGTATATATGTCTCCCTTCCTCCATCCAGTGATTTTTCAGAGCACCTTCCAGGGTCCAGAAAAAGTGGTCAAGTCTTAGTGATATTTCAGGCTCACAATCTGGAAATCACAACCTTTCCTCTGGAAGCTTTCCAGTTCAGTGAGTGGTGTTTAATTAGGGTTTCATTGCTGAGAAGAGACACCATGACCAAAGCAACGCTTATAAAGTATAACATTTAATTGAGACTGGCTTACAGTTTTAGAGATCCAGTCTACTATCATCATGGCAGGAAGCATGGCAGTGTACAGGCAAACATGGTGCTTAAGAAGGAGTGGAGAGTTCTGCATCTTGACCCGAAGGCAGCCAGAAAGAGACTCTCTTCCCTCAGGCAGCCAGGAGGATGGATGCTCTCTTCCCCAATGGGAGGAGAAGACTTCTTTACACAGAAGACTTCAAAGCCCACCCCCACCGTGACATACTTCCTCCAACAAGGATACACCTCCTAATAGTGTCACTTCCCATGGGCCAAGAGTATTCAAACCACCACAGGTGGCATGGCTAACATTCTTTTCACTACCTGTTGTGAGTGACTATTCTTTAAGTCAAGCGACCATCATCTTGGGGAGTTCAACTATATCCTTTCCAAAAGGATCATCCCAGCTGATCTTGATGATTCTTTATATCTCCTCACAAAGGGTGAGATGGTCAGGGGACCCTCACCTGAGTGTAAAGACACCCTACCACTTGCCAAGGGCAACTCTGTCTTAATAGCTTATAGCCTCAAGGAGGAAGAGTCTGGTATGTGGGCTGGGAAGACTTGTGACTTGTAGGGCTTCACTTATGCAGCTACAGGGAAACCTTCATCCCTACTGGGTAAAGGCTTTCCAGGTGTGGACAGTTGGGGAGAAGTTTACCTAACTCCTGTAAATACCCCTCACCTATGCTTTGTAACAAAGCCCAATACACTAATAGGTTCTCCAGAGTCAACTTGGAAGAATAGTGCCTTGATTTGCTGTTGAGATCTTAAGGAGAAGGGGTAGATGTCACTTATGTATCTCCTACTAGGAAGGAATTTTAGCGACACTGCCCATAGCAGTTAGTGCCCATTTAACTCATTTGAAATTAAAATTAAACCCTATAAATGTGCTTTGTGTTTCTGTTTGTTTGTTTGTTTGTTTGTTTAGACACAGCCAGGTATCTATAACTAGACCATAAGATGCGGAGGGTAGCCATTCCACTAGCTCTTATCTCCCTGGGATCTAGTGCTGCACACTACTCATAGCTAGTGCTTGGTGCCCAGGCAAGGTCTTTAATTGATCAGTCCCTTGGCACAGAAGCAGGTTGGGAGTGATGACTCATGCATACAATCCCAGGACTCAGGAGGCTAAGACTTGGATATACTATAAAACTTTTATCAAAAATATTCTCCCCAAATTATAAACACGTGTAAGTCTATATCCTTGTTCTCAGGAAAGGTTCAGTGCGACTGAATGAAAAGGTCTCACTTGAAGACCTAAGGGTCAACTCAAGCAACATCATGGAACCTGTGCTTCATTGTAAATAAATGTACAAGGGTTCTGGTTCCCAATCTTTGGATCTTGGATGTCTTGTAACCTATGTCAGGTGTCATTTTACACACACACACACACACACACACACACACACACACACATGCACACACAGAGACAGACAGACAGAACAGGACAAAGGCCTCCAACTTCATATCTATATGCTATAGTTCTCTCTGTGATAGATCACAATACTTCAAAATAAGGGAGCACACGGACAAACTGGAGCTCGGGTGGGTGGAGACTTCTGGTTGATTGACTTCTTTTGAGAGCATCTAGTAAATTTGTAAAGACAAGAGCAGCAGTTCACCCTGGTAATGCATACCTGAGAGGCAGGAACCGAAGCCTTCCATACCGGATGATTGCAGTTGCCTAAGCACTGTAGACAGCCATGTGACAGCCACACCCTTGACACTTAGCAAGGGTATGGACACACAGCACACGCACACAAAGACTCCTGTCTGAAGGGATTGAACCTTCAATTTAAATTCAGCCATTTTTATTTATCACCACACAAGAATGGAGAAGTGGCGACAAACTCCCTATGAGTCACTTCTTAGACAAGTTGCTTCATTTCTGAAGGCTTTGTTGTGAACGTAGGTACAGGATCCTGAAGGTTCTCTGCTCCCATTGGGTTTTGCTCTGCTCACATATCTCAGATGGTGACGTGGTTAAGGAGACCCATGCCACCTCAAGGGCTTGCTGGTACATCTGCCCCAGCCCTGTATCTTCAGAGAAGTGGACAGAAGTCAGCTGTCCAGGAAAAGGAGCAGAAGAAGGAATGACTTTCCAACTAAATCTAGGGAAAAGCCCCCACAGGCTGGCATTCCCATAACCCATCCGCAGGAGGCAGAGCCTCATATCCCACCCCCTCCTCCTTTCTGACTTTCTTCTTTAGACCACAATTCTCCAGTTAACCCAATTTATTTTCTATCTTTGAACTTGGGTTCACTCACATCAAGAATGCTGCCTACCCACTCCTGAAACCCCCAGGAAGAGGGCGAGTAAATGTCTCAAGCTCTTTTGGAAAATATTCTTATATAAAAGGTCATAGTGATTAAAAATATCCATTGCTTTTTACAAGGTAATCAGTTCTATATCTAGTTGTCAATCCCCAGCCTCAGACATCAATCTTAAGTAAATCTAAATGCTGTCTAAAAGGATAATGAACACCACCGAGTCACATAATTTGGGGGGTGGGTGGGAAATGCAGGCATTCTAACTATCCACAACCAAGGAATGATCAAGTTACAGTACGTTGGAATGATGGAATATTGTGTTGAGAAATGGCAGAAATGGTTTGGAATTAAAATGTGGTGACTGATTAATTACCAAAATAAGTGAGGCGAGATGGGGGAGAGAGAATTAATTGGCATGGTGTCAACAAAGTAGACATGAAATAAACAAACAAACAAAAAAAACTGAAAAGAAACCTAGCAAAATGCTAACTGTTACTTCTGAGCTTTAAGAAACCTCTTGTTCGTTTTCATCTAGTATATTTTTGGGGGTAAAAGAACCAATGAAGTTTTTACAAAAACAATATTCAAAGACAAATATACAGAGGCTTGGATGAAAACATTGGTAGTGAAGCCGTCTAGTGAGAGGGGTAAGGATGTGATTTATTGTCATATAGATATAGATAGACATGTACAGTTTCCCAATTGTGTATTATTTATAGAATCAATAAAAATAAAAAAACAACCCACAGGAAGATCATTGTCACTGGCTCCCACTCAAGCTTCCTCTCTCAAGGTGGCCCTGATGAGGGAGCACATGCTTGCTTGTAAGCAGCAAGATGGCCTGCCAAAGTGGTTGGGGAAGGCGTGCTTGTCACTAAGTTTAGACTACAGGTGGCAGGAAGGACACTGGGGGGAAGGATTAAAGCTCCAAGAGGGTGGCCTCTCAGGAAGTCTCAACAACCTAAATCCGGGCTGTGCTGCTGTGGGGAACCGTCACTTCCAAACACCTCAGCCAGCTGTGGCTTTGCTGTTGGTCTTGGGCATGGGAGGCAAGGCTACTCATCTCCAGGACTGCTCTGCCTGTGAACCCTCCACAGGACTCAGCTGAGATTAGGAGCCAAGTATGCAAGTGACTCCACTCAAGACACTGGGGTGTCCTCTGTTTGCTCCCAAGGCTGGAGGACCCCAGCTGCTGGAAAGTCAGATCCTAGACAATGTTTGCAGGCAACAGGAACAAAACCCAGGAAACACCTGGGTAATCGTCGATCTTCTCAAACATCTGGCACCCAGTTGAAGAGCAAAAGTCCCGAAGCATGAGTCACATGGGCTGTGCAGTCTTCTACTTCCTAGTAGGAGATGCTGGACACACTACTTGGTCTGTGCCTCTGTCTCTCCACCTATGACAATGGACTCAGCACTTGACCAATGTATGATAAATAGGTTGCATGATTGACAGGGCCTGAGGAAAGGCTCGCAGGAGCACCTTCTAGGAAGAGATAGGGTGGCATTCCCTGCCCCACACCATATCCCTCCAGTGTTAAAGGAGACCCAATCTTGCCCTTATAGACACTTTTCTGACTTCTTCTGGTAGGCAGGTTCCAATCCTTGATCCAGTCCGTGGCTTAGCCTTACTCAGTCTGGAAGGGTGTCTGGTGTTGGGGCTAGGGTGAGCGGGGCGGGGGTGGGAGCAGAGCCCCCACCAGCCACCAGTTGGTGGGGTGGTGGGATCTGTCTTCTTCCCTCTGTCTCATAGCCATGCTTCCTCTGAAGTATTTCTATCTCAACCTCAACCATGTTATTATATTATCTTTTAAAATGTGGAAAAGCCCCCTCTCCCTGATTCCCACCAGCCTCACCCTACTCCCCTGCCTCTGGTCACAAGCAGAGGAGTCTATACTTGGACTCTGACCAACGACAAGAGTCAAGGGAACCCCAGGAGACTTCAACATAAAAGAAAAAATAACAGCACAAGCGAGGCATTTTCCAGGGGGTGGCCAACAGAGCGTGGAGGCCCACACAAACGGCTGAGGATGGAAGGGTGGGAGGGCTTCCTGCTCCGGGGTGTCCTGAGTGGAAAGATAAACAGAAGAGAAACCCAACTTTCAAAGGAGAGGGGGCACCTGAGTGGAATCTACCTCCCACTGCCCAGGAAAGGTACTTACCAACATATAGCCAACACAGCCAATGGGTCACACCGCATCTCTGCGGCCTCCGAGTACACACGAATATTTGCGTCCTCTGAGTACACACGAATATTTGCGTCCTCCGAGTACACACGAATATTTGCGTCCTCTGAGTACACACGAATATTTGATGCTTTTACTCAGCAGAGACAAAGCACACTGGGAACTGAGCCCAGAGGTCTGTCCACAGTGGGAATTCAAGAAAGGGACAGAGGATGTAATCAGCTGCTGCCTAGCTCCCCAGGGTAGGTGATGGGGCAGAGTTCACCCCCCAGCTGGTCAAGCTCATCAGCAACCACCGCTCCATTTGCTGGGCGCCCAGTGAGTTTCTCTCCAGGCCGGTTTACGTCATCTGTCTGCTGGAACTAAGTGAAAATGGAGTTTTTGTAGGATTCTCCTGTGGGTGCTATGCTTAAAGAAGAATTCCTTAGAAATGATGTCTGAGGGCTGGTGAGATGGCTCAGTGGGTAAGAGCACCCGACTGCTCTTCCGAAGGTCCGGAGTTCAAATCCCAGCAACCACATGGTGGCTCATAACCATCCGTAACAAGATCTATGCCCTCTTCTGGAGTGTCTGAAGTCAGCTACAGTGTACTTATATATAATAAATAAATAAATCTATAAAAAAAAAAAAAAAAAAAAAGAAATGATGTCTGAGATGAAGGTTCCTTCTCTGGCTGTGCCCCCAGGGCTGCCTTCTCCTCCTGCCCACTGGTGCCCTGCAGAGGACTGTCGTCCCAGAGTGCTTCAGCTTGGCTGAGTTCTAACGGGCACAGTCAGTCCCCTTCTTTTCCAAAGTATGTGTTTTGTAAAAATTGCTTCTTTTCCATGACGGTATGGATTGACCATTTAGAATGAAGATGATTAAAAAGTTAGACATAAAAAGTTGCTTTTTATTTTAAAAAGTGCTATTACTCATTCAAGAAAATATATACAAGTAAAAGGAGAAATGTTCAAATACCCATAACCTCACTTACTTTAAACAGTCATGACCAATACCGTGTTAGATTATCAGAATACTCTATCTATCTATCTATCTATCTATCTATCTATCTATCTATCTATCTAACAAAATACACACAAATGTACCTTTTGCAAGCAAAACCAGGCCAACTTTCCAGTTACCCATCACTTGAAATACTATATATTGGTATAATGAGCTCCATCTTCGGTAGGCAGGGCGTGGCAATTTTTTCTCTGAATGTTCTATTGGTGACTGGGGAGATGGCTTAGTCAGCAGAGTGTCTCGAAAGCATGAGGACCTGAGTTCCATCCCCAGAAGCACATGCAAAGTAAGACATGGTTGTGTGTGTTTGTAATCCCATCATTGTCGAAGTGGAGACAGACAGATGCCTGGTGTTCACTGGCCAACTAGCCTCAGCTGATCATCCAGGCTCAGAACGGCTGAAGCTCTTTCATCTCACTTTAGGAGATCTCAGCCCAAAGACCAGCTTAAGGAAGGACAGAAGCATTGAAAGGTGGAGGTAGAGGAGGGGAGAGATGACCCGGAGAGTGGACTCCACACAAGTACAGTGATGTTTGCACCATCCATGGTAAGGAAGGAGCCTCTGTACCTTCAGGTGACAGCCAGAAACACCATCCGGGAGGGAGGCGGGGCAGAGAGCCAAGGTAACGACTCAGCTTTTTGGAAGTGTGGAGCTTCTGATTGAAAGCTCTTGATGGGAATCACGCGTCTTCTGGATGAGACACTCTTGGGTCTGAGATACTCTTGGAACGTGTGCTGAACCTTCCACCGGCCAGCGCTCACTGACATGCATCCTGCTCATCCTGGCTTCAGGTGGCCTCGGGTCTAAACGGTCCTAAGTTTATAGGACTTTCCAGACCCACTGTTTCACAAGACCACCTTTCTCCTAATATCTCTGTTTTCAGGATATTTGGGTGAGGGATGGTTTCCAACACTGCCTTAGAAGGAAGCACAAGTTATCATATTTAATAGAAAGCAATTGGGCATTCCTCAAACACCACCTTAATATCTCAATTTAAGTTGAGACATCTGGGGTCTGGAGAGGTGGCTCAGCAGTTAAGAGCACTCACTGCTCTTGCAGAGGACGAGTTTGATTGCCTGTTTTATGGATCATGAAAGCTTATAACACCTGCCCCAGGGAATCTGACACCATCTCCTGGCCTTGTGGGCCCTTGCACACACATGTGCACACACAGGGACATATACATGTAATTAAAAATAAAATAAATCTATAAAAAAAATCAAATGGAGACACTTAGTCTTTAAATCTATAAATAATAACCTTTCACAAGAAGAGAGTTCCCAGACTGGCCAAAGAGTTGCTAGGGCATGAAGCAGGTTGGTGGGGAAATGAATTGTCGTATAAAAGAAACAAGAAGGAATGTAATGAAACTGAAAAAGAGCTGGCCTTGGTGTGAGGACTTGCAGCTTTTCAGTATAGGCTGTGGGGCTTTGAGAAAGTTGCATTCCCTCTCTGGTCCCAGGTTTTAAATCTTAAAGAAGAGCTGCCACCATCTTTCTCTGGCTTCTCTGTTGCTTCCTCTCTCGTTCTATATGATTCTCCTGGTGTGGTTCTGAGAATTCCTTTGCGATTTTTCACAGTGTTTAGTGTTGCAGAATCTTATAAACAGATTCCCGGCAACTGACCCCATGTTATTTCTCTAAAGAGATGGCCAGTCAAGCTTTGTCTTCACCGTTGTTAAAATGGGAAACATAAAGGCACACACTAACAGTACTGGGGGGAAACAGAAGGGTCACTGGGACAGTAAGCACTGGCTGTGGCAGGATACCGTTCTTTAAAAGTAATGGAGAAAGAGATTGAGGAAGATACTTGGTGCTGACCTCTGCCCTTTGCACACTTGCTGGCATGCACACACACACATGCACACACACACACAAATATATACTCACACAAATGTATACTCATATAAAATAAACAAACAAGCTAGCAGACCTGTGTCTCCCACTACCAGCACAAAGGCAAGATGGCCTGGACTTCCACAGACAGCAGTCTTTCCTGGTTTGATGGCTCACTCCATCCAAATCGGTCCTTGATGGTGCTTTGAACTTCTCTGCTGTATCTTTGAGTGATATTGATCCTCTCTCTTCCATCTCAGAGAACCTAGCTGGATCTTTCACAGGATAGAAGCTGACCCTGCAAAGAGTCTGTGGAGAACGGGCTGAGAACCTTCTCCTCCTTGAAGTGTTTGATGTCTCCTCATTCATGTGGATACTTAGGAAAGCAAGTTTAAAGGTAGCTGTCAGTGGGACTACAAGGTGGGAAGGAGAGCACTCAGGGAGAGCGTGGAGGCAGCCCTTCTAGATTTGTGGGTAGCATGCATTCCTCCTATTCATGGTGAGCCAGGCCCTGGAATCAGAAAGTCAGAGCTCTGCTTCCAACCTTGTCACTCACTGAGGAAGTAAGTCCCCACTCTGAGCCTCAGCTTCCCCGTCTGCTACATCCTGTCCAGCTACAAAGGCTAGCAGGGTGATTCAATGAGGACATGAGCAGACCTCACAAGAAGGCCCAAGAGCAGCATTAGCAGGGGTTGTCAGCATTAGCAGGAGTCATGGCTATGTATTCCCTGAGTGAGCTAGTTCTGTCATCACTCTAGAGAGGCTTTGGGGTGGTAAGTATTCAACCTCTGAACTTTCACTCTGGATTGAAGCAGCTGTGGGTGGCAGGAATGTGGGGAGGGAGGAAATATCAGAGTCAGCAGGCATGGGCCTCCATTTCAGACTTGGCTAGGCTTCCAGAAGAGGGAAAAAGCTCAAGTAGCTCTTTGTGGAGCCTACACTCCTCTGATTGTTTTGAGTGTCTCAGAGTCTGAGGGAAATCCTGGAAGGACTTAACACCAGGGAAGCCATGGGTAGTTTACTGAGCTTCAACTACATGAAGCAACCTGAGCGAGGGCCAGGATAAACGGTCTAACTCCATAGCCTTTGTCTAGCAGACACATAGACAAGGACATACAGACACACCAGGACCATTTCATCCATAGGTTCCTAGACAGCGTTTTTGTGTTTGAGGAAGAATTTCTCCTACCTTGCCAGCACATCAGAGCCTTTTCAGTCTCCAGAGGTCTTCCCAATGAATTGGTTTTCTTGTGCTCACCACCAAGCTGGTCCTGGCTCATACTAAATACTCAGGGAGTTTCTGATATGCTAAATAACATCCTGAGTGGGGTATACTGTTACATCATGGCTTCCAAAGAGCCATGCCTTCCTCAGTGTCTGTTCTTGTGCTACCCTTTATATATTAATGTTGGACTTTGCCACATGATTTGCTTTGGCCAATGAGACCTTTGTAAACATGGGGTGGGTGAGAAGGAGCTAGAAAAATAGTTATCCACTGGGATATTCCATGTGTCAAAGTCTAAGGAGCTGATAGAGACGCCAGGCCCAGTCAACAGACAGCTCTAAAGACCAGTCATGTGAGAGACCATTTGACATCCTCCAGTCGCCATAAAGATGTCTGATACTTGGGGCCAGGCAACATTCGCAAAAGAGTCTTCTATCCCAGCAATAGGGTGCCCTTAGAATTACAAGCAAACTAGCAGGCCTGGAACACTTAGTGGCAGCGAAGGTGGGAAGACTGAGTTGAAGGCTAGCCTGGACTACTGTCTTAGTTAGGGCTTTACTGCTGTGAACAGATACCATGACCAAGGCAAGTCTTACAAAGGACAACATTTAATTGGGGCTAGCTTACAGGTTCAGAGGTTCAGTCCATTATCATCATAGTAGGAGCATGACAGTATCTAGACAGGCATGGTACAGGAGGAGCTGAGAATTCTACATCTTCAACTGAAGGCTGCTAGCAGAATACTGGCTTCCAGGCAGCTAGGATAAGGGTTAGAAATCCAATGCCCACAGTGACACACCTACTCTAACAAGGCCACACCTCCTAATAGCACCAGTCTCTGGTCCAAGCATATACAAACCATTACAGCTACAGAAATAAATTTTGACTGAAAAGCAAACAAGTAAACATGAACAACCCCAATTATAGTTTTAAGCCACAGACACTTGGTATGTTATATAATAATAGATCACTGAGACAGCACTCCTGTAAAAAAAAAAATGAGATCATATGTATGTGTGTGTGCACTTGCATGTGTGAAGCTGCCAGAAGATTCAACCAGACATTGCTTATGTCCCTGGGGAACACAGCTCTGTATTGAAGAGACTCCTCCGCCAATTTATTTTTCCTGCTTAGTTCTTCAGGATGCCTAACGACTACATGAGTTGGTATCTATGCTGAAAGATCTGGTCCTCAACCTTATAGATCAGGAGAATCATCATGTTTGTATATCTTGAATTATTAGGAACAAAGTCTCAGGAAGCACACTTCTCAAAACAAACAAACAAAAAACTAATGGCAAAATCAAAGAGAGGGCTAACCTGGAGCAGTTCTTATCTGCTCCTCAGAGTAAATGACTCATCAAAAATGGCAGGCCTCTCAAAGAGAGTGGAATGAGAAGGAAATAGAGTTCAAGGAAATGTTTTCTCTGTCCCTCTGAAGTATCCTTTTCAACAGTGGGAAATCTCTGGCTACGTTGTGGAACCTCTCTCCTCTGAGCATAACTCAGCCACTCTGAGCATATGAGGACCTTGTCTCTTCTGCTGTCTCTGTAGCCTTCACACCTTCTGGGAGACAGGCTGTCTTAGTTGGGATTGCTGCTGCTGTGATGAAACATCATGAACCATGAAAGTTGGGGAGTACAGTGGTTTGAATATACTTGGCCCAGGAAGTGACACTATTAGGAGGTGTGGCCTTCTTGGAGTAGGTGTGGCCTTGCTGGAGGAAGTGTGTCACTATGGGAGTGGGCAATCAGACCCTCCTCCTAACCACGTGGGAGACAGTCTTCTCCTAGCTTTCTTTGGATGAAGACGTACAACTCTCAGCAACTTCTGCACCGTGTCTACCTGGAAGCTGCCATGCTCCTACTTTGATGACAATGGACTGAACCTCTGAACCTATAAGCCAACCCTAATTGCCTTGATCATAGTATCTGTTCACAGCAGTAAAAGCCTAACTAAGATAGGGAGGAAGGGATTTATTTGGTTTGCTATTCCATATCACACAGTTTGACTTCATCAAAGGAAGTCAGAACAGGAACTCAAGCATGGCAGGAACCTGGAGGCAGGAGCTGATTCAGAGGCCATGGAGGGATGCTGCTTACTGGCTTGCTCAGCTTGGTCACTGGCCCAAGGACCACACCATCCACAATGGTCTGAGATCTCCCATATCACCCAGTAATTAAGAAATGCCCTAGAACTGGACCTTATAGAGGAATTCTCTCAACTGGGGTTCCTTCCTTTCAGATAGCCATAACTTCTGTCAAGTTAACCTAAAACTAGCCACACAGGTGCTTTGTCAGACATGTTGCCATCTTTCTGTTCAGAAACACTGTGGAGAACCCCCATAATGAGAGTTTCATTATCCCAAGTGTCTGATTACCCATCTCTTTCCTGATTCCTAAGGTGTTTTACCCCTTTGGGGACTGACACAATGTGTTTGATTTGAATCACCAGATGCAGGTCACTTGCAAGATTAATTTACAAAACCATGGACTCTCACCTGCTTTGGGCTATGTACAAACATTCCTTGATAAATGAAGCAACAGCTCACCTCACCCTAGCAACCCCTAATAACTTTCTAGCATCCCCCCCCTTTCTGTAATCAGACACAGCCTGGAACTAGGGAAGCGCACCTATCCAAACGAGGGCTGGTTCGGGGCACATGTACGGTAAAGTAACCTGTGTCCTTTTTTGTTAAAAATTAAGGAAAAACCCCTACATACCACCTTATGAATACCTACAAATGAGTAAAATCAGACACATTATGAGAAAGGACATGTACAATGAGCAGAGACTTATATAACTCAAGTGTATCAATTAAAAGAGAAAACCAACCATATCTTACCCCTAGGAACCAACTCCTTATCCTCCTGGATCCATAAAATGGAGCCATAGATGTAAATAGAATCTCTTGAACACCCTGCTGGAAGCACTCTGTCCTCTTGGGTTGTATGTAGTATGTGCTTTCACCTTGCCCTTGAACAAAACCCCTTGCTACTATGCTATTTGTGTGAGTCTTAGGCATCTCATGTTGCTGTAATAAAATACCCTGACAAAAGCAAGTTAAAGGGGGGGGGGGAAGGATTATTTGGCTCATAATTCTAGGTTGCAGTTCATCATTGGTGGAGAAGCAGGGTGACAGAAACTTAAAATAGCTAGTCATATTTGCTCCTCAGTCAAGAGCAGAGAGAAAGGAATTAATGCATGGACACTAGTGCTCAGCTAAATGCCACTCTCACACAGTTCAGAATCCTCTGCCTAGGGAATGATGCCACCCGCAGTGCGTAGATCTTTTCACCTCAGTTAGCGTGATCAACATAACCCAGCCCCCATAGATGTGCCCACAGGTTAACTTGATCTAGACTAGTGGTTCTCAACCTGTAGGGTGGTGATCCTTTTGGAGGTCAAACAACCCTTTCACAGGAGTCAGATATCAGATATCCTGCATGTCAGATATTTACCTTACAATTCGTAACGGTAGCAAAATTAAATTATGATAATGAAGTATCAATTTCAATAAGTATGGTTGGGGGTCACCACACCATGGTGTTGCAGCATTAGGAAGGTTGAGAACAATTGGTCTAGACAATCCTTCATTGAGATTCTTTTCCAGGATAATTCTAGATTCTGTTAAGCTGACAATGAACAGTCACCATCCCAGAGATTTTTTTCAGTTCTCAGAATAAGATGCTAAGAACCTGGAAATGCCCTGTCCAGTGACCACTGGTAATACATACACTCAATCATCCACCCATCCGTCCGTCCATCCATCCATCCATCCATCCATCCAAAAGTTACTCATCCTGTGTCATCTACTTAGTCAGTCTAATTTGCACTCAGTTGATGCTTTCACAGCGTCTCAGAGGTGATAAAGGATTCAGGAATCCAGGTAAGAGATCAAGCTGGACGAGTTGAGGGCAGAAATATGGATTGGCAGAGCAGAGGTGAGAGGGGTGGAAAGATAGTTTGGTGCCTTCAAAGATTCTCAGAGAAGATAATGGGTTCAGGAATTCAGGTGAGAGAGCAGAACCTGGACTTATTGAGGGAAGAAATGAGGATTGGTGGGACAGAGGTGAGAGGGAAGGAGAGGCTGGTTACAGAGAAGAAGGAATGTTGAAGATAGAAAATAGATTCAAGCCCGGCAGGGTGGTGCACGCCTTTAATCCTAGCACTCGGGAGGCAGAGGCAGGCAGATTTTTGAGTTCAAGGCCAGCCTGGTCTACAAAGTGAGTTCCAGGACAGCCAGGGCTATACAGAGGAACCCTGTCTTGAAAAAACAGAAAAAACAAAACAAAACAACAAAAAAATAGTTTTAGTGGCTACCTTGTCGGTGGACATTAGAGAAGGAAGAGAACACAATAGTACTCACAATTATTAACAACTGAGTGTTTATTAGTGTTGGAGTTGTGATTATCAATAGCCGGCATTTATCATCCACTTTCAGAATGCCAGGCATCATTCTAGGTACCTTATGGACCGAATCTCATTATTCCTCACAACCTAGTGAGGTGGGTCCTGCTACTGTGACTGCATTTCAGATGAGGACATGGAGTCAAAGAGAGTTAAGTATGTTGTTCTAGGTGAGGCAGCTTGTAACTGGCAAAGGTGGGGTGACTCTTGGGTGCCCAGTTCCGTGCCAAGTGGGTGCCTCCTTTTTCAGACACAGGAAGTGGAGGGAGAAGATCCACAACACAGATGTGCAACGTGAGACGCCCGGCCTCACGCTGGGGAGAGCTCGGGGAGGCAGTGTGTGCCTAGGCAGGAGGCCAAGGGGAGCAGTTGCACTGGAAATGTCGGTTTGGACACCATCAGCTTGGCCATGGCAGGGGCGGAAGACCTGGGCTGGGGACAGAATGTCAAGGATAGAGTCAAGGACAGGATCTGGGAAAAATCCTGAGAGCAAAAGGGCTGTGGATGAAATGGAGCCAGATACAGCTCGTGGGAAGGAGGGGTGGCTGCAGGACTAAGACAGGCACCAGGAGCAAGCAGGCAGAAGTACAGTCTGGGAGAGGGGAAAGGCTCCCTCTACAAGGGAACGACGTTGCCTGTGTCAGAAACAGGCCAAGGGACGGAGACACTGACAAGAGCTGCACAGCAGCCACTGAAAGTGTACACTTGGGGCCTGGAGGCCTCCTGCTCCTGGAGCTCTTGGGTCAGTGATCACACTGGGGCAACTGAATCTCAGTGTTTCATGAACATGCAGATTCCTGGGGCCTATTCCTGAGACTTGAATTTATAAGGGGTGTATCTCCGGCCCAGGAATCTGAATCTTTAACAAGGTAAGGTCCCGAAGATGGTATTTCTTTCCCCCACCTGCCCCAGATTCTGGCTTCTTGTTAAATGATCCGTGCTCTCTGCTTTGGGAGATCAGCATGTGAGCGGCCAACCTTTTCAGTTCATGCCTTCCCCCAGGGCCTTGGACAACCGTATCCAAAGACAACAATGAGCAAAATCTCTGTCTCTGTCTCTGTCTCTGTCTCTGTCTGTCTGTCTCTTTCTCTCTTACAGATATACATGCACACACACACACACACACACACACACACAGAGAGAGAGAGAGAGAGAGAGAGAGAGAGAGAGAGAGAGAGAGAGAATCAAAGAGAAAGCCACTTGCTTCCAAAATAAGCACACATCTACATAGCACCCTAAATGTACCCATTCTCTTCTGATTTCTGAAGCAAAGCCAGACTGGTCCTGGTTAGGGCTGGGCTGGGAGCAATGGACCCAAGTAAGTGTCTATAAACACAGCCAACCCAACCAAAGAGTAGGAAAACAGAACAGTAAGACGACTCTCGGCCATTAGAGTCAATATAAATATATTTATTCTCAGCATGTAGGGGACGGCTGAGAACCGCATGGAAAGAACAAGAGCTGGAGATGTGGGCAGAAGCCGATGGACCATCCGAGACCAGTGGCAGAGTTACACTGGGCCAGCTACAGAACATCTTCCACACACACTAAGGAATTTGGACTCAGTCTTGAAGAAATGGAGAGCCCGTGTGGTTTTGAAGTAGGAACTCTGTATTTTACTTTAGAGAGCTCGGGAGATCCACTGTGGGAAGCTGGAGACCTCTGTCTCCTGTGGTGTCCAGCAGAGGGATCTCCATCAGAGAGAGAGAGCACCCTGGTGTGTGCTTGGCACTGGCAGACGCAAGACTTGGAGTTTGTCTCTTCTAAGCTGTGGAAGCTGAAGACTGTAGTGTGGGAATAAACCATGGGGAATGAGGAGGGGCGTGGGAGGAGGGGAAGACACACTCCATGCAATTCCTCAAATGGGGGGGAAGAGGGGGAGAGCATTCCTTTCCTTATCTAAATATGTATTTAAAATAATCACAGAAAATAAAGTTGAGCTTTTGCAAGCTGGGTTAAGGGAGGTGAGCTAGAAATGCACAAAACCCAGCAAAGTAGGAAAAATAAGCAGAGGAGAAAGGAATATAAAAACAGGAAGTCCGCAGGCAGCAATTCCCCATGAGGTCATCGGCAAAGGCCCCAGAGGTTGATTCTCTGCAGGCCACAGGGTGTGGAAAGAAAAGCCGGAGCAGGAGCCGTCTCTCAGAGCCTTGGGCACTAGGACAGGGCAGAACACGGTCAACGCTGGAGGCAGCTGGAAAATGTGAAAGCTATTTGTCTATGGGATGGGTGTGGGGTGGTCTCCAGGCTGCCCAGCCCGAGTGGGAGGAGTGGAGAGTGGGAAACAGGGAACTGATAGCTAAAGCTGTGCCCCGGGTCTGGGTCTAACTGTGTCTGGTTAGGGAGGTCTCCAAGAAAGTGTGGTCTGGGGACAGACTAATGACACCCAGCTATGATGTCAGTAGGACCTGAGACCAGATAAAAAGTGGGTTTTATTTGTTTCTTTTGTTGTTGTTTTTCATTTATAGCAAACTATTGTCCTGAGAGCCAAACTCAGAGCCTGCGGGACTGTGACCACTCACAGAGGCACTTTTGCCCCTTCATACGTGGGGCGTCAGTGGTGGCTCTGAAGCAAACGGTCACGGAGGCACAGGGGACTAAAAGTGTGTGTGTGGGGGAAGCTGGGGGTCCTGACGAGGATAAGGAGCTAGGACTTCCTGTGTGAGAGTACGCCAAAGGACAAGCTTGGTGACGTTCCCCACGTGCCACTCACCTCTTTCTTTGAAGATAGGGTCTCTCTTTGGCCCAAAGCTCAGCAAGTACAAGAGCTAGTGAGCTCCACCCCTGCCCCATCCCTAAACCCATCTGTATCCTTCCCCAGTGATGAGATTATAAGGCACCTGGCCTAGTGGCCTGGTTTTTTCACTTGAGTGCCGGGTGAGGTAGTTCCCTCCTTGTAAACTCTCTGTCTCTCTGTCTCTCTCTGTCTCTGTCTCTCTCTCTCTCTCTTGTATGCATAATTGTATATACTACACTTATAGTGCAGGTATGTGCTCTTGTGAGGACCTTAAAGGAAGCCACTGGGTGTCTTATCTCCCACTTTCTCCATCACTGCCCCGGAGAGTCTCTCACTGAGCCAGAGACACACAATTTCGTCACACTCCATCCATCTCCCACAGTGGCGGGGCTTCAGTTACGTGCAGCATGCCCGGCTGTATTGAGTGCACTGATTCAAACTCAGGACCTCATGCTCTCGCCTGGCTCTCTCTGTTTCTTATCTACTGTGAGGCAGAGAGGCTCCTCCACACACACCCATGCTGCCATGAGGTTCTGCCCAGGGTCCTGGAGGTCAAGCAACCACCACAGAGGAGCCTTCTGAAGCCAAGATTAATCGACAACCCCCCCCCCCCCAACCCTGACATCTATGTCTCCCCAAGTCCGTTTCCCTGTCACCCACTTGGTGGGGAGGTATGGAGAACTATATGGAAATGTAAATATTCTTGGCAGGGACTTGTTTGTATAGCAAATGGGACCACTTACTATCTTTACGGACAACATATTTTAGTCCTAACTTCCCAGGAGATCAAACAAGAGGCTCTGCTGCTCTTAAGTTTTTCCAACTACTTTGAAAGTTCATGATCCATCTACCCAATAAGATAAAGGGCCAAAATAAAACCAAAAAAAAAAAAGACTTTGCTCCCTCTTCCATCTCCAGGTTCAAGTATTCCTTTCACCTTTCCTTTTGAAAAGTCCAGGCCTGAGCAGTGCTCTAAGAGTGACCTTTGATGTGTCGCCATCTGGTGGTCTCAGTGGTAACTGCATATTCATGCTTCACTATCCCGTGTTTGTGGAGTGTTCACTGTGCATCAGGCACTACACCGTGGTAACTGTACTTACTCACTTCACATTAAATATAAGGCTCTGCCTATGTGGTTAGAAGCTCACCACGGATTAGTATCAAATGCACTACAGATACCCCATAGCTGCTGTTATAGGAACCCATAAGCACCGTGGTGAAAAGTTACTTGAGGAGGAAAAGGTTTATTTGAATTAACTTTCACATCACAATCCATCACTGAGGAGAGTCAGGGGAGGAGCTAAGCAGGAACATGGAGTGACCAGAAACCATGGTAGAATGCTGCTTACTTACTGACTTGCCCCCTCTGGCTTGTGCTCAGTTTGTTTTCTTATACAACCCAAGACTACTTACTAGGGAATGGTACTACCCAGAGTGGGCTGGGTGCTCCTAAACAATGATCAACCAACAGTTCCCACAGGCCAATATGATGGAGGTAATTTCTCACCTGAGAACCCCCTCTTCCTAGGTATGTCAACGTGACAAGCAAGATGAGCTGCCACCACAGCCTGAGTTAGACACCACCCTGTTTGCTGCCATTATAACTGGACATATTTCCCTGCACACATGCAAACAAACCCAGATATCTGCACCTTCACCATGTGGAGACAGAAACTTAGAAATAGCTGGCTCCATCTTCTGAGAACTTCAGTAGTTTTTATGTTTCCAGAGAGTTTCTGAGCAGTGCTATTATTAAGGAAGACAGGGCTGGGGAAGATGGCTCAATGGGTAAGGACCCACATTCAAGCCCCAGCACCCGCATACAAAGCCAGGCATGGTGGTGCATGCCTGTAACCCCATCGCTAGGGGGCAGGAGTTAATGATAGTGGACTCTAGGTTCTTGCTGGTCAGCCAGTTTAGCTGAACTAGGGGAGCTTCAGCTTCTCTGAGACAGCCTGTCTCAGAAAATAAAACAGTCGAGGGAAACACCTGAAAGTGACCATTGACCTCTTACTTCGAGTGTGTGTGCATGTGTGTGTTCACATATGCAGATAAATGTGAACATTTAGCATGTATATGTATGCATATAGAAGTTTGAGGACAATCTCAGCTGTCATTTCTCAGTAGTCATATATGGTATGTATGTATGTATGTATGTATGTATGTATGTATGTATGTATGTACAGGATCTCTATTTGTTAATTAGGCTAGACTATCTGGCCAGCAAGTCCAAATGATTTGTCTGTTTCTACCTCCCTAGTAACACCACACCATACCTGTGAGGGGAGGGGGAGGGATGGATGGAGGGAGGGATGGAGGGATGGAGGGAGGGAGGGAAGGAGGGAAGAAGAGAGGGAGGGAGGGATGGGGAGGGGAGGTATGTACCCATGGAGATCAGCAGAGCGTGGCAGATGTCCTGCTTTATTACTCTCCACCTTATCCCCGTAAGACAGGGAGCTCACTATTTTGGGCTAGGCCGGTTGGCCAGCAAGCTCCAGGTTTAGACCTGTCTCTGCTTTTTTCTAAGGTTAGGGATGGACCCCAAGGCCTGTGCAGGCAGGTGAGTATTCTACCACTGAGCTGCACCCCAGCCCAGAAGGCAAAAAGCTAAGAGCAAGGTTCCAACACTGAAGAGTGAGGCAGTGTGATATAATATCCTAGTTCTTCACTTACACCTGAGGAAACTTAAACCCAGAGAGTGGGGATGACCACCACTGAGGTCACCGTGGCTGGAACCTGCTTCTCCTGACCCCCGACTCAGATCCTATTTGTACTTTCAGTTCTCCCAGGTGTCTCCCTGACCCTGGGGATGTGAACATGGGCTCTAGTGAACACAATGGAAGACGACTCGTGGGAAACTCGGAGGAACGCACCAGCCTTTTATGGGGTTTTCTCGAGCCAGTTAAAGATAAGTTTTATTATCTCCCTGTCTCTCTCCCTCTCTTTTTGTAGAAGAGCAATTACCAGTGTCAGTGTAGACAGGGGGTTGGGTCTCTGAGTTAGAATTCCCCGCTTTGTTTGTGCCTATCCAGACTACAGGACTGTGTGGGCTGGGTGGATCAAATGATTTCCCTTGAAAGAAGACCTTGAAACGGAGTGCCTGCCTTGGCTCTGGGCCTCAGGCTGGTGACTCCAGGGGGCCAAGCCCTAGCCCCTTCACTGACAAGACGTTGTCCATAGTCCAGGTGACCAGGGCACCCCTGAAGAGGAGAAACAGAGCAGGAAAGAGGTGTGGAATTTCCCCAGAGATCTGACTCAAGAACGGGGCAGTACAGACATCTATGCTCTCGAGCTGGAAGATCTTTTACCAGCAAGAAGGATGTCTGTGTGGCCGTTTATTCACCGCCACCTGGGGATTTTGTGTGGCTGTGATTATGTGAACGCATGCATACATGTACGTGTTCCTATGTGCAGTACACATGTATGTGTGTGAAGGCCGTAGGTCAACCTCGAGGGTTCTTCCTCAGGTGACAGCCATGTATTTTGAGATTGTCTCTCAGTAGCCTGAAGCTCTCCAAGTATGGTGAGCAGGCTGGCCAGGAGTCCCTGGCTCAGCTTTTAAAAAGGTTTTCTTTCTTTTTTAAATTTTTATATTTATGTGTATGAGTATTTTTGCATGTCTGTGCACCATGTGTACAGCGGCTGGAAGAGCAAGTTGGATTCCCTAGAACTGGGGCTACAAATGGCTGTGAGCCTCTGTGTGGGTGCTGGGAATCCAACCCAGGTACTGTGCCACGTCGTCTGGTGCTCTTAACCGCGGAGCCATCATTCCAGCCACTTGGCTTTTTTTCTTTTCTGTCTCCCTGCTAACCTAACCTGTAGGCCCAGCGAAACACCTCATTGACTGTCCAGTCTTCCGCACTGTAGCAGCCACCACCCAGCTACCAGCTCAAAGCCTCAGGGCTTCCAACAGTCTGACCACGCTCACTCTGCAGTGTTTTCTGAGGTACTGCCCTGTCAGGGAGGCTCCATGCCTCCCTTTAAGCCTCATTTGTTCCCCGGCTATGGGAAGGCATAGGGACTGGCCCCGGGAAAGTGTTCAAACTTGCCCTGTGCCTGTGTTTATAGCAACAGGGCCCTGCTGGGAACTGGCAGCAAGCTGGCACTGGAGTTCCTGTGGTCTGGATCACATCACCCTGTACCCAAGACCCTCTGAAAAGCCTGGAGACACCACGTTTGTTTATCCCGAGACTGAAGGTCAAGTACACGCATTTCTGAGAACTGCTGTCCCTGCGACTCTGAAATTAGCCAAACAAGGAAATTCTAACCACTAGGCAAAACCATCCTGGCAAAGCAAGTCAGTTTCCCTCCCTCCCTTCCTCCCTCCCAGGCCTCCATCCGGCCTCAATTTTCCTATTAACTGGACTTCTTTTTGGAGGCACAATTGTGGTGACTTTTCTGCTTAACCATATTTTTTTAAATGAAGAAATATTTCTCTCTTCCTCACATGGTAACCAGAACGGTCTTTGGGAAGCAGGTTCTTTGCCCAGTGTTTTCAGGGTCCTCCACGGGTTGGATCCGTGTACCTCTCAACTCTTACTGGGTGACCTCCCTCCCTCAGGCTCTTCAAACTCTCTTCAGACAGGTATTTGACTTATTCACCAGGTTCTTTCAGGACATGTAGAGATGGGTAAGACTGCACACACACCCAGAACCTTGCACACTCACCACCACCACCGCCACCATCAGCTTTAGCGCTGCCGCTGCTGAATCAGTCTGTAACATTTTTCCACTCCCAGATACTCGACAGCACCAGCCCACAAAACTATTCTACTGCCCTCAGCTCCTGTTATGACCCATTCTTGTCCCCCCTCTGGCATCTGATCTATTCTCTGCTTCTATAACTTTGCTTTTCCCAGATGGCTGTATAAGGGCAATCATGCAGCTGATGAAAATATCTATGTGTGTGATATGTATACATGAGAAAGCAGGGGTGGGTCACACCTAGAGCAGCATGGGTGGAGGTCAGAGGAGAATCTCGGGTATTGGGCTTGACAGTGTACCCTATTTTAAGGGTTACTTTTCTAGACACACGGCTTCCTGATCTTCTAGCTTCAGGGGAGTCTCCTGCCTCCAACCCCAATTTTCCTTTGGTGATCGTGAGGTTATAGACATGATTCTGTATCTGGCATTTGCAGCTCCAGGGATTCAAAGTTAGGTCCTTGTGTGTTTACAGGAAGGGGTTTGCCTACTGGGCCCCTTCTGCTGGCCCAGGCACCCTTTCATTAAATGTGAGGTAACGGTGATGCCACTGCATTAGCATGTCTAGCAGCAGTGCATTTCTTTTTCCTGCCGAGTGTCAGTCCACTGTACGGATGTTCCACAGCGTGTTAACCCTTTACTAGTTATAGAATGTTTGAAGGCCGTTCAGTTTGGGTTGGCCATGATTGTTGCCTCTATGAACATGTGTGCTCAGGCGTTCGTGTGACTATGAACTGTTGCTCTCTAACAAACACAAATTTTACATATGGGTCAGATGATAAGAATGTATCTAACTTTATAAACAAAACAAAAACGTTACTCGTGCTCTTATGGGCCGTGCATAATGGCTGGTCTATCTTAACATGAGGCAAGAGAAATCCAGACAGCTATGAAGCATTCTTAAGGAAAATCAGACCTGAGAATGAACAAACTTCTAGCCAAGGCCAAGACATGGTGATGCCAAAAAAAAAAAAAAAAAAAAAAAAAAAAAAAAAAAAAAAAAAAAAAAAAAAAAAAAAAAAAAAACCCCCCCCCCCCCAATTCACCAATGTAGATAATGTTTATCTTAACAGGTACTGTTCTTATATTAAATTATGTGCCTGTGCATGTCTCTGTGTATGTACATATGAGTGCAGTGCCTGCAGAGGCCAGAAGAGGCCATTGACTCCCTGGGAGCTGGAGAACACAGACAGTTGTGAGCCCCCCAACACGGGTGCTGAGAACCGAACTGTGTCCTCGGGAAGAACAGCAAACTCTCATGACCTCTGAGCTGCCTGAAATAACCTTCTGCTGCAAAGACAGGTTATCATTACCCATTGCCCCCTTGTTTCTGGCTCCAGCCCAGCCAATGTAGTCGAACTGCAATCCCAGCTGGATCTGATGACCATCTGTTGCAGTAAATACTATTTGGGGGTTTCTACTTCACCCTAGAACATTTTGATCCCAAGTAAAAGACACAAAACCTTTATACTTATAATCAGCCTTAAAGCACTAGAGCTGGGCCAGGCAGTGGTAGCACATACCTTTAATCCAGCACTTGGGAGGCAGAGGCAGGTGGATTTCTGAGTTTGAGGCCAGCCTGGTCTACAAAGTGAGTTCCAGGACAGCCAGGGCTACACAGAGAAACCCTGTCTGGGGTGGGGGATGGGAGGAAGCACTAGAGCTAGGCAGAGATCAACACTCTATGCTATTTTGTCTATTCCCCTGTCAATAACCCTGAGATATAACTTGCCATGCTCTGCCTGGGCCACTCCTACTTTAACTGGCCGGTCCTCATGGCCATGTTCTCACGATCCACCTGCCCTATGGTGGTGTCTTCCTCCTTCCTTTCTGCTCTCCTTCTGTTGTCTGCCTCAGACCCCCAGCCCAGGATCCAAAGCCCCGCCTACCTCTCTTCTGCCCAGCTACAGGTTGTAGACATCTTTATTCAACCAACAGTTTTTTTGTTTTTGTTTTTGTTTTTGTTTTTGTTTTTGTTTTTTGGTTTTTCGAGACAGGGTTTCTCCGTGTAGCCCTGGCTGTCCTGGAACTCACTTTTAGACCAGGCTGGCCTCGAACTCAGTAATCCACCTGCCTCTGCCTCCCGAGTGCTGGGATTAAAGGCGTGCACCACCACACCCTCTCAACCAACAGTTTTTAATTAAGGAGCAAGGTTTGCACAACAAAAGCTGGTATGAGTGTGAATTCATTCATCTTAAGGCAACTAGACCTTGGCATACAAAATTTATCATTACAATACACATCAAGGACCAGACTTCAGCACGGGAGTGTCGAAATTAGGAGGTGTGGAGTAGGTATGGCCTTATAGTGTGTCACCATGGGGGCAGGCCTTTGAGGTCTCCTATGCTCAAGCTATACCCAGTGTAACACACAGTTTCCTTCTGCTGCCTGCAGATCAAAATGCAGAACTCTCAGCTTCTTCTCCAGCACCATGCCTGCCTGCATGCCACCATGTTTCCTACAATGACAACAACATACTAGACCTCTGAAACTGTAATCCAGTCCCAATTAAATGTGTTCCTTTATAGGAGTTGCTATGGTGGTCATGGTGTCTCTTCACAGCAATGAAACCCTAACTAAGATGCCACCTTATAGAAAACCAAGGGACAGAAGAATGAATTCCGTGTGAGAGGAACTGAGAGACCCCAACTTCCTCAATAAGGAAATTACAAGGTAAGAAACCAGAGCCAACACACCTGGGACACTGGGGCAATAGTTACACAGCTGTGTCCCCTTTACAATGCCTTCTAACAGTGAAATAAAATCATAAAGTTCCAGCAAAGATAAAAGCAAACACATTTATAATCAGCTACTTAGCTCAGGCGATTAAGCAACAAGCTATTTGAAAGTCTATTTTCAATGTCACTTTACAATGCTCATCAACTGTTTTATGATATATATATATATTGCTATAATTATGTTATGTAGCTATAAATATACTCACTGTTGGGTACTAAGACATGGTCAACATAATTGTTAAGTAGAGGTATAAGAAATTCACCTAAACAAAATTTCAAAATTTTGTCTATTCTCACTATTAGTGATAAACACTGAGGTATGTAGCAGTAAAAAAAATGTTCAATTGTAGAGTTTGTTTTAAAGCATTTTTAACAAAGACTGAAGAAGGGTCCAAGGGATGGCTTAGCAGGTAAAGGCACTTGTCACCAAACTTGACAACCTGAGTTCAACTGTTCTGTATGCACTCACATATGCACACGTATACACACACAAAGTGAAGAAATGTTCTTAAAGTGAAGAAGAAGGAAAGAGACGTAGAGAGAGGGGAGGAAGTGGAGGAAAAAAGAGAAGGACCGTGCCACACAACTCTGGGGAAAAGTGGACATTGTCGGTCTGGGGACAGTATTAGAGTTCATTATGCTCTTTTCCATGCACTTAAAATGTTTTCATAACGATTTTAATAACTCTCTGCCCTACCTGCTGTGGTCCTCTATACCATGACCTGGTGCGGTTTATTTATTCCTCAAAGTGCCATCACCGTCAAAATAGGGTGTGTCCAATCTTGTTTGCTTCCCTCTTTCAGACTTTGAATCTACTCCAGTGTGGCTCGAGCATTCAATGAGAGGTCCATGCCTTGCATGTGGCCTGACCTCGCAGACAGGGCACAGATACTTTATTTCTGACATTATTCTTAAAATAAGTCCCCTTTTTGTCTCAGAGGAATCCCAACTTCTTCCCTGGCGACCTGGCTCCCCCTACCCTGTTCCTGCATGGATGCATGCAGAAACCAAACCCAGTACGGGTTCCCTTCAATCTGTCGTGACCCCAGTCTGGGGACTTGTCCATCTGCAAAGGTGGCAAAGCCTAGCACTTCAGTGTCACCTGCTGTTAGGTTGAGCACAAAGCTCTTAACTTTGAAGAGCTTTGTGGTTTTATAGCCTCAGTGATCTTAATTGTTTCACTGCCCTAAACAAAGGACAGATTGTGCCATCCACCAGCCTACAGCTATGAGCCGCTGCTCCTCAGTTGTCCAAGTTGGCTTCCCTGTTTTATGACACAGAATAAAATAAGTTCCCGTCCTAGCGCTTAGCTCCTCCTAAGTCCTAAAAGATAGTTTTGTGTGTGTGCATTAAAAAGTGAAACTTTACTTCTCTGTCCATTTATAGTCTTTTCATGATTGTGAATTTATGGTCATGCGATATTAGAACCACCACTTAGGTAGACCAGAAAGATGCCTCTGTGGATAAGGGTACCTGCTGCCATGCCTAAAAACCCGAGTTAGCCTCAAGACCAAAACAGTGGAAAGACAGAACCAACTCTACCAAGTTGACTTTTAACGATCAATCTAGTCTCAAGCACACACACACACACACACACATACACACACACACACACACGTGCACACACACACATACTACAAAAATAAATAAATCTAATTAAAGATTTAGAAACCAGAATAATCATTTTTGGATGAAGAAACTATTGATATTTACAACAGTCTCTATCTGTCCTTTGCTCCAGCCCACCCCACAACAGTCTTGGGATGGCATGTTAGGGACGTAAGAACATGGAGCTCATTTGTGCTTTTGTTAGCTGAGTCATTCATGCACCGTGTGTTCCAGGATCTTCATACTGGGGGCACTGCCCTGTTTCATTCCGGGGGTGGAAGGAGGCTTGGGATCCTGACTTCTGAAGAACACGCTTGGTCCAGGACTTCTACCACTACTAACCAAGCTCCTCAGTCATCTATTCCAGGGCTCCTCCTCCTTTTCAGATAGCTGAGGGACCTAGAACTCAGGAGTCCCCCTCCCAGGCTTTGCTGTGAGATCCATGGTCATTTAAAGGTATTATTTGAGCGCCAGAGCAAATCAGGGCAGGGGCAAGGAGCTAAGTATGCTAAATTACAGACCCTCACAGCAAGAAAGTCGACTTGAACATTTGGAAACATAAAGTCTATATGGTATTGTGAGTTGTGTGTGTGTGTGGTGTGTGGTGGTGGGAGATGTGTGTGCATATATGCATGCTCAGGAAGGCTGGAGGTCGATGTCCAGTGTCTTCCTCAGTGTGTTTTCACTGTACATATCAATGCACCATTTCTTTCTTAAACCCAGAGCTTACCAATTTGGCTAGCCAGCTAACTAGCTTGTTCCTGGGGTCACCTGCCTCTCTCGGACTCCCACACTGGATTAGAGATAAGCTGCTATATCTGCCCATTTATACATGGGTCTGGGATTCTGAACTTAGTTCTCATGTTTGCAGAGCAACATTAACAGTAACATTCTTACTGTTACTGTTAAGGAAAATGGGCTTTTATTCAACGTCTTCTCAACAAATATTTCCTGAGCTCCCGTCACAGGCCAGATCGCGTGTGATGAGACCCGGCATCCATCCTTTCCTTGTGTCTCACATTCCAGCAAGGAAGTGGAGCATAAACAGTTGACATTTGTACGAGGTGACAGTTGCTCTAGATAAAGTCTCCCCATCCTGATAGCTTACGGTTGAGAGACTTCCTTGTGGTCTATTTTGGGAGAGCAGGGGGTTTTTTGTTTTGTTTTGTTTTGGTTTTTTTTGTGTGTGTTGTTGTTGTTATTGTTGTTGTTTTAATGTTAGTACAATGTAGTAATGTCCAGGTTAACCCCTGTAATCCTTACAAGAACATAGATGGTGTGGGATGTCACTTCACAGCCGAGGGCACCAAGATTTAAAAATAAGAAGACGGCCTCACAGTTTGGCAAGATGTATGGATGGAATTTAAAGAAGGATCTTTAAAAATTCCCCAGCAAAGGGCACACAAGCTTGGTACTCAATGCGGGGCTGAAATCCTTTTAGCGTGGCTATACTCCAGTGTGGGCTATACTCCAGTGTGGGCACTAGAGGGCGATGAGAGCAAACCAACGGGGCTTTTCCTCTGCCAGCTACAATCTCCCTGCTTTGAAGGTGGGTTGATAATAACTGTAGTGTCTACTATATTTTGCAGTGACAGATGAGGACAAAGGTCTCAAGATTCGCCTTCCACCAAAATACCTAACACACTGTATTGTAATGCTATGCTTTATGCAAAACCCGCCTGCTTAAGAAGCCCTGGTCTAGAACTCTTGCTTCCACGCAGTCTAATTCAATGTCTGAACACAGCTGAGTGCACAGGGTTGCACAACAGGATGCTGTTCTCAACAATTAGTCAGGGGCAAAGGATCTCTGAATGTGCAACAACCAAAAATTAGTTCCAAATGAAATGTGTCATAAATCAGAAGTGTTTCTGGCAGTGAGCAACGGCCTGGCATTTCTTAACCTCAGTGCAGCCTCTGTTAAAAAAAAAAANAAAAAAAAAAAAACGCATGTGCACTCCGCCAGCTACTATCACTAACCACCCCCCTCCCGCAACCCCCCCGACCCTCCAGGTCCAACCGAAGTCTGCCGCATGCTGTGGGTTGCAATACTTTCCAGTACACAGAGCTTTCTGCTCTCATGGGAACAGAATGGGCTAATTGTCAAACACAAAGACTTCAAGTATGGTTTCTTCATTATCCCTCATTACCTACCGGGCGCTTGTGTCTTTGGATCATGTGACATTTGAATACTTAATTTTTAAAAGAAAAATATTGTCTTGATTTGATTTTCACCTAGAAATCACGAAATGTATTGGCTTGGGATTCGGGCAGGTTTCCAACATTTGCTGAAACAGCCCTAAACTTAGTTCTGATATTTTGAATTATGCTTTCAGGGTAAGAAGTGTTCTTGGCATTGATAATAATAAAACCAAGCTGCAATATAAATGGTAAATTGTATGTCCACCAAACATTTGTTTTAAAATACAGTTGTTTGTGATTTATTTATTTATTTGTTTTTTTTCGAGACAGGGTTTCTCTGTATAGCTCTGGCTGTCCTGGAACTCACTTTGTAGACCAGGCTGGCCTTGAACTCAGAAATCTGCCTGCCTCTGCCTCCCAAGTGCTGGGATTAAAGGCATGCGCCACCACTGCCCGGCAGTTTGTGATTTATTATCAGCAAGTATCTGACTGTAGATCTATGTTAGACATCTATATAAAATTATAATATGAATTTCCTAGGTGATAGGCGACCACGAGAGGAAAGGTGTAGGAAGCCCTGACCAAGAACTCTTGTCACCTCATGGTGTGTGTGCTGGCACCCCTCCCGCCACTGCATGCTTTATAGTAATCGTGAAAGTCGCGTCTTTGGGAAGAGGAACTTCAACGGAGAAAAGGGCTCCAATACGCTGTCCTGTACCCTGCATTTTCCTGATTAGTGACTGCTGTGGGAGGGTCCAGCCCATTGAGCTGGCAATCCTGCTCATGTAAGAAAGCAGGCTGAAGAAGCCATGAGAAGCGAGCCAGGAAACCACACTCCTCCGTGGTTCTGCTCCAGCTCCTGCCCCCAGGTTCCCTTCATGATGACCTATGATTGGGACACCGCCAAGAAAACCCAAACAAACACTTTCCTCCTGCAGCTGCATTTGGTTGTGGTGATTCACGACAGCGACAGAGAGTAAATAGAGTAACCTAACAAGAAGACACGTGATACGCACCCTGCTTCTCCTTGTCTTCGAGCTGGCTCTAGCTCAAGGGTGGTGTGTGCAAACAGCTAATTAATGGAAGAGTGGGCTAAGTGAGGGTAGCTAGCTCATACGGGGCTTTTGCACACACACTCTGGATGCCCCGACTGTCACATTCATTCCGGGTCTAAGAGCACTGAGTGTCCATCACAACGGCCATTGACTCCCACCTCGCGGGTCACATAGGGCTGTTGGGAGTGCACAGCATGAGGAGGAATGAGGAAGGCTGAAGCCTTCAAGTGATTTTACATGAGAGGAGCATGCAGGATTGATGTCCTTGTTGAGAATAAGTCGACATTTCCCGAGGCCCCCATACTTCCTGCCCCAGAGGTTTGCTGTTCATTTTTGGTAGTGTTTTTGTTTGTTTTTGTTTGTTTGTTTTTTTAAACAAGGAATGGGGCTCAAAATTGCCGGGAAAATCTACTTTATGATTTATGGGAAAGAGATAAAAATAATGGATGAGCAATTCATCGCCTAAGAGGACTTGCTGGCATGGTTTAGCTGCTCTCGGCAGAAGAAGCCAAGCAGAGCCGTTTCTGAGACAGCCACACCCTGGGGTGCTGCCACAGCAAATGAGAGACAGACAGGGGCAGGACCGTGACCCTGGGTTGACAGAAAGTGTATCCACCAAGTAATGTTCAGAATCTTCCCACAAGACAACAGCATGGTGGGGCGTTGGCGGTGGTGGTGGCTAGGCAGTTTGGCCTCAAAAATTGTACAGAAAAATACAGGTAGTGTTTTGTTGTTGTTGTTGTTTTCTTGTTTTTTTTGTTTTTGTTTTTGTTTTTTTTTGAAAAACAGAGAAGTAACAGAGTTGTAGTTTTGTAAGACAAAGTTGGTGATAGGATGGAAGAGAGGCAAAGATTCCTGGAGGCACGGAGCTGGGAAGACGGCCTAGCCAGTCAAGTGCTTGCCTGGCTGTCATGAGGACCCAAACTCAAGCTCCAGAAGTAATAGAAAAATAAAATAAAATAAAAATCCAGGCACTGTGAGACATGCTTATGATACCCACACTGGGGATGGAGAGGCAGGTGGATCCCTGAGGAGCAATACATGAAGTTTCCTCTAGACCACACACACACACACACACACACATACACACACACATAAAAATAAAACAAAATAAAATAAAATAAAATAAAAAGAGTTCTGGCGACATGCAGACCTTAGAAATCTGCAAAGAGAGATTACACACAGAGCGGGTGCGGATGAGGAAGCGCAGGTGGAGCTCTGAGCATGCGCAGGACAGAAGAGGGCTGGCGCACTGAGGGAAGCGTCCATACTTTTAGTGCTGACCTTGAGCAAGTTTTGTGTTGTGACTCGAGATTCAAACACGTCACCGGAGGCGGTCACCACTGTTCTCTGCTGGAGAGAACTAAGGTACAAGAAAGCAAACTTGTTTGGGTTCTAACCCAGAAGTAACTTTCTGCACATGGACTGCATGACCTAGCTCATTTCCATCTCAGTGACTGGAAAGGGATGGCATCACTTGCTGGGGTGGGTGGTCAGGAGCAGGTAGGCACGCGAAGGCAGGATGGCAGATCAAGCCATTCTTTGGACACGTGTGGACTGTTGATGTTCTGCCAGCACCTTAAGGAGACATGTCCAATGGACTTGGTGTTCCAGCATGGAGAGGGAGCTGGTTTTCATTAAAAAGGATGAAACATCTGTAAAAATATGATTGGCTGAGTTTCCTGGTCAAGCTGTTCAAGAAACGCCAGCTGTGGTAACAAACAGGAAGGCCATGACCCAGCTGTAGTGCTGGCCGCAGAGACAGACAAATAGGTTCGTCAAAGTGCCCAGGCTTCTGGTACACTGTGACAGCGGACGCATATGCAGATGAGACCAGAACTAGGTCCTGAAGGAAGAGAATAAATGCATGTCCCTAAAGCTCACTGTCTCAGCATGATGGGAGGGCTTCTCAGAGCTGCTTGCCCACTACAGACACTCAGGGAACCTCACTCCAGAATGGTGTGAGCCAGATCATCGGAGGGATAGGCTCTGCAAGTGGTGTCAACCACGAACGAAGGTCCAAACCCTTGGGAGAATGGGTAGGCTGTGTTTGGAGATGATGGGAAGGCGAGACATGTAATAATGCCTACAAAGGGCTTGCAGGGACTTAGGTCATCTCGGGAGCGCCTATCTGATTGTTCTCCACTGACTGCACAGAGGAAACATGAACTGAATACAGAAATAACGTCTTCAGAGTTCTTTCTCGGAAGAGTCCATGACTAGAACTCAGAGCTGCTGAGCTCACGTTTGGGACCCCGGCATAGCACCTCACGGGGCGCGTTCCGTAGAGAGGAGGTCCAGACCGCCTGGATTCATGTATAAAGATGAAGGTCTTTAAAGTACCTGGAGTATACTGGAATTCATCTTCAAATACAGCCCAGTGTCTGTGTGGGAACAGAAGGGAGTGGAACAACACGTAAGAGATCCTGAAAGGAAGGGCTGGAGATGGCTGGACAGCCTGACAGCCTGGAAGCTGTGACCATGGGGAAGGATCAGGCAGCAATGATGGGAGTTGAGTTGGGGAAGGGGACACGGGGAGCAGCTGGAAGAGAGCTGTGGAGGCAGAGGGTCAGAGGACTCACAGTCTGCTGTCTAGACATGCTCCTGTAGCAGGTAGCTGGGAAAGTGGAGAACCTACTTCCTGCCGGTATTGTCTGTACTAATTCTGGGCCTTAAAGGGAATAAACACCACCTTCCTGACCAGATAATCATCTGCTAATTTGGATATACCTGTATAATTTAAAAGATACACTTGAGGTTGGTAGAGGACTTGCCTAGAATACATAAACGTCTGGGTTTGACTCCCCAGGCATTGTGTAAGACTACATATGGTAGTGGTGTGTGCCTGTCATCCCAGCATGTTGGAGATGAGAGCGGAAGAATCAGAAGTTCAAGGTCACACATCCCCAGCAACATCGAGATTTTTGAGGCCAGCCTATTTCAAAACGAAAACACCCCGGACTTGTTCTTTTCTACTTCCGAAATTTTTCTAGGTGAACATTATTCTCCTGCCTCTGCAGCTTCCAGTGTAAATTAACCAGTGTGACAGTGGGGATGCTGAGGACAAGGAAAATAATTCATCTAACTGAAAGCCCAGCACCTTGGGAGCTGCCGGATCCACAGTTGCACTTGTGCCTGCGTCTCATGGATGTGAATGGCAGGCAAAGCTCAGAAATGTAAAAGCCACGTAGTGGGGCCAACAAGATGCCTCTGAGAGTCAGATGCTCGCGTGCAAGCCTTGATGAGCTGGGTTTGATCCCTGGAACTCACCAGTGGGAGAGACAGCTAACTGACTCCTGCAGCTCACAGCTATAACTCTTCTGACCTCTGCAAACATGCTCTATGGCTTGATCTGACTATACAAACATACATATCTCTCTCTCACATACACATGCAAATAATAATAATAATAATAATAATAATAATAATAATAATAATAATAAATTTCATGCTAGCTTGGAGTAATAGTGCATATGAGACCTCCATAGACTAAGGCTTGAGTATTGGGAGTTTGAGGTCAGCCAATGCTACAGGGCAAGGCTGTCTCAGAAAATAGTACCACCACCACCACCACCACCACCATCACCACCATCACCACCATCATCATCATCAGCAGCAGCAGCAACCACAACAAAACAAGCCCCAGAATCATCAACCCAGTTACTAAACCTTGGACAGATTAGTAATCTACATAGGGTCTTTTTTTTTTTTTTTTTTTTTTTTTTTTAAATCTGGTATAAAGTAACTCTAATACCCGAATCTTTGTTTTCTTTTTTTCACAAGTGATGGGATAATTTAAATGAGAAAGCATGGAAAGTTTGTATCAATATCCCTGGCAAACAATCACTACTCAATTCTTAACAAGCTCTAAATCCCCCAAATGGCCCGTGGGTAAGCCAACACTGGGATGTAGGCCAGGGATCTTTGGTGTTATACCAAAATGGCTTTTGTTGGTAACAGAAATTAAACCCAGTGAGAAGGAAATGGAGCCCACTTTTATGGAGGGAATGACTACAACCCACACACTAGCATGCAGCAAAGCATGCCCCAAGGATACCAGAAGGCTTTGGAAGCTTGTTGCCCAGCCCCAAGAATAAGAATGAGGGGCGTGGGGTCAGACTGGCTGACACGGGGTCCTGCAGCCTTGGCTGCCTCAGGGGATCTCACACTAGCACGGATCATCTGCAGGGCTTTTCAAACTCTAGATCTTGGGCCTGAGACGATGACTCAGGAGTGAAGAGCACTTGTTGCTCTTCTAGAGGACCCGAGTTCGGTTCCCAGCATCCATACTGAGAAGCTCACACATGTAACTTTAACTTCGTTGGATCTGATGCCCATTCGGGCTTCCATAGGCACACACGTGGCATACACTCACACAGGCACATATTGTCAATAAAAAGAAGAATAAATCTTTAGAAACACACCTAGAATCCCTTCTCTGGGGCCTAGAAACGTTTATTTCTAGCAAGTTCTCAGGTGATGTCAAGCGCTGTTAGTCTGGAATGCTGTGGAGACAGCAGGAACTGTCTAAGCTGCCTGCTCGGTGAGACTCCTAGCAATGACAGACCTCCCAGGCTGCCAGAAGCCTCCAGGAGAGTCCGGGACTGCCCTGTAGGGACACTGTGAGCTAGATAGAGGGAACATGTACCCGTTGGGTTCCGTCTTGAATGGTCTGTGACCTCAGATATAGGACTTCCAGTGGGTGTTTTATTATTTATTCACTTGACAGGGAACAGACACTCAGCCCTATGAGACACCATGCTATTGACTGCAGGATTTACCATTAAGCACATCTCCTTTGAGGTCTTAAGAGGAGCCCTTGCACGGCCTGCCAAAGACAGCTCAGTCACTGTAGGAAAAACCGGTCCCGACACTGTTAGATCTTCCCAGAGAGCCTTTGTCCCACAGCCCTTCAGAGCCACCACACTAACACATGCCAAGCATTGACAGAGCAATGGTCATGCTGAGAACAACAGCCACCAGCCAGAAGATGATCCTAAACCCATGGCCCACCGGACAGTTTGTATACTTTACAAATATATAAATTAAGAGGGCTACATGGATACAAAAGCTTTCTAAGGGGACCAAACTCCATTCTCTGTCATGCTAGCTATTAGTGATGACCTCGAAAACAAAGATGGTTTCCGATGGAGCTGGTATTAAAAATAGAAGGTATTATACACAGGCTCTGCCTCTCTCGTGTCCACCGTGGAAGCCCCTGGTGTTGTCGGGGCCTCTGGGCAGCCTCAGCACCCCCACAGGCAACCCATCTGCAGTCTGCATCCTCCGAGACAGCAGGGGACTCGCCCCTGGACTTTTCTCCTGAGTCCCCATCTCAGCTTGGCGTCGTCTGCGAACCCAGGGGCTGCCGGAGGGTGTGATGCTGCTGTCGGAAGAATAATCCATGCACTTTCGGAAGATCTCCGGGCTGGTGCTGAAGTTCAGTCTACCTTCTTCAGCCAGCGGGGATTTTCTGGAGACACCCTTGCGCTGTGCCAAGGGGCTGCTCCATGGGCTTGAGCACGGGGAGGCATTGGGGCTCAGGAAAATATTCTGATGGCCGGAAGGGCTGAGCTTGTTGCTGGCCGCGTGCCGCCGGCCCGCCATGGGAGAGGTGGGATTGCTCTCAGGGTCAGAGGAGCTGTTGGCGGAAGACTCATCCCCAGTGTACTGAAGCTCCTCCACTCTCTTGTTCAGGGATCTGCTTAGGTGGGTACCAGCTGTGGTCTCATCGTCGTGGTTCTTATCTTTGAGGGGTTTCTTTTTGGGCGGCTTCATCCCAATCAGAACAGCCTTCATGTTCTCTTTGCCCCGAGATTCAGTGACCATGAATTCATGGGCTTTAATGGCCGCATCCACCTCCTCGAACTCCACAATGGCGCACTCTTGGGTCCCCACCTGGCTGTAGCGGCTGCTGATCCTCCGGATGTCAGGGGGCAGCTCTCTCCCAGGTTTTAGGATCCGCACCGATGAGATGACACCAAAAGTCCCAAAGAGCTTGAGCAGATGCTCCATCACCTTCTCCTGCACCCTTCCGTTCTTCTGGGGTGTGGCCAGGGCCCATAGCTTAGGGGACAGGTGTAGATCATATACCAGCAGCATTTTGCTGGGGAGGTTCTCATTGGGGAACAGTGGCACAGGGGTGGTCCTCCTAACCTTCCGGTGGTCCTCGTTCAACTCCAGGGTGACTGAATACTTCAAGGCGTGTGCTGTGGTCCTCCAGTCCCGGGTGAGGTGTTTCACCTGAGGAACACAAAGCAGGTCTGAATGGTACCTCCTCTCCTTGTCCACACTTGAACATGCAGTATCCTCCCTCCCTCCCTCCCTTGCCTCTTCAGCACTAATGACTAAGCTCTGATGTGGAAGACACTCAAATACTAGACAGAGAATGAAATGAAAACTTTTTCCAACCACTTCTTCAATGCTTTCTTTCCTTAAAGTTCTTTAACATAAACTTTATTATGAAGATTGCAAAAAGAATTACAAACTAAAATTAGCCAGACCCCAAGTCTATGAATCTCAGTGAACACCTAGAATACCCATTCTGAAGCTATGGAGTTTCACACTGAATCTTCCAGCTTCAATATCAATTGTATTTTATGCACCCATCACCAAAACCAAAAAAATCCACAACAGAGTTAGTACTGGAAAGATTTTAGATTCTCTCTCTCTAATGCATGCCCGTCACCTGCACCTCAGTCTCTCCTCCTCCTAACATTCAGTCCTTCTCACTCCCTTTTCCGCACATTATCCTGCACTCACATGTGCATTTGTTTACATATATATATATATATATATATATATATATATATATATATGCGGTTGGCTAGGTTCTGCATATGAGAGAATGTGTTTTGCTTTCTGAGATTGTGTGACTTCACTGAACATTATGCATTCTAAGTCCATCCATTTTCCTGCAGATTTTGTGATTACATTTTTCTGTAGAACTTAGTAGTAGTCATATACACAAATGATACATACATATATATATGATATATTATATATTTCATACATATATGATCTTTCATTATCCATTCATCTGTTGATGGACAGCCCGGGTTGATTCCAAGTCTTTGCTAGAGAGACTAAAATAATAGGAGCAATAGCCCTGGTTTCTCTTCAGATGGTAAACATCTCTTGCCTCTTTGTTTGTTTGTTTGTTTGTTTGTACATTTTGACAGTACTAGGGATTAACCTAGGGCATCGTGCACAGAAGGCAAGCACTCTACCAATGAGCTACAGCCCCAAACTCTGCCCAAGTTCCCAGGTCAGATTCTGTAGTTCTAAAGCAGTGGTTCTCAACCTTCCTCATGTGAGACCCTTTAGTATAGTTCCTCGTGTGTTGTGGTAAGCCCCCAACTGTAAAATTATTTCATTGCTACTTCATAACTATAATTTTGCTACTGCTATGAATCATAATGCAAGTATCTGATATGCAGGATGTCTGATATGCGATCCCCAGAGGGGTCATGACCCACAGGTTGAGAACTGCTGCTCTAAAACTAGGCTGTTAAGTACGTAAACCCAAGCATCGCCTCCATCCCCCAGGAAGACCTGGGTAATTATTTAGTCTCTCAGTATCCAGTCTTGTCTGGGTGCTAGAACTATTAAAAATGTCGACTTCATAGCACTGCAACGAGATGAATCGAGGGTTTGGGGAGGTGGCTCAGTCAGAAAAGTGCTTGTCGCACATGCACAAGGACCCCAGTTCAACCCCCAGAACCCATGTGAAAAAGCCAGGTAGGATGGCTTGTACCTGTAATCCCAGCAATGGGGAAGCAGAGACAGGCATTCTGGCCAGCCGGCCTTGCCTACTTTGGCTAGTTCTAGGCCAGGGAAGGACTCCATCTCACAAAACAAAAACAAAAACAAAAACAAAAACAAAACTAACAAAACAAACAAACAAACAAAAAACCAAGATGGTGGGCTTCTGAGAAATGCTTAAGATTGATCTCTAGCTACTACATAAGTGCACTGTGTGTGTTTGTGTGTGTGGTGTGTGTGCAAAAAAAAAAAAATAGAATAACCAATAACATTGTGCTATCACTGTTGCAAATGTATATGTCACAGCGAGTTTGGGGCAGTCCTGAGGACAGAATGTAGAATATCAGGCAAGCAGTCTTCCATGAGCTACAACCCCAGTCCAGATTTTTGTTTGTTTGGTTGGTTATTCGTTTTTGGTTTTGTTCATTTTGTTTTGAGATAGGCTTTTGCTCTATAGTCCAGGCTGGACTCAAACTCATGACCTCTCTAGTCTAGCCTCCAAAAGCGGAGACTCTAGGCAGTCACCACTAAATGTGCTGCTACTAAGAAAGGAGTTGGAGGGTCTCACATTCTCCACTGCTGTGATTCACGGCAAAGAGGAGCCTTCCAAAGACCCCCCATTTCTCTGTAATCTCTCCCAAGAGTAACAGGCATGGATACCACATGAAGAGGGGCTGGAGAGATGGCTCTGTGGTTAAGAGCACTGGCTGCTCTTCCAGAGGTCCTGAGTTTAATTCCCAGCAGCTATATGGTGGCTCACAACCATCTGTAATGGGATCTGATGCTCTCTTCTGGTATGTCTGAAGACAGCAACAGTGTACTCATATACATAAAATAAATAAATAAATAAATAAATAAATAAATAAATAAATCTTAAAAATCCCCTCCCATGATGGAAACTGCATTCTGACACTGCAGTATATGAAAAGCTATATTTATTTTATAAAACAGCAATTTTGCGGAGACCCACTTCCCGTGAAGGGTGTGCCAGGGACATGAGTCATCCAAAGAACTACTGGATGTGGGTGGAGTGGGCAACCCGATCCTGCAAGGGGAAATCACCCAGAGTCCTCTGAGGCTGGGCCCATGAAACTGATCTGCAGAGGAGCCAGGAACCCCGAGTGTGCCCAGGCCTCAAACAGAAAAGGCACAGAAAGCAAAACGGGGAAAGCCTGCTGCTAACCAGGCAGGGCAGGGAAACAGCCAAAGAGCCCAGAGTCCAGATACACTGCTGGGAGCTTGTGCTCTGTCCATTCTAGCTGTGGCCTCTCATTCTCAGCATGAAGAAACCTCAGGATACCTACACAGAGTGATAGGACTAATCACTATGCCGCAGAGAAGCAGGCTTGGGTAGATGGCTGGGTTTCTACTGAACAGTCAGCCAGTCAGGAATCCAGAAGGGGTTGAGATGAATTTTAGTCACTGCAAACCTTGTGGTTTGTTGGAAACCCATGGCCTGGCATGACAGAGCCACACCTTTCCTGCACAGCTCAGAAGGAGCATGCAGGAGATGACTAGAGGCGGAGCAGGAAACCTCTGTTGCCTTACTGGGAAGGTTAAGGACCAGGGGAGGGCTATGTTCTTCCAGAGGAGAGCTATAGAGGACTGGAGAACATGCAGAGACAAGAGCCAGGTCCCCTAAGAACCACTAGTCATTCCCTGAGCACCCCAGGTCTGTGTTTGTGAGCTTTATGATGGTTTTCAGGTATCACCCCAGAAAAGGAACCAGGGGACTAGAGAGATGGCTCTGTGCCCTAGCACTAGCTGCTCTTGTAGGGGACTTAAATTTAATTCCCAGCACCCACATGATGGCTCCCAATGGTCTATAACTCCAGTTGCAGGGGATCTGACGCCCTCTTCTGGACTTTGAGGGAACTGCATGCCCATGGTACATATACATACACTAACACACACACATAAAGTAAAATAAAAAACAAACAAACAAACAAACAAACAAACAAACAAACAAGGGGGTTTGGCCTTGTGCAACCTCCAGAAGTTTATAGTTTATAAGGTTGTCAGGAACTCTATGGGGTGATTAACCATAATTGTCAACCTGAATGGATTGAGACTCTCTACAGAAACACCCATCTGGATGTATTTGCAAGGATGTTCCTGTGAAGGTTTAACTGTCAAGGGGAGATAATCTCTAACTGTTAGCAGCACCATCTCATGGCTAGGGGTCCCTGACAGAACAGAATCGGGAAATCAAGGCGTGCCACAGCACACATCCTTCTCTGTGCCCCAACTGTGGGCACCATGTGACCAGCTGCCTCACGCTCCTGCTGCTTTCCTCTCCGTGATGGAGTGCACCCCCAACTGTGACCCAAGAATTTGTCACAGTGATGAGAAAAGGAACTACAGCCTTGGCATCTCCCTGTGTGGGCTCCCTCCTCTGGTACGGCTGGCTCTCCGTGTGATGGGCAGGAAACCTTCAGGAAGGAAAGGAGTCCCTGCTCTGAATTTGCGGGTGTGGACTCGGGAGTATCCACCTTGCCGCTGGTTTTGAAGAGAATGCTCCTGCGTGTATCTGTAGGATATACCCAGCTAAGAAAAGAGAGACAACCAGGGTGGCCCTTGAAGCCCTTGGAGAGCACAGAAGGGGGATTGTGCCGAGGATCCCACTGGTTTTTTATTTAAGGATTCCCCAACCCTGGACATACTTTTCACGTTACAGCTTGTTCTTTGGACATGAAATATTCCTTCCCTTTTATGCCTTGCAGGCTCCTATTCATCTTCTAAGACCATATCCCAATGCTACCACTCCAAGAAAGCTTCTCAGTTCTCCAGAAAGGTCCATTGCTCTGATCAGCTCGTCCCCAGATACCTTTATGTCTTCCATCAATTTGTCTGTGGTAACCCTGGAGCATTTCATGGCCCTCTTATCTTTCATTGGGCTGCAAATGTTTCAAGGAAAGACTGAAAGCCATATTCCATTTGTGTCTCATGTATGTAACACAGCACTCGTCAAATACAAAGAATAATATGTCTGGCAAATGAATAAATGAAAAAGAGTCCAAGACGACAGCAGAGTGTACCAAGGGGCCAGGCAGAGCTCCAAGGTGCGGAGCTTTTCTCCAATGCTTTCTGATAAAGCACACAGACATCCTGGCCAGGACCCACTCCCTGCATGGGCCCGTGCCTTACACAAGCTGTTATACAACCAGCTGCGTGGCGCTTTTCCATTCTAGTAACCCGAGCCTAGCCCAGGAGATAGAGTTATTATTCCAAGTGGTTAGTCAGTCCTTTGAGGGCACCGAGTTTAGGGTCCAAGTCCTACATCTGTCTACAGCAGGGACAAGCAGTGTCCTGCTTGGCTGCCGTTCCCCTTAGCATCTATCACTCTGGTACACAGAGCCCTCCTTGGTATTTATTACCTTGGTATTACCCAGAGCGCTGGGGTCGAGGAGAAAGCTCCCCTCACGGCTTGGCAAGTGGAAAGCTTGAGTGAGTGTCATAGCATTCTAGACCAACAGGCATCTCTCAAGGCCTCCAGGCCCCCCTGCCTTGGTGTAGCACCCTCGGGGCACCCACATGCCTGGCAAGAGGACCCAAACTTTACCGAGAACAAGTCACAGCAGTTCTTAATAGTCGCCAGCTGATATTGGTCCTAGCACTCACAACCCTTTACAGAGCAAACAAGGATATTCTCAAGAATGCACTCATCCTGCCCACACATGTGTACATACACAATTGTGTATGTGTGTGTGTGTGTGTGTGTGTTATCATATGTATGCATATAAGAGGACCAGATGTTAACCTTGGGTGTCATTCCTCACAAGATCCGTCTACCTTGCTATTAATTTATCTAAATTTAAGGCAGGGCTTCTCACTGGCATAGAGCTCACTCAGTAGACTAATCTGGAATGACACACATGGGACCAAGCTTGCTTTTTCTTGTGAGTTCTGGGGATCAAATGTTGGTCCTCATGTTTCCTTGGTAAACACTTCAGTGACTGACCTAGCTCTCTAACTCTACTAAATCCCCACTCTTGATACTTTCTCTCTCTCTCTCTCTCTCTCTCTCTCTCTCTCTCTCTCTCTCTCTCTCTCTGTGTGTGTGTGTGTGTGTGTGTGTGTGTTTCAGACCTCATAGTTAATTGAAAATTTGCTAGGCAGGCAGCCTATGGTAGGGGGGTGGGGTACAAATCAAAAGACCACAGAGCTTTAACACCACAAGGGCCACACCCGAGATGCCAGGTGGCCTCTAAGAAGCCAGCCTCACCTTCTTAAAGGAGGTGAGCAGCTTGACGCTCACGTAGCCCAGCTTGTTCCTCCGCACGTGCTTCAGCAGAAAGGCGTCCTTCTCCAGGTTCTCGTCAGAAAAGTAGAACTCAACCTGATCCACCAGCTTCCTGATGAGCTCCTCATCCGGCGGCCTCCAGTCGGGCTCCGGGTCCTCGCGATCATTCTCGCCCCCACTTGTCGTGGCACTACTGCGGCCAGAGGGAGACAGCGAGTTAGCTGTGGGCTGAACTGTCACCCTGTAAATCCATATACTGAAGCCTCGGGCCCTCACAGCCCAGAACACGGCCTTATCTGGAGTCACTCACTATGGATGTCAATGTAAAGATGTCAATGTAAGGATCATAGAGTAGGATGACCCCCTGCCCCCATTCCATGCAGGTGAGGTCCTCATAAAAGCCAGAACTTAGACACACAGAGATACAGACAGAGAAATGGCTACTCGGGATGTAGGTACAGAAACCAAGGAGACAAACCTGGCAGATCCTTCCCCAGGGACATGCTAGGGAGCAGGCCCCTGCCCCATCTCTTCTTTCTCCTCCCATTTCTGAATGTATATATTCTCCAAGCATCTATACTTGAGTGTACACGGGATCTTATCCAGACTGGACCCCTCATTTCAGACTTACAAGACAATACATCTCTGTTGTTATACCCCATCTACTGGGCACTTGGTTGCCATAGTAACCCTTGGAAATTAAACTGGTCATGTCTGAATTGGCTTTCTCAAAGGTGGTTGGCCATATGACCAATGGCTCAATTGGTAAAGTGTCTGCCACACAAATATGGGAACCTGAGTTCAGATCCTTAGCACGTGGGTAAAAAGCTAACAGATGGCAGTGCCCATCTCTAATCCTAACGCTGAGGAGGCAGAGACAGAAAGATGCCCGGGGTTCAAAGATGCCAGCAAGGCTAGCCAAATTGGTGAGCCTCGGGTTCAAAGAGAAGCTCTGCCTCAAGAAATAAGGTGGAGATCAACTGAAGAGGATTCCAGTGTTAACCTCTGGCCTCTACATCCATGAACCTGCACATGTATACATACAAACACGCCTGCACAAAATAACTTCACAAAAAGAGAGTTGAAAAAATAGTTACACTATCTGCTGAGATTCTGTGTCACTCAGATGCTAGCCAGACACACTGGCTCCGAAATGACTTACTCAGTTCCTGACTTCCCACCCCATCTTCCCATCTCCAGATGTGATTTTTAGAAGACAGTGAAGCGGAGTGTCTGACTCTGTTGTCAGGGCCTGTTGTGGTACCCTGCTCTTTCCAAGGCCAGCTATGCCAGAGATACTCCGCACGTGTTCAAAAGAAAAACTTGATCTGTTATCTGATTGGGGAAAAATCTCTCCCTTCATGATTATGTAGTCACAGACACTGAGGGGCCCAGTTGAAATGAGACCCAATGTACTCAAGGATAGATGCTTGAAGGATGTGAACATTTAGAAATAGGAGGGGAGAGAGGAGACAGAACCGGCAGATAGGCGGGGATGAATCCAGAAAGAGAAAGTCGCCTGTGCACACGGGGGAGAGGCTATGGAGAAGGTGGGTGATGGTGTTCAGTTTTGTAGTAAGGTACAAGAGCACCAAATGGAACACAGGAGCCCAGGTAAACATGCTCTGGCTGGGTGTCCCTGGAGGGGCATTGCACAGGGGATACCTTGCTGGACCCCATCTTCTGAGGTTCATGGGAAGTGGGAGATGGGAGATGTAGTGAGATGCAGAGAAGAAGCAGACACAGCTGGCCTTGGGAACGCCCAGGGCTTCAGGTTAGGTCCTGTGAAACAGAGGCTCACTCACTGTTGGAGTCTCCCACCTCCACTAACCACTACCCCTCCACAGGCGCACAGGCATACCAGAGTTGCTACCCAGATCTCCCAGAATGCAGTGCCCTCGGACTGCCCACCATCGCTCAGACTGCCCGCCATCGCTGGGACCGCCCACTACCGCTCCGACTGCCTAAGATCCTTGGACCGCTGCCGCAACTTCAAGAGACTCAAGGGCATGCTGGGAACCCTTCCTAACCCTTCCTTGTATTTAAGCAAAGTCTGATCAATAAAAATCGAGCCTTGATCAGAGTCCTTGCCAAGGCATCCATATTTCTTTTCACAGCCCTTTCCCTTTTAGGAGTTCCCGCCCTTCAGTGCGAATCCAGACCGGAGTGTTTCTGCAGGCAGAAACACTCAGCTCACTGCCTTCTTTCCACTTCACTTTATTTAAATGAGTTTATCTTCGATTGGGAATCAGTCACTCCAGTGTGGGAGAACTTCCTGGTCTGCCCTGTCTCTGTGTGAGCCATTTTTAGTAAGTTCTATCATTTGCCAATGTACTAGAGTCCATCTAAAACTCTCCACTGGCCCCATCACACACTGCATCCTATCCCTTGCTAACTGGCATCAGAATCCCTGGGTGTTTGTCATCATTTTCTGATGTAGTGTCTGGGCATCCCATTATAAAATGAGGACTTCAGGTCACTTATATCCCATGGCCTCTTCTTCACACTCTTATTTTACTGTTAGTCTCTACTAGCTCTCTGTCTGTCTGTTTGGCTATTTGCAGACAGAGTCTCATGTAGTTCAGGCTAGCCTTGAGCTCACTATGTAGCCAAGGATGACCTCGAGCTCCTGATCCTCTTGCTTCCACCTCCTATGGAATGGGAGTACAGATGTGCACCACCACACCCAGTTTACACCTTGCTGAGGATCAAGCCCAGGGCTTCGTGTGTGCTAGGTAAGTACTCCGGCAGGAGAGCCACTTCCTGCATCTGCTTGCTTTTGAGAGTATATTTAAGATGACTCTTTATTTGGTTGGAATCGTTTCGATTGCTGCTCGCTATATAGACATGTGCTGTATCACCCCACCATGCTGCCTCTCTTCTGATGCCCAATCTTCCATATATGATTGGAAGAACTTCTACTCCATTTTGCCAAAGCTCATCACCACACTCTATGCTGCGAAATATCCCAAATACTGTCTAGAAATAGATATGAACTTTGAAAGTCAACCTGTTTTATTATTGTGGCTATGTAGACACATTCCCTGCAGGACAGCATTATTTGCTAAGATAATATTTGCTTAAGTACTGGATAGGGATCAAATCTAGGGTCTTGGGCATACTAGACAAGCACTCTGCCACAGGGCTACACACCCATCCCTTTCGAGACAGTTTTTTTGTTTTTTGTTTTGTTTTGTTATTTTTTTTTGAAGCAAGTCATACAACAGAGCAGAGACTAGCCTTGATGTCACTGTGTAGTTCACACTGGCCTTAGACTCTCCAGATCTTAGTGTCCCTCCCTTACATGTGGTGGGATTACAGATATGCATGCACCACCATGCTCCGCTAAGACTACTTATTTTATGAATGTGTTCTAATAGCTAAGTGACCATTGAAACTGATCTTCTGTGTGTATTCTTTCTTGTGTGCCCCCTCTCTTTGTCTTTGATTTCCATGCTAGGGGGTGTCACTAAGACCATTAAATGGTTAGTGGCTATTCACTTAGAACCTAAAAAAAATCAGTTTCGATCCTCCAAGCTGTATAGAGCTTTCTTTGCATGTGATTGTGCATGTGGTGTGTGTCCATATGCATATGGGTACACATGTATGTGCTGGGTTGATAGGTGGGCCGCCATGACTGTGGGTTTTGGGGGGATCTTTATGCTTGTACAGCAAATGCATTACCCACTGAGCTATCTCCCCAGCCCCAGGCTGTTCCCTTTTGAGAGAACTCTGTTTTCATTTGGTGGATGTAGTAGCGCTCAGTGTACCGACTGGAGCTCTGACTTTTAAGACACCACCACCACCTCTGTGTTCTGTGTCGCCTGTTCTAATGCATTTCCCTGCTATTGCTTTGCTTCAAGTGACCAATAAATGGTTTTCTTTTTTTGTTTAAAATTTCAATAAGCTTATTTTAGAATCACTTTAGAGTTACGGAAAAGTTATTAAAATAGCACAGAGAGTTCCATATGCCTCACTCCAAGCTTGTTCTTTATTAATGTCTCCCATTATTACAGTACACTTCTTAAGGAGATGACAATTATGCAGCATGATTAGCTGAAGCGCATCATTTGTTTAGACTCCTTTCATTTCCCCCTAAAGGATCTCACCCAGGATTCCACATTACATGCACTATATCTCCCAAGGCTCCTTTTTGGCGGTGACTTTCTCCAGATGTCCTCATCTTGGATGACCTTGACAGTGTTGGAATGTACTAGTTAGGTATGCTGTGGAATGTCTTGCCTTTGAGGTTGCCTGATGCCTCCACCATGATTATTCTAAGGCATGGGATCCGGGGAGGAGGACCACCGCAGAGGTCAACGTCCATCCTCCCTACATCATACCAGGATGCAATTAATAACTGCTGCAGTGTGCCAATCAGGTCTCTCCACTGGGAAATCACTCCTTCACCTTGGGAGACTGCAGGATCCCTCGCCCACTCTTCAGGAGGGAGTTTAAGCTTCATACTATTCATCCGGGAGGACGGGGAGCTGATAATTTGCTTGGTGGGCTACGTGGACTCCCCTGCAGCTCTCTACCCATGTTGGTTTTCTTCCTAGTTGGCTCTAGACACTTGATGGGGGCAGGCTTCAGCTCAGGGCAAACAGAGAACCAGCTGGCTGAGCCCTCCCCCCAAGGTGGAGAGGTTTTTCCCTGAAGCTCCCAGTTCCCCTTAGCCTCCCCAGGATTCTGCGGTACATTCAACTCCTTCGGAAGACAGCCCTGCTTCCTTTCTCCTGCTTGGCAGTGCCTGTAGTGTTGCCAGAGTCTCTTTGCTGGTAGGCGGAGGCTGGGAAATAGGTCTAAAGGGAAAATGTAAACTCAATTACCTTTCGGATACCACGTCTCTTTATTCCTGTATTTTCACGTCTTTCCCACCCAGAGCCTTGCTATGGTTGTATCTTCTCACCTCCTACCTCCTCCTGTACTGCAGTTTGGGCTCCAGCCTCCTCCACACAATTGCCACATTACCTATTGTGAAGAAGGCCTTATAACATGCAGCTGTTGCGCTTTAACACTGCTAATTGCAGCAGGGTTTCCACTGCCTGCCGAACAAAGCCTACAGTGCTTAGCTCCATATTCGGATGCACTTAGAACCTGGCTGTCTCCATCCTGCTAACCGGTTTCTGTTTCTGTCCTTCAATGCCCGTGGCTCCAAGCGAATAGAAAGACCCCATGGTGCAAACTTTCTTACCCCATACCTTTGCACGTGCTATTCCTGATTCCCTGAACAGTGTGTCCTGCTCTTGGCCATGTATCTCAAAAGGGACTCCCCTGGAAGGAACTCGCCCCTCCTCTCTAAGGCTTGTCTATACTGTATCATAGCTCCTCGCGTATGCATCTCACTAGCGCCCTGAATACTAAGTGGAAGGTAGGATTCATACTGGCTTCTTGTATTCTGGTACCATTTAAGAGGTTTGCACATAGTAGGGTTTTAAAAAAATTATGTATAATGTAAATCAAATAGGTTTTGTTATGGTAAATCCAAAGAGATACTTTGTTGCCGTTTTCGTCTAGGTTTTGTTTTGTTCTGAGACAGGATCATTGTGTAGCCTTGGCTGGCCTAGAACTCCATTTATAGACCAGTCTGACCTTGGACTCATAGAAATCTACCTCCCTCTGCTTCCAGAGTGCTGAAGGAAGGACTTGCACCACTGGACCCAGCTCTCAGAGACTCTTCTGCAAAGGATAGATAGTTACTGGGATTAATAAATACATATTAACTCCTCTTGAAGAAGACTTGAGAGTATGGAAGAAGCTCAGTCGGTAGGATGCTCACCCAGCATAGAGGAACCCCTAGCTTGATCTCTGTGCCTCGTGGTGGTGAATACATTCCTGTAGCTCCAGCTCTTGAAAAGTGAAGGCAGGAGAATCAGAAGCATTGTCGTCCTCAGCTCCCTAGACATTTCAGGCTAGCCTGGGCTATTCCTGTCTCAAAAAACCAACCAACCAAACAACCAACCAGCCAAACAAACAAACAAACAAACAAACAAAAAAACCCAGAAAGTTTTAAGTTTTATATTTAAATATTGCCATTCACATAAAACATTGCAAACTGAAAAGGTCCTTTGCTATGGCTGTACTTTGGTAATCTGTTTGAAATTGATTCAAAGGGTGGAAATCAGATCAAAACACATGATTGGTTTCTGGGAGCAACCCTGTAATAGTTATCACTTTTGTAAGGAAATTGGAGGGGGAAACATGGGTAAAATCTCCAAACCTGTTTTTCTCATAAAAATCTGGGTGTGCTGACTCAGCAGTCGATCAAAAGACAGTCTGAAAGGGGAAAGCTCCCAAATGAGTGTGGGCTCCTCCCCAGGACCTCCAGCCTAGGAGAGAGTTTGTGTATTCATAGTGTATGGGCGGAAATGATCTAGTAGAGTGTCACAAGGCCACAAGGACAATGACACTGATGAACAATGATAACAAGGAGGGCCCTGAACACAAAGAAGAAACATCGCGGGTGAAAACCACGTCAGTTCAGAATTATCTGTGCAGGGTCAGTAAGAGAATGAATCAGAATTAGTTCAAAAGAGGGCAGCTGCATGATTAAAACTGTTATACATCACAAGATTCTGGACCGAGGAAGCAGCTCAGGGGTAGAACACTGGCCTCACACGCACAAGGCCCTGGGTCCAGTCTCCAGCACTGCAAAAGGACAAAATGGAGAGACAGTGGCTGGGCTGGAGGCGATAGCTCAGCAGTTACAGGCCCTGGTGCTCATGCAGGGGGCTGAAGTTCTGCTCCCAGCACCCACAGACATCAACATGGCTTCAGGTCAAAGTGCAGACCAGGGACATCCTCACAGGCTTTGGTGGTAACATGGGCCATGGACACCAGCATGGTCCCTCACTGTCTCAGGACCACCGACCCACTCATGGCCCTCAGCAGCTGCACGGACCACAGGACTCAGCATGGTCTCCAGTGGTATCTCAGACCTCGGGGGTACTTCGAGCTTGAGCGCTCTGTCAGTTCTCATATATTCTTATAAACATTGTAAGGAGTCAAGATTTTCAGTGTAAAAACAATAAAGGAAGTAAATACCAAAAATCTGTAATATTCAAACTGAATTATTATACAGATTTATCTTAAAAAGCAGACCTGTGCCTGCAGAGACCTGGGAAGTGATGGTGCCTGGGAAGAAACAAGCACTTTTTATTTTCAGTCTTGGTTTCTAAATGCTTTCTTACTAGTGTTTCAAAAGACCACGGATTCCTGTGGAAATGGCTAAATTCCATGACTGGAGTAGGAAAAGTACAAATTATGAAGTTTCCAAAAGTGAGGTTGTGCTCAAAACCAAGTAGACATGTTCCCAGAGGGTGCGCTGATGGCAGCATGGAGGGGCGTTCCCAGCTACATGACAGATTCTCAAGCATCCAAAATAACTGTAACTGATTATAACAAAAATAGGTAAAAAAAAAAAAAAAAAAAAAAAAAAAATCCACGAGGAAAAGTTCACATTTGAGGAAAGGCCCGCATTTCAAAGGTGAGATAATTAAATATTTCTTCTTTCCTCATTGGGAGGAACACTTGATCAATTCAGATGAGAAGGCAAAGCTCTTTTCCAAAGGAGAGCGGTTGGAGAGGTGGCTCAGTGGTTAGGATCAACAAGCTCATGGCTACCTGTTAACTCCAGGTCTGTGTATCTGGTGCCCTCTTCTGGCCCTAATAGGTATTGTCTGTACGTGGGGTCTAGGCATACATGCAAGCAAAACATGTAAGATGTGAAACAAAATTTCAATTTAAAAGCAAATATCTCCCATTAAAAAAAAAAAGCCTGTGATTTGATGTCCCTGGTGCTGAAGCTCACCCGTTGTACTGGCTAGCTTTGTGTCAACTTGACACAGCTGGAGTTATCACAGAGAAAGGAGCTTTAGTTGGGGAAATGCCCCCATGAAATCCAGCTGTGGGGCATTTTCTCAATTAGTGATCAAGGGGGAGGTCCCCTTGTGGGTGGGACCATCTCTGGGCTGGTAGTCTTGGTTCTATAAGAAAGCAGGCTGAGCAAGCCAGTAAAGAACATCCCTCCATGGCTTCTGCATCAGCTCCTGCTTTCTGGCCTGCTTGAGTTCCAGTCCTGCATCTTTTGGTGATCAACAGCAGTATGGAAATGTAAGCTGAATAAACCCTTTCCTCCCCAACTTGCTTCTTGGTCATGATGTTTGTGCAGGAACAGAAACCCTGACTAAGACACCCGTGTTTAGGGAAGAGTGAGAACCAATGCTTCTTAAACTCACCCCAGAAAGTTGGATAGAATGAAATATTTGCAAATTCATTTCACAACTGTTACTCTGTTATTAAAGCCCAACAGGGGCACTACAAAGAAGGAAGTTACAGTCCAATACCCCCGAGGAGCACAGACGCAAACAGAATTCAACAGTACACTAAAAGGGTGAGTATCCAGCCATCAGAGCGTCGACCTGCAGTCCCAGCTACTTGGGAGGCTCAGGTGAGGAAACAGAACACCTAAGAGTGACATGCTGAGACTCCGCCCCCTAAAAAGAAAACAATAAACAAAAACAAAGGGACTGGGCCTGGAGAGACAGCCCAGCAGTCCCCAGCATGAACTTCTCTTGCACAACAGCAGCGTTCAGTTCCCAGCACCACATCAGGTAGCTCACAGCTACCTGTAACTCCGGCTCCAGGAGCATCCGACGCCTTCCACTGGCATCCAAGGAAACTTGCATGCCCATATATACATAATTAATATACATTTAAAATTTTTATTTAGAGTAAACAAAAGTTCATTCACCACAATCAAACAGGACTTATCCCTGGAGGGCAAGGCTGGTGCAACATATGCAAATCAAGAACTGTGGTATGTCACATTGATAAATGAGGGACAGGAAGACTGATCTGTATGACGGAGAAAGACCTTTAACCAATGATGTCTCCTGAGGTAATGGAGTGCCACGGAACAGCCTATGGAATGTTCTTGCCAAAATGTTTAGTCCAAATTCAATTAACTCATTAACCCCTAACTTCCACATCTACAGGAAGTCTATGGCACAAAGGGATAAGTTAGTGGGACTATGAAAACTGATCTAAAAATGAAACATTTGAAAAAATGTCTAGTCTTACGTTATTAAAATATTAAAAACATTAGAAGGAAAGAGGCTAAGGATGCTCCAGATCTGGGCTTTTTAAACTTTCTCCCTAGCAATGCCTTTTAATACAAATTTTTATATGACCTCATATATAGAGGTATATAAACTAAATATTTATTGATGATAAATAATAAAATTTACTTTAAAATAGCTCCTTGGTAATAATTTTTAAATTTTATTTTATACACATGGGTATTTTGCTTGTGTGTTTGTCTGTGTGCACCATATGCATGCAGAACCAGAGGGTGCCCTGGGACTGGAGTTACAGACGGTTGTGAGCTCAATGCGGGTGCTGGGACTCAAATCCAGGTCCTCTGGAAAAGCAGTTGGTGCTCTTAACCACTGAGCCATTTCTCCAACTCCTTAAATTTATCATTTATTAAAGACAAAACACACTGGCACAGCACTAGAAGCCATGATTGCTGTTGTGTAAGGAGCGAAACCTGGGTTGATGCTGCAGCATGAAGGACATCTCCCACATTTTTCCAGGATGACTAATATTTTGATGAATAGTTTTTCATTGCCAATGCTGGCAACAGGGCCTTGCATGAATATATAATGCAAAGTGTCAGAAAAACGTCTAGAGCCATTTCAGAACCCACTGGAAGTTCTGTGTCAATGCCAAGACAAAACTCATTTAACAATATTTTTGTGAAGCTAAAGTCAGGAACTGAGTGACTGATTTTTAAAATCAATCAACCAGTCAGTTAATCAATCAATCAATCAATCGAGTATTTGCTGCTCTCCTAGAGGACCTGAGTTAGATTCTTAGCACCCATTTTGGGCAGCTCACAACCACTGGCAACTTCAGTACTAGGGGACTGAACACCCATCTCTGCTCTCAGTGGGCACTGATCATGTACAATTCACATACATAAATAAAAATAATATCTTAAAATTAAACAATTAAAAAATAAATTAATTTTATATACACCAAGGAATGGCTAACTAAGAAAATGTAGAGAGTCCATGTTTTCCATAATTAAACCATTTTTGTTTCTATGAGTGCAGAAAACTTTGCACGCACAGTAGAAACATGGCGATCTGTATCATTCTAACAGGAATCTGAGTTGAGGAGTTTTGGGCAGCATTTGCTGGCTCTGGGTGGGGTGGCAGTATGCACCTGGCAAAATGTGCACACTATGCTCATAACCAAGGCTTCCTAGCAGTCACAGCCTGGGCGAGCATTGCCAGAAACACCTCTCATTCGCTGTACACTTCATTTCTGCTCATTGTTTGTTCAGAAGCCTTTCATTGTTGTTAAAGTGTTCAGCACACTGCTACCTTTGGGGAGTGATGCCCTCTTCTGGTCTCCATGGGCACCTGCATGTTCACCCCGCCCCCAAGAGGGTCTGGCTCAGCTGCTGTCTTTACAAGGTCATCATTTTGAAGATGCTGGACTCTCTATTAAAAGATTTTTCTGAAACAGCACAATGGGCAAACTCTGCCTGACCCGACTCCTGCTGGTCTGAGGATAAGAGACAACTGGAGAAGACGACTGTGGGATTTTGAACATGGAACTTGACTGTTGAGACAATCTGGGAAGTTCTATTAGGGAGTCAGTGCTCATCTTCTGAGTTGGCAAAGGTAGCGTTAACAGCTTCCCAGGGAACATCCTTGTTAAGAGTTACAAGATGAAGCACTTCAGGCGTGACTCTGTGTACAACATACCTTCACATGGTTTGGGCAAAACCGTACACATCATTTCCATCTCATAAATACGACAAAACAACAACAGTAACTGTTCATTTATTTCTTGTCCCCAGGTATTGGATTGGGTACCATGGGTGTGAACTGGGCTAAGACAAAGCCCCTGCCCTTCCAGAGTCTCACTGTCTCACAGGTGGGGGCGGGGCACACTGCTTTTCACACTATAAAGCGAGAGTACTCATCCCACACACCTCTACAAGATGCCCGTCCATTCTGGTGCTGCCCAGGAGCTGCAGGCACAGGGACCTCGGAGGGAGGTGTGACTGCAGACTTAGGACTGTGAAGGTGTTAGCCCTAAGATGCACAGAGCTCCGAAACAACACAGAGGCAGGGACCAACCTAGCTCACTCAGGGAGGGGCCCGGGCCATGTGGGGAAGATGAAGTTTGCAAGGCTGACTGGAAATCCAATGGAGGGCAGAGGGACGAAGACACACACCCCTCCCCGCTGCCGTGCGCTGCAGAACAGTGCCCCAGGAGCATGAAGTGAGACAGAAGGCAGCCATGGGCTGAGGGCATGAGGTAGGTGGGTGTTACATCTTAGACAGATTTAGGAACTGGGGCTCCTTCTTCAGGCACTGGGAGCTGAGAGCATTCAGACAGGGTAACTGCTGCCTCACCAGGCTGGGCCCAAAGAGGGGACAGCATTATCCTGTGCTCAGTTGGATCTCCTTAGGCCCTGGGGGTCTGCCCATGAGGCTCTGGCAGCTCCACTAATCTGAAGCATCATTGAGATTTTCAGGGCCCACTCTGTGCTAGAAGGCAACCCAAACTGCCCCATGATCCTGGAGCTGCTGGAGCCGAGAGTGACAAAGGGTGGCCCTGGAGTGACCTGTGAGGGATGCGGCAGAAGGCTCCGAGGATCAGTGTCTCCTAGGACTCCGTAGAGAATCTTCACCTTGGCAATTTAGGAGGGAGCAGCTCCTGGCTGTCGTCTCACAGGTAAACGAAGCCATAAGGTGAACAACCCCAGGTATTTTGTGTGACCTCTGGAGTTAATCTGGCTCAGCAGCTGTCTTTATCTGCTCATCATTTTTGTACTTGGCAAAGAGAGAGCTTTTTGTACATAGGGTGCCAGGAAGTTGACTGTGTCACCATGCCTGCCCTGAACTATGAGATTGGTCTTTTGTCCTATCACAGCTGCCTCTGCTGATCTGGCCTGAAACAGCGGGTTCCAGGCCCTTTTAACCAAGGTCCTGTCTCCTTTAACTGGGGATGGGGCAGCCCCTTGGCTGTAGCCCAGTATGCTCCCGTGCTGGAATTAAGCTTCCAGCGATAGAGAGGCACTTCTATCATTCCTGTGCACAGCCTCTCAGTGGAGCACTCTTACCAAAGGACTCTTAGCATCCCCTAGAATCTGCAAGTGTCATTGCTGTGTCTCTTCTTCTCATCAGCTCCATATGGGATAGCTTTTTAACAGCAGTAAGAAATCTGTGGTTGTGAAGGGCCTAGGCATTAGTGATGTGAGTCTGGCTGAGAAGAAAGCTCATTGCCCAGGGGCAAGGTCAGACTGGTGCTATACCCACTATAAGCCATTCATCAGTGAGCAGTGACGGAGCCAGCCCCAGGTACAGAAGGCAGGCAAGCAGGCAGGCAGAAACAGGAACCCCCAGGCAGAGGGAGGGGAAGCAGTAAGGCCCTAGGCCATCTCAACTGAGGACAGGAGAGCTCTCTCCACCAGGAAATGATCCTTTCCTGGATGGCCCCATCTGCATGTGTCAACTATGCCTGGCCTGCGCCACCCAGAAGCCAAGTGAAGCCACTAGAGTGATGAGCAGAGCAGGTGATAATGGTGATGAAGGCTCATTAGGATCCCTGGCATCCGGAGGAGGAGGAGGAGGAGGAGGAGGAGGAGGAGGCCCATCCTCAGAGGGGTGGGGGGACTCCAGGCTAGGTCAAGTGTCTGGTGGGGTGCGTCCACCGAGGGGGGCGTCTCCTTCAGAAGTACGGATGGTGAGAATGGCTCATGCCAATCTCCCTTTTTGGATCCCAGAGCAACCCTCCGCCCAAAGTCCAGGTTTCTCAGATCCCCGCCCCCCATCCTTGGAAGCCTTGTCAATCAAGAATCAAAACCTGCTGAGGGCTGGGGCACACAGATTGTCCCCCAAAGCGGGTTCTGACTCAGTCTGCAGCCTCCGTGGCGGGGTTGAGTCAACCCCTCTGCCCTGGTGAGTTGTCACGCACAGGAGCCCCGGGTACCCCTCGCCAGGCCCGAGCCACCGAGCCTACCTGTGCCCGCGGCTCGGCTCCTCCTCGCTGGCGCTGCCCCAACCGGGACTGAGGTACCGGGCTGGGTCCCCCGCTGTCCGCGCCGAGGTCCCCTCGTCGTCCTCCTCCAGATCCTCTACATCCTCGGCCTCCTGGATGGCGACACGGATCTGCACCGTGGTCTCGGGCCCGGGCAGAGTCTGTTCGCCGAGCTGGGCCATGGCTGGCAGGGTCTCCGTGCCGTGAGGCCAGGCCAGCCGGCAGCCGGCGATAGCGACGATCGCGCGTGGGCGGCGCGCGCGCTGCAGAGACTCGGCCCCGGGGAGGGACGGGGGGTCGCGATCCACCCCACGCCCGCACGGCGGGCACCGCCCTGAGCACTCGCTCAGGGACTACTCCCCCGCGCTCCACAGGCCTGTCCCGGGGTAAAACCCAGACCAGGTCCCTCCCTGCGTCCCTGTCTGGTGGCGCCCCAGCCCCACAGCTCCCTCCTCCCCACCCCGCGCAGAGACGCTGCTCGGCTGGCTTCTGGCTTTGGGCTGGACTAGAGGAGACAGGCACAAGTCAACAGCTCCCAGGCTTGCTCCCTGACAAACCCGCCAAGGTGAGAGAAAACACAAGCTCTACCGTTAGCTCCTCTGGCACAGCCAGCTTAAGGTTAGGGTGAGTCTCAGCGGGTCAGGAGCTTGGTTCCTCCGTGTCCTGCCTCCTAGACAACACCAAATATACCTGGCACCTGTTCTAACAGCAAATCTTCAGGCCCGGCACAAACCGCCTGAATCAGGAGCTGCATCTTAAAGGAGCCCTCAATGATGCTAGAGCAGTCTAAGTTTCAAAACCACTGCTGAATTGAGGTAGTGTTGAGACAGCACTCAAATATTTATTCGGTGAATGAAGTGACTATTTAAATGCCAGGATGCCCTAAAGCCCAGCTACACTTCCACACTTAGCTTTAAGATGAGTTCCAACTCAGCTGTCTTAATGTCCAGAGACCAGGAACATGGTAAGACTTGGATTTGCATCCATGAAGCTCTTCATCTAAGGTCTTAGGCATAATATTTCACATTAGCCACATCAGAGTACCAAAGAACAGTTCACGTTTGTTTCCTTTGCTGTAGGACCCCAAGGTAGGAGGACACTCAGGAAACCTGGTCTTTGGGGAAATAGCGTCTGGGTAAAAGGGCACCATTCATAGTGCCCCAGTATCTGGGCTGGGGCCAGGAGAGACTTAATAACCCAGAAAGGAAGCCCCTCCCCCTTCAAGACTAGTAATGGAGCCCAGAGTCTCAGGCACACTGGGCAATTGCTTTATCCTTGGGCTATGCCCTCAATCCCATGGTCCCTCTTTTTCAGGTTTGAGTAAATCTGTGTACTATTGTTAGACCTATTTTATCTATTTTTATTTATCATTTTATATTATATTACATTAGGCATAATAAATTAATATGTCTAATAATTAGACATAATGTGTGTGTGTGTGTGTGTGTGTGTGTGTGTGTATAATTTATTTATTAAGATAGAGTCTCACTGTGCAGACCTGGTTGGCCTGGGACTTGCTATGTAATCCAGGCCGGTTTCAGACTGAATTCACAGAAATCTGCCTGACTCATCTGTCAGGAGCAGAGATTGAAGACCTTTGCCCTCCCCCCACTTCTACTCCCTCTCCAACATTACCTTCATGTTAGATTTCTTTGGATAGAAGCACTGGCTGCTTTTCCAGAGGACCTGGGTTTACTTCCAAGCGCCCACATGGCAGCTCACAACCACCATGGGGATCTAGCATCCTCTCCTGACCTCCATGGGCACCAGACACATTCTCGGTGTACAGACATACATGCAGGCAAAACACCGTACACATAAAACAACACTTAGGAGTATTTTTCCAAAGCCAGATGTACCTTCTTCCAGAACAGCGGAGATTGGAGAACCCACACACGTCTGGAGTGAGGTCAGGAGGAAGAGTCTTTTGCAGTCCCCTCTGCCCCCACCTCCCCGACAACTGCCTTTCCTGAGTGTCACACGGCAAGACCCATGATCTCCAAGACCACCCAGTGTAGCAAGACACGAGGGCTGGTCATCTGTACAGACATCAATGGTGCACACTCCTACCAGGTCCTACATTCACGAGAAATGTATAATTATTTTACGTGCAGGTTTGCAAATGCTGTAATCGTGCCCCAGAGCTAAGGATGACCCCAGATATAGAGGGGTGCTAGGTTCAATTCCTGGTACCTGAAGCAGAACTAAAACCAAACACCCTCTGGAGACCTTTATAAAAGTATGGCTCCTGTACATAGAGGAGACATTCTAGGTAGCAGGTGATTATGGTCCACAAAACTATTTATTTAGTTTTTTTTTTTAAGTGAAATCAAATTTAGGGGCTGGAAAGATGGCTCAGGGGTTAAGGGCTCTTGCTGCTATAGCAAAGGATCTGAATTCAGTTCCTAGCTCCCACTTCCAGTGCCTCACAACTATCTGTAACTCCAACTCTGAGGCATCCGACCTCCTCTTCTGGTCCCCTAGCACTCCATTCACATGCACATACCCACAAGTAGATACACACATGTGCACACAAATCAAAATAAAATCTTTTTTTTAAAAAAAAATAATTTAAATGTCCTGCAAATAGGTCTTCCTATGTTCTTCCTGGTATTATTTATTTATAACTCTCCATAAAGGGTTTTGGATCTGGAAATCTTGTCAGACATCATTCCACCCTGAGCTCCTGTATTGGTTCCTTTTTTAAAATTGCTATGACAATATACAAGACAGGAAAGGTTTATTTTGACCCACAGTTTCTGGGTGCAGTAGGGCCATCATGGTGGAGAAGACATGGCATCAGGAGGTTGGAGAAGCTAGTCACATGGCACCCATAGTCAGGAAGCAGAGAGAGGTGAATCCTGGTGCCTTCTCGCTTTTTGTTCAGTAAGGCATCTTAGCAGATGAGATGGTGCTGTCTGTGTTTGGGGAGGGTCCCCCATCCTCAGTGCACTCTCTGGAAACGTTCCTGTGGACAGACACAGAATGTCTCTCAATCCTATCACATTGATAATGATTATTCACACTATGGCTCCTCTCGGCAGGGAGCAGGCACACTACAGAGAAGAAACCTCTGTGACTGAGGACAGAACCATGAGAGCTTGATCTACAAGCATGATGATTTGAGCTTGACTTCTATTACCTAAGGAAAGGAGGTTTGCTTGTTTTGTTTTTGTTTTTTGTTTTTTTACACAGAAATAGTATGGGAAAGTGTTTTCATCTTTATCCCAGGTGTGGGGTACGGGGCTGCTTCAGATTGTCCACAGCAGCTGTGATTTGCCTCGTGCTCTAGCAGGGTGCTATGGTTTTGTGAGCTGTAGATAGTTTCTGCAATCGTGTGACATTTGGAATTCTGGGGACTTTTCAGAGGTTATATAAACTCTAGGGCCCCAAGAGGCAGGGTGGGTTGTTGGTTGGTCACTTGGTTTTGGTTGTTGTTGGTCATGGTTTGTTAAATAGTTGTGCTCAAAATAGAAACAAGAAGAAATTATATATCGTAATGGCAAAGACCAAACTTGCCCCAAGGAACTTGATGCCCCTAATCAGCAGGAAGTCTCCTCTTTCTGAACCCTGACTTTATTAGGGGTCTTTTTCCTTTCCCCTCTATCCGTTTTCTCTCTTATCAAAAGTTGAAAGGGTAGAAGAAAGACCCCCCAAAAGAAAGAACCCACAAAGTAGCAAAGACTAGCTGCAGCCCACCTGTAACCTTAGAGCAGAGGTTCTCAACCTGTGGGTCATGACCCCTTTGAGAGGATCAAATTACATTTTAACAATGCTCGAATATCAGACATCCTTCATATCAGATATTTATGATTAATAACTGTAACAGAATTACAGTTATACAGTAGCAACAAAACACTTTTATTGTTGGGTGTCAGCACAACATGAGGAACTGTATTTAGGAAGGTTGAGAACCACTGACTTAGAGTACAGTGGGAAGAGAAGGGAGAGTTGGAGCTTGCTGACTGCCACCATAGCTCCAGGTTGGTGAGAGACTCTACCCCAAGGAACTAAGGCAGAAAGTTACACAGCAGGACACCCACGTTCACACTAGCGCGCGCGCGCGCGCGCACACACACACACACACACACACACACACATCACACATAAACACACACTATAACCTTTCAATCAGGTTCCTATCAAGGTATGTTAAAGATAGGGCATCTTCCTGAGATATCAACTTCGCTTGAATATTTGTAAGAAGAGTCACGCACGAACATGAAAACACCCTGAAATGTCTTCAGAATTTTACGCAGACCTTAAAGTAACTTCACACAATGTTCTCATATTTAGTATCTGGCTCATCATGACATCTGGGGATGGGGAGACAAGAACCCTCATCTTCATGAGAGGAGTCATCTCAGTCACGTGTCAAATGAGAAAAAGTGAGTCCCAGTGAGACTTTCAGAGAGCACCCTCGGCATCCTGTATGTGCTCCGGGGAAGCCGCACTTCTAGAACACTGAAGCTTCAATTTAGTTGTTCAGACCCAAACAGTCCAGCACTGGTAAATGAACCAGGAACTTCTAACCTCTTCATGTTTTCAGCTCCTTCCTCCCCAGAGCAGGGGAGGTGGCTAGTCACCACTCCCAAGCTTGTCTTCAGCACCTTTGCAAATTTGGCAGAGATATGAGCAAAGTCGCTTAAAACAAAACCAGGGCTTCAACCTGCAACTGCTGTCTTTCCCTTTCCCTGGCGTCTTAGGTGCTGGGGTTTAACTCTTGTTTTGTTTTTACTTTTTTTATGTTTGTATTCTTCTCTCATACACCTCATGCTTTGCTCATACATCCTGACTGCAGTTCTCCCTCCCTCCACTCTTCCCACTCCTTCTCCCCCAGATCCACTCCTCCTCCATTTCCCTTCGAGAGAGAGAGAGAGAGAGAGAGAGAGAGAGAGAGAGAGAGAGAGAGAGAGAGAGAGAGACTCCCAAGAATATCAACCAAACTTGGTATAAAAAGTTACATTAAGATTAGGCACAATCCTTTATATCAAGGCTGGATGAGGCAACCCAGTAGGAGGAAAAGGGTCCCAAGTGCAGGCAAAAGAGTCAGGGACAGCTCCTGCCCCCACTGTTAGGAGTCCCACAAGAACACCAAGCTACACGACCATAACATATACGCAGAGGATCTAGCTCAGACCCATACAGGGTCTGAGTTTGTCCTTTCGGTCTCAGTGAGCCCCTATGATCCCTGCATAGTTGATTCTGTGGGCTGTGTTCTTGTGGTATCCTTGACCCTTTTGTGTCCTACAGTCCTCCCTCCTGCTCTTCTCCAGGGTTCCCCTGGCTCTGCCTAGTGTTTGCATCTGCTCCCATCAGTTGCTGGATGACACCTCTCTAGTGATAACTGGGCTAGGCACTAATCTGTGAGTATAGCAGGATACTATTAGGAATAATTTTATTGACTTTTCCCCATTGTGTTTGGATTTATCCTGGGTCTCTGGGCTGCCCTGCCTCTGGTTCCTGGACATCTAGGTAGTGTCAGGCATGAGCATCCTCTTGTGGTGTGGGCCTCAAGTTGGACCAGTAATTGGATGGCCACTATCCCAGGTTCCGAGCCATCATCACCCCAGCACATCTTGCAGGCAGGGCAGGTTGTAGATGGAAGGTTTTGAGGTGGAGTTAATGTTCCAGTCTCACTCCTGGAGCTTTACCTGGTTATAGAAGATGGCCAGTTCAGGCTGCATATCCCATATTACTGGGAGACCTCGCTAGGGTCACTCTCTAAGATTCCAGAGAGTTTCCACTGCAATAGGTTTCTATATTAACCCCCCCTCCCAATCCCTTCAAGTACTTTCTCCCTTCATCCCACCCAACCACCATGCTAGATCCCAGCTATTCCCATCTCCATAGTCCCTAGTCCACCTGCAAAATCTGTTCTATTTCCCCTTCCCAGGGATGTTCGGGTGTTTCCCCTTGAGCCCTCCTTGTTACTTAGCCTCTCTGGATCTGTGGACAGTAGCATGATTATCCTTGACAGCTAATGCCCATGTACAAGTGAGTGCATACCATGTTTGTCTTTCTGGGTCTTGGTTACTTCACTCAGGATGATCTTTTCTAGTTCCATTCATTTGCCTGCAAATTTCATGATGTTATTGTGACAGCTGAATACTACTTTATTATATAGATGTACCACATTTTCTTTACCCATTCTTTGGTTGAGGGTCATCTAGGTTATTTCCAGTTTCTGGCTATTATGACTAAAGCTGCTATGGACATAGTGCAGCAAGTGTCTATGGTAGGATGGTGTCCTTTGGGTATATGCCCAGGAGTAGTATAGCTGGGTCTTGAGGAAGATCAATTCCTAATTTCCTGAGGAACTACCATATTGATTTCTATAACGCCTGTACAAATTTGCACTTCCACCAGGAGTAGAGGAGTGTTTATCTTCGGGGCTTGTTTTAATAACAAACTCAGAGTAGGAAATAGCTTTTTCATTAGTTCCTTGGATGACAGAGAAGAGCAAGTGAGGCACCATGATAGACTGAGGTTAGGTTGAAGCCAAAACTCAGCCCGGCAAAGACCTTCCCAGCACATGAAAGCCCATTGTTTTTAGAAGTATTTTAATGGTATTTGACAGGAGAGCTATAAGGAATAAGACGCAAATGCAGCAACATTGGCACAGCTAGGTATTAAAGAGAATGCATCCAGAGGTCTGAGGGTGTTTGTATGACTTGATTTATCATTTGTTTAGGCACATGTCAGATATAAGAGCCTGGACCACACTCAGTTTTGCAAAATGACCTAGGCATAATAGATGAGTGCCAGGTGACGGAGATGGCCTGGAAAGGCAGACTGTAGTAATAAGAATGCGTGGACTACAGTACAGGGTTTATTGTGTACATGTGCCTCTGTTCACATGGACATCGGTGTGTGTGTGTGTGTGTGTGTGTGTGTGTGTGTGTGTGTGTGTGTGTATACAGTCTTCAGATTACCTTGGGTGTTGTTCCCCAGAAGCTGCTCATCTTGTTTTATGTTTGCTTGGTATTTGTTCATTTGTTCTGAGGCAGGATCTCTCATTGGCCTAGGGCTTACCAATAGAGCTAGGCTGGCTGGCTAGGAACCCCCAGGATCCCACCTGTCTCTGCCTCTGTAGCGCTAGGATTACAAGCACAAGGCACTGAAGCTGGGCTTTATTACAGGCATACAGGCGAACTGAACGAAGATTCTCATGCCTGCGCAGCAGGCACTTTACCAATCGAGCTACTTGCCAGTCCCTGAAGCTTACGTTCAGAGCTCACTCATGAGCAGCAGTGTCTTAAGACACAGTATGAAACAGGCCTGGACTCAGGATTCTTAACTCCATCACCTCTCTGACAAACAGTTCTCTTGCCTATAAAGTGGCCTGCATGGTCCTTATCGAATGGAGTTGACCACACAGATTAAAATGAGATCATTTGTGGAAAATGTCTAGCCTAGAACCCAACCCAGGTGATGCTTAGTATGTGGTAGTAGGTGTGGCTTTCTAAATATAGATGTATCAAGAAGATCTCCTCTGGAATGGGGGGCACACACATCCCCATTGCTTCATCTGCATCTCCCCCTCGGTAAATGAAGCCATTACCTCTCTGCTTTGTTCTGTTTTGGGTTAAACCTCAAACTCTTATAAGCTGAGTCAACCTTTCAGAGCCAACCAAATCCCAAATTCACTGGCAAAGTGAAGGATTTCTCTGGGCCAGGACCCAGCATATTCCTGTAGTTTATTCCCAGCTCCAAGGATACATATAAATAGGTGCATATTTGCATAGAATATATTTTATTCATCCAACTTCACATATGTATACAGTGTATCTTGATCATACCCAAATCTCCTGTTCTACTCCTCCCAGACACCTCCAACATGCACCCTCCCATCCTTCATGTTCTCTCTCTCTCTCTCTCTCTCTCTCTCTCTCTCTCTCTCTCTCTCTCTCTCTCACACACACACACACACACACACACACACAGAGTGAGTCCAGTTAGTGCTGCGCTGCCTGTTGGAATGTTGACTGACTCTATTGGCCTGACCTTTGTGTGGGTGTTGTGAAGATAGCCATAGCTGCCAGGGGTTCATGACTGTCATGGTATAGCATGTCCAAAAGACAGCAATCCACAGCCCTGCTCCCCAGGCTCTTGTATCCTTTTCACGCTCTCCTCCAAGATGTTCCCTGAGCTCTGAGGGGGTTGGTGTAGATATCCAATAGGGCTGGACCCTCAAAACCATTAGTCTTGGCAGTTCTAGTGTTAACTGTCAATCACTACCCAGTCTCCTTTATTTGATTATGCCCAATCCAGTTTTAGATGGGTACATGACCAACTAATTAGCAATTATATTCCTTCAACTGCTTTGTATCTTGGTATAGCCACCTGACTAAGTTCTGGTCAATAAAATGTATTGTTTGCCACCCCTCCCCTGAAATGTGTATGTGTTTCCCCCAAAATTTCTCCCCACCTATTGGCTAGAGCAGCCACGTCAGGTCCAGAGATGGAAGCCCCTGGAACTCAAAGGAAGCTCTGGACATGTTCATGTGTCATAATCAGAACCATGGTGGAATTCATACCCTACCCAATCGGCTGTATTTTGAGGTATCTTTCTTATAACAGTTTAAAGTCATATCTTAACCAACATATAGTATTAATTCTAATACTAAGATATTCTATTACTACAGAGTTGAGTGAGATAGCAAGGGAGCGCCTCGCTAGGGCCCCAGGATATAATAGCTGCTCAACCAATTAGATATTGGCTTTCCAATCTCTAGAATCAGAATTTAAGAAATTCAACAGTATAACTACTTATCGTATATCCAAAGTATGAATGCAGGGTTCCAAAAGGAATGATCTGGTTCTTCTGCTAGGACAGACAATTGTGTGCTTATGAGGGGGGTTAGATTTTTTTATTTCCCCATCTAACTCCTTCATAATAATTGTATTATCAATGTAATCAATAGATGTCCAGTCCCTGTCACAAATGGCAGAGATGGCTAAGGCTTCTGGGAGGCCTTTGGTCACTGTCACCCATTCTCTTAAGTCTAAGGAATCCTCCTGGGAAAGCAACATTGTCCCAAGTTTGGGTTCTATTATTTTAAAAAATAACACATTGGGTCCAGTGAAATGGCTTGGTGGGTAAAGGTGTTTGCTGCCAAACCTGACGATAACCTGGGTTGGATTCCCCAGAACCTACAAGTTAGAAGGAGAGAATTGACCCTGAAAATTGACCTCTGACCTGCATATGTGCCATGTCACAAGTATAACCTCCACTGAATGTAATAATAAAAATATCATAATGCTACTAGAACATGAGTTTTCTTGGTGTATGTGTTATGTTTTGCACATAAAATGTTCAAACACTATCCCTGGCTGTTCGCACTGTTTGGGGAGGTTGTTGATTTTTTTTTTTTTTGTGGTGGAGCCTAACTTGAGGAAGTGGGTTTCTGGAGGTGAGGGGCATCAAGGGTCATAAGAAGCCCCAGTGTCTCTTGACTACCTTGTCGGTGGCTGTCCTGGCATTGACTCATGCATGCCACCTTGCCATGTCTGCAAGACAGACTATACCCCTTCCAACCATGAACCAAAATAAGTTCTTTCTCATCGAGTGATGCTGTTGGGTATCTTGTCTAAGGCAACACGCACAGCATATAATCATTCCATTTTAGTACATACGTCAGAGCACGTATTCAAACTTTGCCTGCATCTTTTGTTTTGCCAAGGACTGGTTGATCAAGCCAATGGGGAGTGTGATGTATTAGAAGTAAATGGATTCTGTAGGGTGTGGTATGAACACCTAGGCAAAGACATTCACTCTTTCACCAGGGAAAGCCTGAAAAGGGTGTGTAAACCTGGACCATGTACATCAAGAGGAACACCTGCCCATTGCAGTCAGAAAGGAGATCCAGACTCTGGCCCACCAAGTCCTAGGAAAACACACAATAGCCAATGTGCTGTCTTGGTCAGGATGGGCACAGCTAGGTCAAGGATCTTGGCTTTGACTGGACATTAGAATTACCTAGGAGGTTAAAATACTTTGCATACTCTCAGTTAAACTCTTGGGATGAGCCACAGGCATCAAACCTCTGGCTGGTTCTACATTCAGACAGAGTAGGAACGTCTATGCTAGGGCTTTTCTCCTCATTTTTTTCTCCACACCAGGGTTTAGCTATTGGTCCTCCGGATTTCAAGATGCAACTAAGCAGAATTAATTCAAGTCCAGGGTCTTCATAGAGTTTACTGAGACACTGGGAAATTCCAGAATGAATTTTTCTCATGGACTGTGAAACCTTTGAAAAATGACAGGAGCAAATAGAATCCAAATCCCGGGCTGATGAGATGCCTCATCAGGTAAAGGTACTTGCTTCCAAGCCCTGGGATCCCTGTGGTAAATAAAGAGGACAGACTCCCGTGAGTTATCCTCTGACTTCTACAGACCTGCTGTGGCATGTTTGTACACACACACACACACACACACACACACACACACACACACACCACACAAATGCACAGAGAGGATCTTAAAAATGTCATTAAACAAATAAATAAAAACTTCTTCAGGTATTCTGGTGCAGTAGAAATGACCCCAAATTGCAAGTCCCAGGAGGAGTCCAAACCATGACCTCTCTAAGGTCCACATGAATCTGACATCTCCCGGAACTGGTAAGCAGATTCTGCAAACGTCACTGGAGACACTGACTCTTCCTGACTATTCATCCCAGCGCTGTGAGAGCCAGGCACCACAAGCCTGAGCCAATAACAAAGCCTCCACTGTCAGAAAGGATGAATGATTGAGGCGCAGATCAGATCAGTGTCTGACGCGTGCTTATTTGCCTGAGGGCGCAGACCTAGCCCTTGTTTACAACCAGCGGTTATGGATCTGCATCCCACTGCAATCTGAGGAGACTACATCAATATGGAGAGTGTTGTTTCTCTGTAACCTTTACAGACTTACTCAACAGAAAGCGTATGACTTTGGAACTCCAGTGATTGAGCTTCCACACCGAGGAGCATGCTCAGCGCATGCGCAGAACAATGTCGCACAGCGTTGGCATCTCCTGGGCTCCTCATTAGCTATGGTACCCGTGGACGCAACTGCGCCCAGTGCAATATCAGAGATGCTCAGTTGCCAGGCAGTTGTCCAGCAGAGAGGGAGGGCGCAGTAGAGGAAGCAACCAAAAGGTGATTAGTTAAACTTGAGCTTTTATAAAGGGGAGGATGGCCGCAGATCCCTGGGCAGTGCTTAGGAGCTTGGATGGTATTCTAGTTCTATTTCTTTCTTTCTTTTTTTTTTTTTTGGGGGGGGGGGGCCTTCCTTCCTTCCTTCCTTCCTTCCTTCCTTCCTT
>NC_034599.1:55614099-55616930 GCF_900095145.1 Mus pahari | reverse complement strand
CTCCTCCTCTCCCTCCTCCCCTCTCTCCTCCTTCTCCCTTTCTCCCTTCTCCCCTTCCACCTCCCTCCTCCTCTTCTTCCTCCCTCCTCCTCTCCCTCCTCCTTCCCCTCCCCTTCCTCCATTCTGTTTGGCCCCCTAGGCTACTGGATGGTGCCACCCTCTTTCAGTCATTCAGGACACATCTCCCCTGTCTTAATTCTCTCTGGAAATGTCCTCACAGACACACCCTGATGTGTGCTTTATTAATCTAGGCCAGTGGTTCTCAACCTTCCTAACGCTATGACCCTTTAATACATTTCCTCATGCTGTGGTGATCCCCCAACCATAAAATTATTTCCATTGCTACTCCATAACTATAATGTTGCTACTGTTACAAATCGTCATGTAAATAACTGGTATGTAGGATACCTGTGTGTGAATGGGTCATTCAACCCCAGAGGGGTCAGGACCCATGGGTTGAGAACCACTGATCTATGCTTGTCTTAATCCAATCAGCATGACCCACCCATCTTGCGAAGCTCATGTGGCTGGGATTGGCACAGCATAGATTTATAATCATGTTAATCAGCATTCAGCCATCACCTGTCCAATGACACTGTGGGCCATTTTTCTGAAGAAGCCATGACACAAAGGTGTGTGAGATCTCTGAAGTGGGGACATTATTAAACCCATGTAAAGGAGACAATCAAGTCTGCTATGCTCTTTGGAAAGAACTGGAAATAATTTTTCCTCCCTAACTTCCTTCACTGTTGCTACCATCTGCATTATTTTGAGACTAGCAATGGGCATGCCTTCTGGAGTCATTCTGAACGCAACGGACTAAAGTAGAAGAGGCAGCACGCACTCTCGTGGTTCACACTGTCATCTCTGTTTTACACAGCCCAGATGTGGCAGCTGACGGTCTCAGCTGCGGACTGAGAGCACTGTGTTCTTCCTTGTCATTGGCTTGATTGCCCTTTGCCCTTGGCAGGAAGGAGGGGTGGGAGCAACCTGAAGAGTGGTCAGACGACTCCATTTTGTAAGCCCTAGCCACACTGCTAAAGAAAAGTTACAGTGTGTTTTTATCCAGTAAGGAAAACATGCTGTGCTCTGCGTTCTTGCATAACCATGAAACATCTGGTCTAACTTAGCTTAAAATTCCCTTCCAGTGTCATATTTGGGCTAAATGATGCAGAGACATTTTCACCCTGACCTTAAGAGGCAACTGTCACGAGTCATTATCACATGGGTTTGGTCACATACTGGCTAGGGACTCACCCAGGGCGGCAAGCTGTCCCTCTCTATGTCACAACATGCCACCCCTTATAAACGGTCAGGGGGCCAGGAAACAGAATTTAGGTATTTAAGGCATGTGGCTAACACTTCTGAGGGCTTGGCAAGGTTCTTCTCAAACCTGAACATGATCCAGGAGTTTTCTTAAAACTGAAATTCTGTCCCTGGAAAGATGGTTCAGTCAGCAAAGGGCTTGTCCTGCAAATATAAGGACCTGAGTTTGATCCCCAGCACTGAAATTAAGTCTAGCAAATACCTATAATAGCAGTACTGGGGAGACCAAGTCAGGCAAGGTCCCTGCTCAGCCAGCCTAACTAAACTTGCAGGCTCCAGGCAAAACTGAGAGACTGTCTCACAAAACAGGAAAGGTACCTGAGGTTAACTTCACACACACACACACACACACACACACACACACACACACACACACTCACATTCAGATCCTAGCTCTCATCCTTAGTTTCTGTTTCAGTTAGTCAGAACAGTGTGATGAACATGCTTTTCTGTTTTTTTGTTTGTTTGTTTGTTTTTGTTTTTCGAGACAGGGTTTTTCTGTGTAGCCCTGGCTGTCCCGGAACTCACTTTGTAGACCAGGCTGGCCTCAAACTCAGAAATTCACCTGCCTCTGCATCCCAAGTGCTGGGATTAAAGGTGTGCCACCACCGCCCGGCTGAATCTCTTTAAACTTTGTTCAATTAAATTGAGGAATCAGACTGGTAAAACTTTCCCTCTTCATAGTGTGTGGTCTTATGCTTTGCTTTGTTAAATAGGTATTCCCTTTGGAAATTTGTAATTCCAAATGGGAATTACAATATCTCCACTTAATCATTACAGATGGATGTACATTTTGGTACCAACTTTGTAGGAAAAAGAAGTAGGGTATCGGCACCATCTAATAAATTTCAAGTTTAGGTCTCTCTAAGGAAATAATCAGAAAGGAAAGATACAGCAGGGTCATAAGTCATCATGATACGTCAATTTGTAAATCTAGAATGGAATCACCTGGGCTAAAAACTCAGACCTGCTAAAGCAGCAGTTCTCAACCTATGGGTTGTGACCCCTTTGGGGATGGAATGACAGGGTTGCCTAACACTGTTGAAAAACATGTATATTTGTATTATGAATTATATCAATAGCAACATTACAGTTGTGATGTAGCAACAAAAATAATTTTATGGTTGGGGGTCACCACAACATGAGGAACTGTATTAGAGGGTCATAGCAGGTTGAAACCCACTATTCTAAAGGAAAGTCCATTGCCTTTATATTGCTGTAGTGAGAATTTTGGTTTCTTTAAAATACCCAGTTATGTTATATGAACATGTTTTTATTTTAATTCCATGTGTGGGATATGGGACTGCTTTAGATTGTCCACAGCCAATAACTATGATTGTCTCATGTTCTAGAGGGGCATGATTTTTGCCAGCTGCAGATATTTTAATTCTGGGGATTTTGGAGTGAGTATAAATGCCATAGCTTCAAGAGAGGAGAAGTGAAGGAGAAGGAGGAGGAGGAGGAGGAGGAGGAGGAGGAGGAAGAGGAGGAAGAGGAAGAAGAAG
>NC_034599.1:55600704-55613963 GCF_900095145.1 Mus pahari | reverse complement strand
GGAGGAGGAGGAAGAGGAGAATGAGGAGGAAGAGAAAGAGGAAAAAGGAAGAGGAGGAGGAGGAGGAAGAGGAGGAGGAGGAAGCAGCTGCTGTTCTTGGTTGTTGTTGCTGTGTTTTGACAAGACGTTGGAGATATCCTGACAATGAAGATTGGACTGACCCCCAAGGTACCCAAGGGTACCCTATCATCAGGAAGTAGTCTAAAGAGGTCTAAGTCCCCTTTCCCCTTTAACCTTCTTTGTCTCCTTCCCAATCCTGTGGGTGGTTGGAAGGGATTAGGATGTAGTAAAGGTTGGAAAGGTGAGAGATATAAGAACCCAAAAAAGTAGGCCAAAAGATACGCCAACACATCACGCTATTCCTTAAAGCATGAAGGTGGCTATGTATAAAATGCTAGACATATGGAATTATGTGTATACACAGCAGTTCATTAATTACAACAGTCCCCTATAGTGGAATATTATGCCACTGTCAAAGTACCTAGGGAGAGATTTTAATGACAAGATAAAAAGCCTTTAGTGTTTTGCTCAGTAAAGAGCCCAGATCAGGCTGGGGAGATGGAAGGGCCACACTTGCCTTTCAAACTGGAGGATTGAGGCCAATCCCCAGAACCCATGAAGCCAGGTATGAGACTGGAGAGATGGCTCTGCTGTTAAAGACTCCAATTGTTGTCCCAGGGCTCTGAGTATGTTTCCCAGCAGGGAAATGGATGGGGTTTGGTTTACACTGTCCTGTAACTCCAACCCTCAAGGGTCTGGCACCCTCTTCTGGTCTCCCTAGGCACTGCAGGCATGTGCACAACTCATCCCCACCACACATGTACATAATTAGAAACAAAAGCAAGTCTTAAAAAGCAAGGTATGATGATGTGTGCTTGTAACGCCAGTGCTGTAGAGACTGGGACAGGTGAATCCACAGGTCTCACCGCATGCCAGTCTAGCTTGCTTGGCAAGTTCCAGGACAATGAGAGACCGACCTCAAACAGAAGAAGGTGGATGGCGCTGGAGAAACAACACCGGGAGGTTATTTTCTAGCCTTTATAGGCATGTGCACCTGTGCACAGGCACACACACACACGCACATGCACATGAAGAGTTACCTGTATAGTATATCAACTATACCTTTATACCCCTTGCCAATGCTACCATACAACATACCAGCTGAAGAACACTCTGAGATGAGCTTGATCATTTCTGGGTGGAAGCATATTTGTACTCTAAATGGTAATCATCTCTTTCATACCTAGTCTCCTGAAATAATGTCTTCCACCCATAAGGCTCATCCTTCCATGTTGCCCTCCCCAAAGAGGCTGCATCTCAAGGGATCTCATCCTTCTAGTGGGTAGATGATTGAACATTGTATAGGCACCTGACCCAAGTTGAACTCATCTGTGGGCTCTTGTAAATTTGGAGTGATAAACCCACAACCTTAATTAGGCAGCTACTGGGAATGTGTACATGTAGCTGTAGGGCTGTGAGCATCTGAGGGCAGCACCAGTAGAGGAGGCTACAGCAGACTGCATCTTCATCCCTGACTACGATCAGTACCACACAGGCTTGGTAACAATGTAGCAAACACATGGTTTGCAGGACCCACAAGGGTGCTCTCAAATCTTCCCTACAAAGCAAGATAGGGGAGAGCCACAGGTATGAATCACTGTAGCTCTGCTTCAGTTATTCTTCTGGTCTTGAGCTAATTAGAGTGGGTTTTTCTTCCTTGTAATTTTGTCCCAGAGTACCAGGTGACTATTTATATAACTTCGTTTGGTCTTATTTCCCTATGTGTTTTACTTCTGCTGTTAGCAAGAACATATGACTAAAATTGCAGAAATGATCTATAGCAAAAAAAAAAAAATCGATTTTTTTTTGACTGGAGAATCTCCCTCTGGATTCCCCACCCCTCCTCAGCCTTTTCTATTTCTCACATCCAGCTTCAGAAACTGGGAGGCTTGGTTTGGTTACTTCCTTCAGTTGGGTACAAAATCCAGGAGACAGATTCTTTCAAATTTGGAAGATGTCAAAGCAAAGTTCTTTTCCCGTGCCAGGCTAGGATGATCCCGAAGCAGAATGAAAGACACGGAGCATGGCTCTGCCTGTTGATTTATGGACCTGGAGCCTGGAAGACATGAGTCATGGGCAAACAGGGTTGGGAGGGGCTGCTGCAGAGCAGCCCACACTGTCATCAGAGCTCTACTGTGATACCACACAGCCCAACTGAAGTTCATCATTTGTAGAAATCCGCACAATGCTGTACAGCTACTTATCAGTCTTTGTGACCCTCTCAGGTCACATGAAGCTTTGTTAGCCTCAGCCTGTGTTGCAGCTCAGGACAGGACTACTAGGAATAAACCTGATGGGTCCTGTTTAACCTTTTCAGGGTCACCATGCCAGGATTGCATTGTTTTCCCACCGGCAACCAAATTTTAATTAGAAAATGGTGGAAATTCATTTTTATACTTTCAATATGATGGCAGATCTTTGAGGGTAAGGAGTGATTTTTTTTTAAAACCAAGTTTCTGTTTTATTCTCAGTTTTATTGAATGAATGAAAAATATTCATGATAGGTTCGAGGGTATGGGCCTAAGAGATGAGTATTTGGAAATAACTTCCTAAGGCATCCACTTTGGGGACTCTGAAATCATGATCTGGAAGCCTGGAATGGTGTTGGAGATTAAGTAGTGATGTAATTTAGGCTTTCCGAAAGTTTACATAGCCTAAAAATGAAGTTTGTCAAGAAGGAGAAAATTACTGGCATTTTTTAATAAAAGAGGAAATTTAAACCAGAGAGGCTAATCAAGCAGCTCTAAGACAGCTGCTGCCCACCAGGGACAGTGATTTGGATCTAAAATTGTAGAACACAGAGAACTGGGGACATTTTTTTTTTCTTGAAGAGATTCCAGAACTTGTGAGAGAAAACATTCAAGCAAAATTTTCTTATCAAGTTGGATTTAAATTAGCATCTGCAATTGACTTAATTAAAAATATTCTTATTTATTTTATTTGGGTGTATGGAAATATGCCTGCTTTCTGTATGTTCAGATGCTGGTGGAGGGGTCAGAAGTGAGAGTTTCAGGCATTTGTTAGCTGTTAGACTTGTGTCCAAGGAACAGAACCTGAGGACTCTGTAAACGCAGTAAGAGCCTTCTCTGCTGAGTCATCTTTCCAGGATCCTGCTTAATTTTATTTCACAATTATAGTTTACTGTTCCATCATTGAAATAAAACTCTATATACACTCAAAATTATTAACCAAACGTTTCATGGTAGAAGAGTAGGAAGCTGAGGGCTAAGACAAGGGGAGAAGAAAGTAGTAATTGAATATGTTTAGTCTAGGGAGTAGCACTGTTAGGGGGTGTGGCCTTGTTGGAGTAGGTGTGGTCTTGTTAGAGGAAGTGTGTCACTGTGGAGGTGGGCTTGGAGACTGTCTTAGTTAGGGTTTCCATTGCTGTGAAGAGACACCATGACCAAAGCAACTCTTAAAAAGGGCAACATTTAATTGGGGCTGGCTAACAGGTTCAAAGGTTCAGTTCATTATCAAGGTGGGAGCATGGCAGCATCCAGGCAGACTTGGGGCTGAAGGAGCTGTAAGTTCTACATCTTGATCCAAAGGTAGACAGAAGACTCTCTTCCAGGAGGCTAGCAGGAAGGTCTCCAAGCCCACCCCCACAGTGACACACTTTTTCCAACAAGGCCACACCTACTCCAACAAGGCAACTCCTCCTAATAGTGTCACTCCCTGGGCCAAGTGTATTCAAACCACTGCATTAAGCTTGAGTGTGTGTGTGTCATGCCATAGTGTGAATGTGGAGGTCAGAGGACAACTTGAGGGACTTGGTTCTCTCCATCTCCCTTGTGGGTCCTGGGGAGTGAACTCAGGTCACCAGACTTGGTGGCAAGTGCCTTTAATGGCTGAGCCATCTAACTGTACATAAATATTTTTTAAATTGGTGAGCTAGGGGGAATTCTTGTGTTGTCTGTCACTAAATAGTTATGATAGTTATGTAAGTGTCGGAAACCACTTCACTGCATTTTCTCATAGACAGAATGAAGCATTCGGATGGGATGATTTCCCAAGTACCTTCCAGCTCTAACCCTTCCAGGGGAACTGGAAAATGAAAAGAATGGACATATACACAAAAGGAACGAGTCTGTGACTGACAGGGTTTCCTTCAGGAAAGCATCAGGAAGATCTGAAATGTCTAGAGCTGACACGGAACACCCTCTCATTAGCAGGTATTCGCTGAGCATCTGCTAAGACCCCTCAAGGAGACACAGTAGTCAGTGACTAGTTGCTTCTTCCCATAGGGAGCAGACAGGGGCATTAGGGTTTGATTCAATTACTGCCGAGAAATCCACTAAGCAGGATGTGGGAGTTTCTACCTTCATTACTGAACTGTTTATGAAGAAGAGTGGCTTTGGGTTTGCCAGCAACAGGAAGGCCGGTGTATCAGTCAGGGTTCTGTAAGGAACAGACTGATACTCAATAAGTACTGAAGGTGATTTGTTAGATTGGTTTATAGGATGTGATCTGGGTCATTCAATAGTGGTCATCTCACACCAGAGAGGCTGAGAATCTGCTAGTGGCTCAGTCTGGATTTCTCTGCAGTTCCAATCTGGCACTTAAGGCCAAGAGTATTCTGGGATGGCTGCTGGTCTTCAGAACATGTTGGAAGCCCAAAGAAACTAGCTCTTGTTATTAGGTAAGAAATGCAGTAAGACAGATGCACTCGCCGGGAAGAAAAGGCAAGCAGGCAGAAAGCAAGGTTTCCATTTTCCATCTCCGTTCACCTGGGCTGCCATCAGAAGGTGCCACTCACATTGAGGGTGGACTCTTATTGCTTCAAATGATCTGATCGAGGACACTTCTCAAAGGAGTTCTTGATGGCGACCATTTTAGTTGGTTATAGATCTAGCCAAATGGACAGACAGATCAGCTGTCACAGTTGGCTTGCTGAGAGCACTGTGTCAAAGATTATATCAGATAGATAACTGCCCTGAGCTTCAGCTGCAACAAGCATGAACTAATGCCCACATTCTCATGCAGCTCCACACTACTGACTTGGCTGCCCAGTTCTTTGCCCAAGCTTCTGCTCAGCACCACATCTGTGTCCTTGTGAGCTTCCCGGTTTTTACCATTCAAGACATTGCCTGAAAATGAGTTAGTGAAGAGAGGACAGGCTGAACACAGGCTTCAGAAGCAAAATACACGGGCCAAGGGTTGACTGTGATGACAACCAATGCTTAACATGGTAAGTATTGTGCCTCAGACATCACTCCAAGTAACTAACACCCTACAGCTCTGGAAAGGCTTTGGCAGATATGGGATAACATCTTTCCATTACAGATGAGGAACCTGGGCACAGGAAGCATGCTTAGTTATTGGCAGAACCATAATTGAAACCCAGGAGTTGGCCCCCAAGTCCATTCTTGTAACCACCATGATTTCATACCTTAGCTAACATTCACACCTCCACTCCTACACATAAAGATAAATATTTTTAAAAACATAATATGTAAGTTAGGGATCAGGAGAAACTGTATTTGAGTTTATTGCTTTAAAAAAAGGGACAGGACTTTATTGATGGTGCCAGAAAATGGGAAAAGGAATAACTCTGGTTACTTCCTGGAACAGTTGAGCAGTCTCGAAAGAGAGGAATATGGAGGAACCAATTCCTCCATAGGTCAGCACTACATGTATGAACTCCTTAGGACAGTGGTGTTAAACAGAATAGGATGGTAGGGAAAGGACAAAAATCATGCAAAGATGTGTAAGTTGTGTTCATAATTTTGATTCCAAAATTACATGTTTGCATTCCAAATGATGATAGAATATGACTAAAGGAAGGTTCTTAGGCATCCACCCAGATGTGGGAAGCAGGTCAATATCACAGAAAGAATAATGTTCTGGTGGTTGGAGGTTTCACAAGAATTTCAGGCCCTTGAAGACGTTAACTTTTGGATGTGTCTCCTCACGTAAAATGGATAGGTTTGGACTAGTTGAGAAATAAGGTTGCCTTCAGCCCTGTCATTCTGTACAAGTCTCACAATTCAGAGCCAAAATGTCAGTTACAGACCACTTGGCTTCTTGGCAACCTTTTCTCAGATTTAGAACTAAACATTTCTTCTGCACTGTCATGGAGCCACTGTTTAATCCACATAATGGTAATAGGGAGGAAGCTTGATTGCCCCAAAGAGGGCTTGGGAGTTTTTAAGAGAGCAAGTAATGATAATCAGATGCAAGGCAAATGTAATCAGTATTTGGGGGTGGGGTGGGGGCAGAAAGGTATGCACTGAGGGGATGACGGGAAGTTTAGCTCGCCAGGAACATGAACTTGAAGGCAGCCAGTATCAGTCAAAAGAAGCTTAGGGAATGGAAGGGATTATTAGCAAGACTTGTCTTCAGGAGTAGAGTCACAGCTTTAGTCAGTTTTTTTGACAGGTCGACTGTCAGGCGCACTCGGTTCCTCTGCCCGCAGGGGCCTCAGGAAAGCTGGCTTCTCCGTCACTGTCTCCAGGTCGGGCTGTATCCTTCTTTGCCTCGGCTTAGTGGAAGGGCGAAATTAAATGGGAAGGTTATGGGCATCTTCCTCCATCTCTTCCTTGCGATTTTCCAAGGAAAACAGGCAGCAGCCGGCAGAGGGAATCAAACTTCCCGCGGGCAGTGTTGAGGCGGGTCCTAAAGAGGAAAGGACCGGAAGTCATGGTTGCCATAGCCACCGATGTGCCCTCCCTCTTCCTCGTCTTATCCTCCTCCGGATCCTCCCGCTGTTTTCAAGTGGCCTGAAAAAAAAAAAAAAAAAAAAAAAATCCAGAACGAGGAAGTGCTGACGCACCGGGCCCCACAAATACTCCCCGAGGCTGGCCGCCCGGACGGCCCACAGATCTAGGGCGAGGACCAGACCGGAAATGATGGTTTCTATGGTAACCCCTGAGCGGGTTGCCTGGGAGATGACCCTTTTTGGTCTCTTTGAATCTTAGCTGTAGGATTACCTCGGAGGAGGATTGAACATCCCGGATTGTCTCCTGCCATGATTCCCGGAAAATACCGTTCCGTTTCTGGCCGAGCTGCAAATAACGTGAGTTGGGCCTTCCTGATTTTAGTTCCTTTTCCAGTAGTAGTCTTGTCCTCTCTGACTGGCGTCTTTGTCCTAGGTGATGGGCTGCATTACTGGGACCCGGACTACTCAAGCTATTGTCTCATTGAGGCTAGGGTTTCCTGGGCTAGTCCAAAGCACTCTGAGAGTTTTTGAATATTGTATGATGGGAATTTAAAATCTTGCCCAGGGCCGGAGCTCCCCAGAAGGTGGAGCTGGTTTGCTAGGCAAACCCTGGGATTCCTTTAGTTATCCCCCACCCACTTTCTTTTTTCTATTGAGAAAGGAACCTGTTCTTAGACACTCCCATCTCCTTTATTCAAGCACTGACATCCTGACTGGCAAGAGAAATGTCGGGGCTCCAAAGCCTGAGGTACAAGGTGGGTGAAATCCGCGCCTCCGACATTTTGAAAAATAAATCAATGAAAGCATTTGATTCTTAGACTCGATTTTACTTGATTCTTAGACTTCAGAAAATGTTCATTTACCAGGAAAGTAAAGAAAGATGGAATATTTGTCTGTGTTCCAATTTTTATAATGTCTTTATACTATGGCGTGTGTGCATTAAGAATACATTTTATAATTTAACTTCTACATTTCAGGTGAACTGTGGACTTCATCTGGTTATTCAAACGTCGTCACTTTCTGACAAAAACAAAGTAAGATTTAAGCAGATTTGTATCTAAGTTGAAAATAAATGGTCAGATATTCTACACAAATAGTTGCATGTTTTATAAATAGATTCTGACCTGGGGGCTGAGTGTATCTATTTTGGTCTTCAGTGTAAAGCTGACTTTATTTTCTGTCGACTTTCATGAAGCCAAATCATCCCTCTTGTATCAATTTAGGTCATTCCATTCCAAGAGCCCTTCCCCTTACATTTAAACATTTCTGGTGAAGGTATTTCTTAAAAGTGGTTGTATGGCATAATTTAATTGAGAAATGCTTTTATTTCTTAGACATAGGTAAAACGATGGTGTCATTCTAATGGTGGCATCTCTGGAAGGATAAAACGAGACATTTTAGGCGGATTTCACTTTGTGGTTCATTTTAAATCAGAAGAAAAACTAAATGAGGAAATGTTGTTACAGTGCTTTAATAACATATCGAGTGTTAGATTCTTATTTATTTATTTATTTGTGTGTGTGTGTGTGTGTGTGTGTGTGTGTCTATGCATCTGTCTCTGTGGAGGCCAGAGGAAGGTGTCAGATCCCCTGGAGGTGGTGTTCCAGGCAGTTGTGACACCTGTCATGGGGACTAGGAACCCAGCTCAGGTCGGGTGGAAGAGCAGCAGTGGTCCTAACCATTGGACCCACTTTCTACACCCAGACCAGTTACTTGTAATATCCTGGTAATTTCCAAAGTCTCTGGCTTTTCATTTGGTTTTTGAAATATAATTTTTTTTCTTTCTTTCCTGCCTCACCTCAGCACTCACACACGCCCACTCCCCTCCCTGTGCTATCTGTACACAATACACTTCTCCCTTTAAAGAATGTGTACCTTCTCAACTGTCACAGTTCAGTTGTTCCCTCAAACATTGGGCATCACTGGAAGGACTCTGTAGTATAAAGGCCAGAGTTCACAGACAGCAGCAGGAAGAGACTAAACGGCGGCCGTAGGAGGTTGGAATGGAAGGGGCAGCTAACTGTCAGGCTATAGCTGATTAGTTACATTTGGATGTGGAAATAGCCAACCCTTCCTTGGGTGACTCCCCTGGCCTCATCGTTTGATCATCTCCAATAATAGCTGAATTAATGGAAAAATGAATTTATTAGAATCAGGCATAATGGACTGTATATAAAACTTTCCTACCTGCCTTGGCCAGGTGGGTCCTTTTCTACCATTATGTACCTGTAGGAATGCTGTGTTTTCAAAACCCTTTGTATACCATCCTCTCGAGTGTGTAGACATGTGTCCATGCTGATACAGTACAAATGCTGCTGAGATAGGGTGGGTGATTGAGAAGCCTGGGAAGTCTCTGAAGATGGATTTTTTAAGGTTTTAATGAATAATTTTAGGAGGTCATTCTGGTTTGGGCTTTTCAGTTCTGCCATGAAAAATTATTAAAAAGAGTTAAGATTCTTAAATACTCAATTTTATTATGTTATAATTTGACATGTGAAGGATTTTTTAAAAATTAAGAGCTCCAGTTAGCTTTTATTGTTTGCGTTTCTTTTTTTAATTGAGCAAATAATTCTTTCAGTCATTGCATTTGTGGCAATTATATTTGTGGAGAGTTTGGAAGTATTTTAATCTGATCTTGTGTAACTGACTTTAATTGTAAGTTTGGAAAAAATTACACCTCCCATGCAAATTCCAATATAGCCTGTTTTAAAGTTTACACCTCAGGGGCATTAAGTCCATTCACAGTGTTGCAAGAGCATCTCCTCTGTTTAGACCTAGGTTATTTCATCAGTCCACATACACTCTCATTTTCATTAAGCAGTTGCTTCGGTTCCTCACTTATCTTAAGCCCTTGGAAACTGCAAATATGCTTTCTGTCTATGAATTTTTAAACCATGGGTTTAATGAATTTAAACCATTATATGAATGGAATCATATAATGTGTGGCCCTTCTGGGGTCATCCTTCTTTAAAAAGCACATTTTATATGTTATTTTATAATAAAGTTTATCTCTGACTGTCAATTTCTCCCTATCAATATATATTCTTAAATACTGTTTTTCAGGTTGAATTTAAGCTTAACAGAGAGACACCATCATTTCCTGGTAGACTGTTACAGCATGACCTGGAGAGGAACTACTCAAGTAGGCAAGGTACTGTCAGTAACAGAGAGCAGATACATTCTCTTTGAACAGAATCATTTAATATTGTTGAATGACTAGAACCCAAGAAACCTGAATTACAAAATGAAATAGTTCAATTGGTTACAAACTTGGTATGATATTGTTTAACTCGGAATTGGCAATACAGATCTATACACATAGGCCGACCGACTGACTGACAGACAGACACACCATAGTGGATTGCTTCCAATGCATAAACAAACAAACAAAACAACTCCCCCTATTTTAGTTTGAAAGTCGGTGGAGAGGAATGTTCTGATCGTATATTAGAGATAAAAATAATGGCTAATTAGTAAGCTAGAGGCTATTGGAAAACAAATACTTTGAAAATAAGGAAGCAGTGGAAAGTTGGGAGTATAAAGGAACTGTCATCTTCCCACACTGCCTCATGGTCACAGAGACATGGGCATTGCCTCATCAGAAGCCTTCATCTTGGTGTGACTCACCTGGGAGCTTGTTAAACCCCGATTCTTGGTGCGCCCTCCTCTTCCCCGCTGTGCTTTCGTAGGGTTGGGTTGTACTTGTGGGTGTGCGTTCACACTGCCACAGTTGATTCTGACAGGTGTGGTAGATGTAGAGTGTGGATTGCCCTTGGGCAGCTGCTGGGTAAGATGTTTTGGTTGTACTTCTGAAAGATGTTTTTAAAATCAAAGTGAAGTCTCCTTCAGGACATTTGACTCCTATTGAACTCACTCTTGTGTGTGCCAGTGCAGATCACTTCCAGGTTCTTGGATAGAGCATCGCCTCCTCCTCCTCCTCCTCCTTCTAGGAGCACCTACTTCCCTCCTCCCCCACCCTCACCCCCACCTCCCACGTGCTTCCTGGCCCTCTAGATTTGCTTGCTGTGTCTAGATGTCTATGCAAGAAGACTGGTCAACAGAGGCCCCTCGATTGTGCATTTCATTACTGATTGAACCAAAGGCAGTACTGAATAGTTTGACTATTGATTAGTATGTGGTTTTGGTTTGGTTTGGTTTGGTTTGGTTTGGTTTGGTTTGGTTTGGTTTTGGAGTATCTCTGGGCCTTCCTCTTGGACCCATATAACCTTCCCCATCTTTTCTCTTTCCTACATCCTCCACCCAAGACTGTCAATTCCTGGAATTGACATCTGCATAACTCTAGTTCTGTGGTGCAGGACACATCTGTCTCCCTCATTCATTTGGCTCTGAGTGCATTTCTAGAGTGTGCACTGTGCTGTCTTCGTTGTTCTCATCAGGGGGCTGGGATTTCAGCTTTCAAATCCTCAGCTAGAGGTGAGTTTGTCTTCATTGGGAGTAACTTTTACACTTTTACATAATAGAATCTTAATTTTCCCCTCAGCTATGAATGAAACTTACTTTCTCACAGTTTTTCTAGGGTTAGAGTAAGGGGTTGATGTTAATTTATATTTGTGTGATAAGTTATACAACATTAGTAGATATTTGCTGATAAGAAAAAGTGTGGATGCATTGATTTAGTGAACCCTCAAGGCAGAGTTTTACATATAAAAGCCATGTATATGTAAAATACAACATACAAAATAAATTTCAGCAGAAAAAAATTGAATTGGCTTTTATTTAAAAGATTCCATTCAAAATCATTCTGTGTGACAAGACACTCCTTTGATATGTCTTAAATGTGGATTTGATCATTCCCAACACAACCATGTTCTAGGCAGTGTTATGAAAAGAAAGCCAGACACATTGTAGCTATTATCTTGACTCCTGTACTTAATTTTCTATAACCCAGAGCATGCACACTCGGGAAAAATTTTAGGTCTACAAAGTTTTAAAAAATTTTAAATCTTGTCAGGCAAAGTTTGGCCTCTGTGTGATCAACTATGCCTGCATACCTAGTCCTCCAGGGCCCGTTTCAGACCACACATGCAATCTACCAGCACAACATGACCAGTGGCACTCTCAGTCAAAATAAAGGAACTTGATGCTTCAAAAGCAGTTGGTCTAAGCCCCAGTGGGCGCGCTTCCTTCAGGCCTGTTGGGGTCTCCCAGCATCAGTGTGTCCACAGGCCGCTCCAAGGATGCTCCAGAAGTCTCAGCAAGTCATTTACATAATCCTGTAAAATCTGTGCATGGCGGGAGAAGGCAGTGCTCGCCACAGTGTGCTGTGCTGTCTCTGCAGCCACCTGTCTATCTACTACCCTCTCACACAACCATCCGCAGTTTCTCTAGTCTACAACACACTGAGTGCTTACTGGCTGTAGACCATTTTGCTGCTGGGCACTTTGAGGCACTACTTACACTAAAATGCAGGAATTTCTGATTTTCTTTTCTTACTAGAAATAAAACACAAAATAGATTTTGAATTAAGCTCCCACAAACTGGAAAAGCAGTTCATCTTCTGGTTGCCTCCTGCATCTAAATTCTGCTGTGATGTAAAACAAGGCCAGCTCTCAGAAGCTTACAGATCTGAGGATGTTAGGGAAGACTGGCACCCACACTTCTGTGACAGTCCAAACCTCCGGGCAGCCTCCATGTGAGTGACCACACCCGCATAGACACATGACTGTTCAAAGATTCCCATGTCCCCATCACACGTTTTTTTTTGTGGGTAGAGTTTAAGGTCTTTTTTACCTAATCATTTTTGTCTTTTGCTATTTATGGTCTAATGTATATTGTATCAATGGTAAACTTATCAGCTGAAAATAATAAATTTGTATGTCTGAGAAACTGAAGCATGTAAGATATAATTCTTTTATTCACAAAGTGTAAATGAAATTTATTCTTTGCTATCTGCCTCTGCATTCCAAGTCATGGATGGTTGTGATCTGCTGGGAAACCTTGGATTGCCTTGAAGTTTTAATAGTAATTCAGAGAACTTAATGAAATGTTCATCAGACAAAATGAGATTCTTTATCCCCCTGAGTTTTCTTTCGTCATCTTCCTCTGACCTTGGCAGCTAATCTTTCTGCTGGAGCTAATCCGTGGGCTGTTTTTGGCTTTGGACTCCAAATCACTGTGCTGGTTCCTGTGGCTTGGGGATCCTGCCTGCAAGTGTTCCTATCGTTTGATGTTTATTGGTGAACACAGTGTTGATTCTAGAAGCTTCCTCTTGGGACAGCATGATTAGCTGTTCGCTGTTTCACATTACCTCAGAAAGTGGGATGTGTGCACTGATTGTTTTCTGGACAGAATGAGATGCTCTCTCCCTGAGGACCTGAAAAGGCCAACTGATATTGACACTACTGCTTTAGAGTTACAGGCTGTGTGTGACTTGATTTTACGCTATTACCATATCTTTAGTGACCAGGTCCTGAAGGTGGGTCAGCTTCTAGGCTTGTTTTTCCTCTTATTGGGCAGTTGAAGCAGCAGAATGCTGTGGCCTCCTCAGGTTCTGACATCCCACCTTTCACTCCCATCACGG
>NC_034599.1:55576954-55600125 GCF_900095145.1 Mus pahari | reverse complement strand
TAGTGACTTCTTTTGTGATTGGGTTACCTCACTAAGGATGATATCCTCCAGATACATCCATTTGCCCAAGAATTTCATAAATTCATTGTTTTTAATAGCCCATCACGGACTTCTTATCACTTGCTACTTTCAGTGGACTTTATATACAGAGAAAAATATGGGTGTTCACATTTTTGGAACTTTTCATCATTGCTTTCAGACTATTCTGTACTCTTCTAGTTCTTTAGAATGTTTTTCAGTATCTACCTTTTCTTAAACTCATCTGTGCTGTTCTTTATTAGCCAGTAACTAGACACACTTAAGCACAAATATACTGTTCTTTTTAAAAGAGTAGTTATAAGTATTTTTAAAATGTGTGTGTGTGTATGTGTGTGTGTGTGCGCGCGCGCGCGTATGTTTGCCTGTGTGTGTGTCTGTACCACAATTGTGCAATGCCTGTAGAGGTCAGAAGAGGGAGTTGGATCCTCCAGAGTTGGAGTTACATGGGCGTAAGCTGCTGTATGTGGTTACTGGTGATCAAACCTGGGTCCTCTGTTAGGAGCAGCCAGTGCTCTTAACCCTTGAGCTGTCTCTGCAGCACTGACTGTCCTTTTACATTCTGTGTTTTGCACATTGCTCCAGCCTGCTCATTTCATACGAGTTTTTCTTTAAGAGGAAAAGCTTTTTACTATCAGAAGCCAACAACAGCCCATAGACTTCATGGGGTATCAACATTCTCTCTGGATCTGAACTACAGTGTCCTAGATTTATTAACACCCACTTTGGAGTCTTTGCAGCATCCTCTAGTAATAGTAGCTGCCTACCTACATAGAAGGAAGAAAACAATGATGTGAGGTTTACATCTGCTATTCCAAACTGCTTTCTGTATATATCCCATAGCAAAGTCATGCATTATGTAGCTTTGTGATAAACTCTTTGATATTTTGAAGGAGATGGAAGAGTAATAAGTCCTTCGCTTCGTAATAAGTCATCATGCATCTCACCCACGACTAACGTGACAGAACTCAGTGGGCTGGACGTGAGAACTGCCACCACCTCCTTGTCAGCATTTGGAGATTCTTCCATTCAGACACCTTCAAAGCCCAGAATCCGGCAGGGCTGTCATAGTGCTGGCCCCAATGTATCTGGTAATGAGGGGCTATCATATAGTGTACCATGTAGTTGGCATGTAATGTCAGGAGTCAGAATTGGAAAGGGGTAAGGACAGCGCTAGAGTACTTCTGGATCTTTCTGCTGACCTGTGAGGCAAGGCAAAGCTATTTGGCACCCACAGAGCACAGAGCTTAGTGTTGAGACGAAGACAACAACCCACAGTAGTGATCGGCTTCCAGTACAGAGGCTGTGGAAATACCTAGAAAAGATACCTGCAGGCTCCAAAGAGCTCTAAATACCAGTGGCTCTAGTATCACTGCTGCTAAGATTTACCTTAATCAAGTCATGTGTGTATCCTTCTCCATAGGTGATCACATTAGTCTGGTGAGCTCATCCATGCCGTCATTCCCTGTTCTCCAGCGCTCCTCTGAGGAGAAAACTCTTTACTCAGACAGGCTGACCCTAGAAAGGTGAGGACGTTTTCTTTTCTCTTTTCACAAAACCCGCCTCTCCTGTGCGCTTCCCTCAGATGGCATCACCCCAAGGGTGACTCTCCCCAAACACAGTTCCTGTCACCCTCATATGCCCCCTTCTCTGCTTTATTTCCCACCTTAACAGCCTTTAACATGTTAAATATTGACATTTATTGTCTGTGACCTTCTAGAATATAAGTCTCATAAATGATATTTTTTGTTCAAATATGTATCTCAGGCACCTAGAACAGAGCCTAGAACAAAGTGGGCTCTTGATAAAATGACATATAAGGGGGTGAATATCTAAGGTTTTGTGACCTTTATAACCAGGAAGAGATCTTTTATGGTTCTTTGGGTAGAGGGTCAGACAGAACATCTCTGCTGTGCACAGCTGACCATAGCAGCGTACCCCTGACGTGTGGGATCCACCTTCCTGCATGTATCAGGGAAAGGCTTTGTTCTGTAGGCAGAGCTCCAGTTGAGAACAGTATCTCTCACGACAGCTTCAGGAAGTAGGTGTGTTTTGAGATTCCCATTATGTTTTAATGTTTAAAGGATTATGTAGGAACTTCCCCTTCAGTCTTTAAAATGCAGGCAAGAAGAGTAACCCAGTCTTGTGTTGTTTGACATTAGAAGCCATAAGCTGTCACGTGTGTAGTCAAGAAAGGTGGGTGAGCAATGAAGAACCCTCTTGGGAAACATTGCTTGACAGCCAGGAGGTAACAGTAGTGATTTCTGCATTAGTTTATGGATTTCTGGTCAGGGACCGAGTGTTCAAAAGAAGATTCTAGCCCTAAAAATAAATCCTTGGCTCTTACTGATATGAAAGTAGGCCTGGAATACAGGAAGGAAGCCCGTTAGCTCCAAGAAGGAAGCAGAAGTCAATAAATCATGGTCCTGTACAGTGCCAGTAATGGGCAGGCTCATAACCCAAGGTGCTTACAGGTGTGGCAGGACCCTCTTGGCGGGCGGCCATTATACCATGTTGCTTACTTGATTTCAAGGCATAGCAGTGTGTGAAAAGAGGGCAGGAAGTGATTTTCCTGTGAGTGACAACTGACTCCAAGGTTGAGTTTCAGCTTTCACTGCAAGAGACAGGAGGTCGAGCAGGGAAGGCATGATTCCAGCTTTGTTAAGAGCAAAGATGAACATTTCCACTAGTGTGTTCGTAACTGTTTAAGTTACAGTTTACACTACAAATGCCTCTGTGAGAGGATAAAGCACGAGATGATTTCTGAATATGAGCCATACAAAACTGATATTATTTCGCAATGATTTTTACTTTTCTCTTAACCAGCTTCTCCAAGGCCTCTCTCTCTGCCCACCCCATCTCTCTCTGCAACAGTTCATTCTGTGTCTATAGTTGGCTTAGAACTCAGTATGTAGATTACAGTTGCCTCAAACTCAGATGTGCACCTGCCTCTGCTTCCCTAGTGCTGGGATTAAAAGCATGCACTGCTATGCACAGCTTTAAGGGTCTGTTTATAAAACATCATATCCATATGCTCATTAATAGTCCCTTATCTGTTCCTGCTAACCATTCTTTTTTTTTTATTGCAAAAAGAATTCTGATCACTTCCAAATTCTGCCTATGTTTATAACATTCTGATTTATTTACTTCAAAACTCCAACCCATGTGATTTTCACTGAAGCGATGTTTCTGATGAGTCATGCTAATATTGTTGATGCATAGATGGAGCTATATTTTTCTTGAAGAGCCTTTGGATCTCTATGCAGAATACTGTGGGACCATTTTATGGTCTGGGTAGAGCCTCCTTGGCCAAGTTATAATGGGTAGAGTTCACCATGGGCCATTTACTTGTTTGCTTCACAACAGAAGCAGGCCAGCTGACTATATAGAAGAGGCTTGCTGTTAAATACAATCAGACACATGCAGAATTATGTCTCCATCCCATCTCATAGAAGAATGATTGCTCTGCAGAGTTAAGGCTATTGTTGGACAGTCCAACCCAGCATCTAGCTTTCTGCAGAGAGGGTTAATAGGGTTGCCTTGTAATGAAGGTGCTTCATGTGGAATATTCCATGAGTGTCGTCCCCCATTGTAGATGGCAGGGTCTCTTCTTGCTCTCACGAGCATTCTGTGAGTCAGTGATTCTAAAAGAAGCCCATCTGTATGGGTCATGCTCCCATGACATCAGTGACTGAAAACAAGGCATTGTGTGTGTGTGTGTGTGTGTGTGTGAGTGAGACATGGTTTGACCACCTAACCCTTTCCCATAGGAGACAATTACATTAGAAACCTATTGATGGTAATGCCATGTGAAATCAGTAGCACTGGAGACTTGTTTTAAAGTGCACTGAGAGTTTAGACTGAATGTTAGTAATCTCCCTTGTTAGCGCCTGTTGGCTTTTTTTTGTGTACACAATTCACCATTAAATTTAGGTCCCATCCCTGGGGGGGGCAGGAAGTGGTCCAGATTACCTTTTTATTCTTAAATTATTGATTTTATGTGTACCATGTGTGCCTGAGTGTATGTCTGTACCACAGTGTGTTCCTGAGCCTGTGAAGGCCAGCAAAAGGTGCTGAGATGCCCTGAATTGGAGTCATAGGCAGCTGCGAGCTGAGTTGTGAGGTATAGGGAACTGAACCTGGGTCCTCTGTAAGAGCAGTGAGTGCTCTTAACTACTGAGCCATCTCTGCACCCTAGCTCCCTTTCCCTTCTCCAAGCCTGGATGCACTTACTACTTAACAGTAGCTGATGGAGGAAGCAGGGTGCAGACTCAGAATCTTACCGACCTTGCATTTTTTCCAGACAAAAGTTGACTGTGTGCCCTATCATCGACGGGGAAGAGCACCTTCGTTTGTTGAACTTTCAGCACAATTTTATAACTCGGATCCAAAATATTTCTAATCTACAGAGGCTAATATTCTTGGACTTATATGATAACCAGATTGAAGAAATTAGTGGGCTTTCCACTCTGAAATCCCTTCGTGTCCTCCTGTTAGGAAAAAACAGGTATTTGTAAAACAGTTTCTCCATAAATGTGGGTATATACCTGTGTTGTGTGTGTTGGGGGGTATGTGTATGTAGGGTGTGTGTATATGTGCACTGTACATGTGTATGCATATGTTCATATATATATACATATATATATATATGTGTGTGTGTGTGTGTGTGTGTGTGTGTGTGTGTGTGTGAATATATGCATTTATGTGCACATGTCTGTGCTGGTGCTCACAGTGCATATAGAGGCTGGAGGAGCCTTTGGTGTCCTGCTCTGTCACTCTCTGCAATTTTCTCTTGAAGCAAATCTCTCACTGATTTATAGCTTGCACTTTGGGTCTGGGGAGGCACTAGACTGGCCAGCGTGTGAGCACCCAGGACATTCCTTTTTCCACATCTGTGGTGCTGGGGTTTTGGTGGGCACTGTTGTACCCTGCTTTCGATGTGGGTGTTGGTGATGGAGAGTCACTTGTGTGTGCCTGTGTAGGCAGTACTCCTAACTGCTAAGCTATGGAGCAGTTCTTGCCTGTAGCCTAATAGAATCCATCTAGTGTTCAGATGGTAAGGCACAGCAGAGTGACACTGTAGGCCTTAGTAGAGGAAAGCTTGGTGGAAGTCAGTGGTAGCACTGGCCTAGCATTCATGAGAGCCTGGGTTTGAGTTCTAGCACTGAAATCCCTTCATGATCTGTTCTGTGGGGCTCAGCTGGCAGGTCTGCTGCACTGCTCTAGTGCCATGTCTCAACTAAAAGGGAATGGGGGGGGGGTCCTGGCTTTGACTTACGACTTCCTGGGGTATATTTTAAGCATGTGTGCTCACTTGAGGCTTGTATGATTCCCTGCCATTCTTGCTGGTGTTTGCCTGAGGGGAGCCGTCATTCCTTTGTGATTGTCAGATCAGCCCTTGACTCTTTTTCAGAGTCTGTCACTCTCTGTGACACTGTATGCTTTTATTTAATGAGTTGTTTATGTTTCTGATTATATGGGCATGTGTGTATGTTTTCTTAAGTGTATGTCTCTGTATGCCCTGTTGCCTGGTGCCTGTGGAGCCTGTGGAGGCATTAGACTCCCTGGAGCTGGAATTGCAGGCCATTGTGAGTTGTCTGATGTGGTATTGGGAAGCAAACTCAGGTCCCCTGCAAAAGCAGCAAGTGCTCTTAGAGTGGAGCCACCCTTCCATCCCTCAGAGTGTTTTAGTGTCCCATATTGTCTGTGCACTACCCTGGATCCTCGTCTAGAGCTTTGCCAGGCAGTAGCTATGCAAGTCCTGACTCATGGTCTTAGGGGTACTCGAGACTTTCATTTCCGTTTTCCCAAATAGCTTTTCAGTACCTCAGAAGGAGGATCAGCAGAGACTAATAGTGACAGCCTTGTCTTCTGTCCTTTGCAAGGTTTGTGACTGACACCTTGATGAGCAGAACAGTTCATAAGAGAAGATCCCAACACATTTGTTTACGTTTATGTGACTTGGTGCTCTTCAGTTAAGAAGGCCCAAAGAAGCAGGTTAAAGTTCATGGTCATCTTAGGTTGATGGGTAGCAGGCAACTGTAGAGGGATGCGATTGGACAGGGGACTGCAGTCCATGTGGGGACCTGGACAACTCAGCAAGGCTCGTTTGTGCATGCTCGTCCTGTGTCTGTTCGTCCCTGTTGTTCTCTGTGTATAGGCAGGACTCATCTGAACTGAGAGTCTTATGATGTACTTCCAGAGGACGTAGGTCAGAGAGTCTATTTATGGCCTTAGGGTAAAATGGTAGGAAGAGGTCAGTATGACCTTCCTGCTTCTACAGTTTTCTGACTCTAGTCCAAATTATAGAATATTTGAAGTGCTGAATTTGGAGATGTTTTCTTAGCTCTGTATCCCCAAGGTCATGTCCCAGAATTTTAGGACTGTATTTTTCCTGATGTTTTTCTGAAGTTTCTACCAGTGTAGTTTATTAGTTCAAATGTTGTGTTAATATTTCCACTAAAAAATAACTTAAAGAGTTTGAGGGGCTGGAGAAACAGCTCAGTGATTAAGAACTTAAACTGTCCAGGCAGAAGAGCCAAGTTCATGTCCCAGGACCCACATCAGGCCTGCTCTCAACCAACTCCAGCCCTAGGGGATCTGATGCCCTCTTCTGGCCTCTGTGAGCACTGTACACACTTGCCCTTCACACACATAAGCACATAATTAAAACATACAAAGAAAAAAATTCACATAGTTGGAGAGAATTTGGGAAATTAATAAACCATGGACTATCAACATTTGAAGTGACATCAGAAATAAGTCCTTTCATTTTAGAGCTGTGGAAATAGAACAGATGAATGGATCTGGCATGGTCAGCTGTGATAAATACAGTCACACAACAGGAGTTTGTTTCCAGGCAGGTCCCTGAGCAACATGAGGGAGGCCGCCGGCTTACGACCTTAAGGCTCGCCTTTCCAGGCACTCCATGCTGGCTCCCTAAGACAGGACTCCTTTCTGGTTTTGATTTATTAGTGTCTAGCTCATATTTATTCTTCAGTGTCACTGCCTGAAAGTCCCCCTTTTCATTCTTAGGTCAAGATATTTTCTAGAGACATCTGTGATTCCACCTCTTATTTTAAACACTATCTGGGTGCTGGGTCTGGTCACACTCAGTGAGAATCATCTCACTATTCTTTCCACCCATTGCCACTTCTCAGTTTCTCAGAAGCAATTTGTTCATCTTGACCTAGAAGACGCATTGTTTTGGCCTTATTGAAGTTATTGGGGTTTCCTAGACTGAGAAACCTAGTGCCCTCTGCTGTATTCTTATTTTGCTGCAATAGGAACAATCTAATAGAGACTCCTCCTCTTGCCTCTCTTCCTTCTCTTTGGTCTTTTTGCTTGCTTGTTCTGGAAAGCTATACTTTGATTTTCACAGAAGGAGGCACTGTTAAACAGTTGTTTAGGACATGGGATTTAAAGCGAAATGTTGTCACAAGAAAACTTGCTACACTCTCCAAGATCAGGTGTCCCTCAAGTATTCACAGCATATACCTCTGATTCCAAAAACAGCTGCCAGTGCTTCTGGCTGGAACATCTGACAGAAGTCCTACGAGCGCTCTGGTGCCCTCTGAGCTCTGGAGAGCAGCAGGGACCTGACTGAGCATCTCCAGCTGTGTGTTGTGGACGGTTTTCTGCCCCCATGTTAGTCAGCACAGATTTCTCCAGCTTCTTTTGAACTCCCCCAGGCAGTGGAACCAGTGCTGACAAGCTTCTAGGTTCAGATGACCAGGGGAGCTTCTTCAGTGCTGTGCCTGTATGTCCTTTTGCCCTCGGTCTCAGGTTTGATGTCATTTACATGATTTCCCAAGAACCTGCAGCCCCACTTTGCTCTGATTAACAGCACATGGGCTCCATTGAGACCGTAGATCAGAGAGCTCTGAGAACCACCCAGGTTCCACTGGGCCTCTGTATCAGAGTGCTCTGGATGAAGACGAGTTTTCTTATCCCTGGAGAGAAGTTTCGCCAGCAAGCACGAGGACATGAGGTCTCCACTTAAAAATGCCAGGCATGGTTATATACACTTGTAACCCCAGTGATAGGGAGTGGAGAGAGGCAGATTATTGGGGCTTGCTGGTCAGGTGGTATACTCAAAATGGTGAGCTTCAGGTTTGGAGAAACATCCTGTCCCAAAAAGAAAACCAAACCCAAACAACAACAACAACAACCAAGAGAGAAGTGATTAGAGCAAGATATCCTCACATCAACCTCAGACCTTCATACATGCCTCCATACACACAAGTGAGTGTCTACACACACATACACACACATACACACACATACACACACATACACATACATATGCACAAACATACATGCACACACTTATACATATATGTACACATATATATCACAGTGCTCACACATAATCACATACATATATACAAACATACATGCACACACTTATACATATATACACACACATACATCACAATGCTCACACCTATGCACATACACATGCCCCCCTGCACACACACACACACACACACACACACACACACACACACACACCATATTTCTGGATAAGTAGCTTAGCCAGTGTTTGCATAACTCAATATGAGAGCCAGCTGGAGGACAAAGCTAGTTCAAAGGAGAGTAGGAGGAGCTGATCACTGATGTTTTAGCAGCTCTCCAGCTAAGTCTGATTCACATAAGAGTTTGAACCACTGTTTTAGGGCAGATGACAGAATGGGATCAGTGAATTCTCTAGCAACCATGAGGTCAGATTGCTGTTGGAAAGCATGACTCTGCCTAAGCCATATGACTGGGCTCCTGTAACTTCCTCCAAGTGTTCTAGGTATATCAGGAGCAATACAAACAAACAAACCCTAATCCAAAACGAAGTGAAAAGAGAAATCATCTATTAACCGGACATTTAGGTGTTAGCTAGGATGGTTTGAAGTACCTGGCCTTAGGAAAAGGCTTTTGAGTTCACAGGATGCTCATGGTTTGATGGATAGTATGACATACCCTGCTCTCAGTGAAGGTAGTGAGTCTACAAGGAAGCCCCTGGTTTGAGTGAAGTGAACTAGGAGTACTGGTAGATTAAATTGATTTCCAGGAAAAGAATAGGCTCTGAGGTTTTAGGAGAGACAAGCACGGGGGCTGTGGGGAGTGTGGTGTGTCTGAGGGAGAGAGAGCTAAAGTCATGCTGCAGTGGGGAGTGTGGGACAGGAAGACCGTTCTTATCAGTAAGTTAGATTGAGTGGGGTGGCCATGGAGTCCTTCTTGTTCTGGCAATGATGTCAGCTGAGGTCTGAAAGTATTAGACATTCACGAGGTTTAGGTGTGCACTGTGGCTTGCCTTCTGGAAGCACTGTGGAGGTAGACATTGTTCTTTGAGACAATAAATGATGACAACAGGAATAGGTAATGATAGATAGACACTTGGTGGTAAAGGTGAGGTTTTATGTCATTCCCCTCTCCCTATGAGTAGTTATGGTGTGAATCTGTAGCATCCATAGGGACGATGAAAATAAGAAGTATTTTTCATGCTAAGAGTGTGCTTGTGGGCAGCAAGGCAGGCAGAGTAGCCGTAGAGGGCAGCAACGAGAAGAGCATGGGTAGATCTAACCACCAGGGCAGTTTCAATTTTAGCAATGAAATTTAAATTCTTTTATTTTTTTATTTTAAAGCATCATCTTGCTCTGTTGCCCCAAGCTCTCTCTGAATTCCCAAACTTCTGGACACAAATGATTGATCATCTTGCTTTAGCCTTTCAAGTAGTTGGGACTATAGTCATGTGCCACTGTGCCTGGCACTGCCCCCTACTTTCCAACATACACTTTGACCTAAGGTTGGAAGTAGAACTGATTTTTCTCTAAAGTAAGACATGTATGCACCTGTCATACTTTGTGTATGCAGTGGGAGAGCAAGAATTTAAATATTAAATGAGTTATACCTTGCTGCCTCCGCCCGCTTTGACTTACTCATAGATGTGAAGTGTCTGCATTTCTTTTCAGTTCTTCTTATTCCGATTTTCAGAATCAAGAAAATCTCAAATCTGGAGAATCTAAAAAATTTAGATGTCTTGGACCTTCATGGAAATCAGGTACTGTACACCCCCTTTTCCTCCCTCCCTCTTTCCCTCCCTTCCCTCTCTCCCCTCCCTCCATTCTTACATCCCCCTCTCGCTCCCTTCTCCTTTGAAAGTCTCCAGCACATTCTGTGCTATAAATATTTCGAGAATCATGTTAACATTGAATTGTAAGAGTTACATTACGGATTCACTGACTGTCTAAGGTCTTTAACCTTTTGGTGCAAGATTTCCTAGTTTCTTAGAAGTAAATCACGGATGAGACCCTGGGATCTGTCTAGTCGTGACAATCTGCGCTTAGGCAAAACTCAAGAGCCATTCTAATCTTATTGACCCCTTTCTGCTTCAGAGTTTCTCCTTCTTCCTGCCCCTTGCTTCTTCATCAGGGGTCACCTGTGTCCTAGATTTCATGACCATTATGCCCTTGTTGGTTTTTAAAGATGGTTTAACCCTAAAGAAGTGTTATTTTATCTTGTAGCATACTTATTAGTCAGGGTTCTCTACAGGAACAGAACTCATATAATGTATATGTGCTGGCTAGTTTTGTGTCAGCTGGATACAAGCTAAAGTTATTTGAAAGGAAGGAACCCTCAATTGATAAAAATGCTTCCATAAGATCCAGCCTTAAGGCATTTTTCTTAATTAGTGACTGATGGGAGAGGGCTCTGCCCGTTGTGGGTGGTACTGTCCCTGGGCTCGTGGTCCTGGGTTCTGTAAGAAGGCAGGCTAAACAAACCATGAGAAGCAAGTGTAAGCAGCATTCTTCCATGGCTTCTGCATCAGTCCCCACATCCAAGTTCCTGCCCTGTTTGAGTTCCTGTCCTGGCTTCCTTCAATGATGGACTATAATATGGAAGTGTAAGCCAAATAAATGCGTTCCTCCCCAAGGTTGCTTTGGTCAAGGTGTTTCATCATAGCAGTAGAAACCTTAAGACCGTGTGTGTGTGTGTGTGTGTGTGTGTGTGTGTGTGTGTGTGTGTGTGTCTGTGTGTTATTAAATTGTTTCATTCAGTTCAACAATGACTGTCTCCCACTGAGGAGACCAAAAATTTCCTTTTTGTTCAGTCCACAATGCTGGGTGTTTCAGCAGTTCCAGGCTGGTGCAAAGGCCTGGAGGATTCTGGGAGAGCTGCTGGACTTAGGTTTATAGTGAAAGCCCAGAGAGAGAAGTTGGTTCTATCATCAGTCAAGGGATGCCCTAGCAGCAGACCTTGTCAGAAGAATGAGGGCAAGCAGGCAAGAAGCAGTTTCTCTCTTCTGGGTCCATTGATCTGTGCTGCCACTAGTGGATACCACCCAAACTTAGGGTGGATCTTCCCTCTTCAAGTGACCTGATGAAGAACGTCCCTCCATTGCTCAATGGCTTGTATTTTAGTTGATTCCACATCCTGTCAACTTGGGAAACAGATCAGCTGTCTGTCAAACATACTGTTCTTAAAACTATTTTTATAAGTAAAGCTTTTTATGATGATTATACTTTTAACAAGTCTAGTTTGATAATAATAAACACATTGTGTGTTTTTCAAGTTATGATGCACTTTTGAGAGTTCCCAGGCACCTACCTGTGCATGCATGCCTTGGCTTTTGATTGTGTACCAGCATCACCCGCTGACCACTGTTAAAGAAAACCTTCTGTGTGTCAGCGGTTCACCTCATTGCATGTCTTATAACTTCACTGTGCTCTGAAAGCTTGATTGTAAGATTTCATGTTTGTACTAGTTATTTCCTAGAATCTGAGTTTTCTTTCAAAATATTTGACTTCAACCAGCAGAACTGTGGTGTATTTCAGAGAGAAGAGGCACAGTCACTGTGACGTTAGGGTCCTAAAACATCAATCGATGAACCTTTCCGTCCAAACGGAACATTAGCACCAGGGCCTGTGAGATGGCTCAGAGGTAAAGGCAGGCATGTGCTCCCAAGCCTGACGACCTGAGTTCTGTCCTGGAACCCACATGGTGGATGGAGAGAGCCAACTCCCACAGGCTGTTCTCTGCCCACACTCATGCTGGCCCGTGCACACCTCCGCCCTGAGTAAAATGACTGAATGTAATAAAAATAGAGAAAACTTATGCCTCAGTTAAGTGAAAGTTCTTGATCTTCAGAATTCACTCTCATTGGCATTGTGGGAGGCTTCCTGGAATAAGCGCTCTGACACCAGTGAGCATGGAAGAGAAATGTCACCAGTGGTCAGAGGCCAGGACAGCTCCTGAGAGACTTCCATGCCAGGGCCAGGCTGTATACACATTTATATCTGAAGCAACGGGGTGGGGAGAAAGCCAGCATGACTCTACAGAAGCTTCCGTGGCAGTCAGCAGGTTTCTAAGGGCAACAGCCCATTGTCTCAGCTGCTTCTCTAGGTCGTTCTGGTCCAGGTGGCCAGTGAAGCCATGCTTGGCAAAGGGTGTTGCAGGCAGTGCTTTAAGCAAAACACTAACTAAATCAATGCCTAATCTTGGTCTCTTCTAGCTTATTCTACTTCATTAGAAATTAAAGTTAGTGAACATAATGTTAAGTTATAACATACAGTTGCCCTGTGGACATGAAAGTGTCTGGAGGAGTGATGACTGCTCAGGAAACGGATTGGGGAGTGGAAAGAGAAGAGGAGGTGATGTCTTAGTGTCCTTTCTAGGGCTGTGGTAAATACCATGACCAAAATCATCTTTGGGAGGGAAGGGTTTATTTCAGCTTAAAGTCTGTAGTCCATCATCAATGGAAGTCAGACCAGAGCTTGGAGGCAGCAACTGAAGCAGAGGCTATGGAGGAGTGCTGCTTACTGGCTTGCTCTCCAGTACATGGCCAGCCTGCTTTCCTGACTGACTGCCCATGGGTGGCACCACACACAGTGGGCTGAGTGCTACCACATAAGTCAATCAAGAAAATGTCCTACAGACTTACCTACAGGCCAATGTGATGGAGACATCACCTCAGTTGATACTTCCTTCTTTTGAATAACTCTGATTTGTATCAGGGTGATAGAAAACTGACCGGCAGACGAGGAAACTGTTCTCTGGAGACCTTACAGTTGACACACTAATTGTAATAATCTCATGATGGGAACATGTTAGTGCTAGGTATGTAAGGTGACAGACTGAATAAATATTTCAGAAGTGCAGACATCAGGGCCTAGCCTCCTGTATGGGAGTGGTGGGGACTACTCAGGAATCCGGGAGATTGGCTTTAGCGTCTAGTCCAGATTTTGAGCTGGCTTACCGGATTTTGTTTTCCTAGAGATGCTTCAAAAAGATACAAATGTGCTTCTAGAAGATTCTGCTCTTTCAGTAATAGCTTTCTCAGGGAGAACACACCCTCCCTGTGGTTGACAGACACTGCCCTTTCCTTATCCACGGGTGGGAAGTTGTCTTTATTCAAACACCAGAGCGTATAGCTCTCCTGTGTTCAGAAGCCCTGGGCTCTAGTCAGTGTGGCTCACAGCTAGGCTTCCGTTCTCGACATGCCCACATTCATTGTTCGTCTGTGGAGTAGATCGGTCTAGTTCTGCCTTTTCTCTGTATTTTCATTTTTTCAAGCTTGTGTTTTCATTACTGATTTCCCTTTCTATAGTCTCTATGTTGCAATTTTATTGTCTATATATTTAAATTACATCATATATTTAGTGTCAAACTACTTGTTTGTACATGTCTACTTGTACAGTTCTGCCATTTACAAGTCTTTGTAACCTTGGTATTTCTTTTTTAAAATTTTATATAACTGTATTTCACTTTAAAGCAATTAGATGAATAATTTTAGAACAAATTTTAAATATGACCACAGGTTACCTTCATGCATTATCAATTTATAATACACATGCATTATCAATTTATAATACACCCATACGTATACCTCTTCTTGAGCCTAGAAAGAATCCAAATGAGATTGCAGAGCCTAGATTACAGCATGCAAACTATATTATGAGATTCTTTTAGCAAACATGCTTTAAAGTATTATATTTAAAAAATAGCAAATTGTTATAGCAATATAAAGGAGCAGATTAATATCCACGGATGGTGGATTCTATTATTTTAAGAAAAGATGTATGTGCCTGTGTGCATATGTGTTTGTATGTATATGCGTATGTGCACATGCAAGCGTGCATGCGTCAGAAGAGGGTATTGGATCCCTCGGAGCTGGAGTTACAGGCAGTTATAAGCCTTCATGTAGGTGCTGGGAACTGAATTCTGGTCCTCTGCAGCATCAGCAAGCTCCCCCCCTAAGGGTCTCTCTAGTCCCTGAAATGTGTCCCCTTAATGAAAAGTGCTGCAGGAGTGCTTCACTGTTTCTTAAGGGTGGACTGTGAAGGTTGATGAGTCCCCTCCCCCACCCTATGTTGGAGACATCCATCCTGCTGTGCTGTGAGGCTTCCACAAGCTTAAGTTCTTTTGTCCTACAGGTCAGCGCTCACCATTGCACCCTGACTCCTCTCCTGTTGTCATAAGTACTCCTGTTGCAGAGTCCACCTTTCCTCCCACGGGGCTCCTAGTTCCTTCGATTTTTCCATTCAGACTCTTCCCTGTTCTCAAGTCCTGGCAATCCACGTCAGTCCTGTTCTTTGCTTGTGCTCAGAGAAGCTTGATTTGCCTTGGCAAAGCATCGTGAGCCTGTAGCCTGGAGTCAGAGTTGTCTCTAGGACAGGTGGCGTGTAGGCCTGGGACCCTACAGACTTAGAGCAGCTCCAAAGGGAAATTTACTTGATATGTTTCTCATAATTAAATTATCAGCTAGGAGCCTGAGCTAATATTAACAAGTTAAATGACTTCATAAGACTTGCAGCATGAGACACTTAAATGGACTTTAAGTATCTCCATATGAATTTGCACTAAATCTGATGTCTTGAATATTTTACTTTTGGAGTTTTGTAGCATGTATATGCTAATCATGTTCCTTTTTTTTTTTTTTTTTTTAACAGATTACCAAAATTGAAAATGTTAATCATTTGTGTGATTTGAGAGTTTTAAACCTTGCGAGGAACCTCTTGAGTCACGTTGACAATCTCAACGGACTGGATTCACTAACGGAACTTAACCTTCGGCACAACCAGATCACCTTTGTGGTGAGTACACAGTGGACTCCAGATGAGCTCTGCTTCTCTGCAGAGGAAGTGATGCAGATGTGCAGTGTCTTATGTGGTGGGAGTGTCATCCCCCAGTGAAGCAACCCGAGCACATGGTCACTGGGTCCTCAAATGCTCAGTGTCTTATGTGGTGGGAGTGTCATCCCCCAGTGAAGCAGCTGGAGCACACGGTCACTGAGTCCTCATCTTTTTGTCCTGGGCACTGAATTAAAAAGGATGACTAAGGCTGTTGTTGGTGAGCGACAGCTGAGGGATTGTTGTTCCCATGAGAGGCCCAGCGTGCAGATGGAGAGGTCCTCATGAGCGTCTTTTAGCAGTTCTAAGGAGGCCTGTTGATATAAACAGAAGAGTGCCCAGGACTGCAGAGGCCGGTTCTGGTCTCGGCTCCTTCACCTTTAACCAGTTGTGTGACCCTGGGTGAAACACTGGCATTCTCTGGATCTCAGTTCAGATTTGTCTAGAATGAAGAAACTGGGCTTGTCGTCATTTGTGTCTTTTTGTGCTTGCTGACTTTAAAGAAGTACATAGCGACACTTTAGTGTGTGAACAGAGTGGGGAAAGATATAGTGTCAGGACTTAAGCAGTGTGGTTCTCAACCTGTGGGTCTTGACCCCTTTGAAGGGCAAATGACCCTTTCCCAGGGGTCACCTATGACATCAGGAAGTGCAAATATTTACATTACCATTCAAAACAGAAGTAAATTGCACTTATGAAGTAATAACATAATTTTATGGTTGGGGATGACTACAACATGAGGAGCTGTACTGAAGGATCTCAGCATTAGGAAGGCTGAGAACCACTGGACTTGACTGTTGTGCTGTGTGGCTGAGTTAGAACAGTGAGGCTTAAATCATGTGATACTTCCCTCCTCACTCCATGATGGGAGTGTAGGCTCCTCTGCTGTGGCATCAGGAACTGGGCTCAGTTCCCAGTACCCACAGCTACCTTCCCTTTCTTGTGCCCTGTAGAAGGACTTGATGCTTTTGCTGGAAGCAGGCAACTAAATAGTATTCTAATGCAGAGGCCTTAATATATGGATCCATAGGTGGAAGGTACTAAAACCACATCTCCAGCATCGGCATTGTTTGAAAAGTTTCCTTTGTTTCAACACTGTGGAAAACTTGTGTCATTCATGCATTTCTAAAGGCACATCCTAACAGGAGCCCTTCCTGAGTAGAGTTGAGTGTGCTCTCTGGAATGCAGATGTGAGGAACCGAAGATGTCTGGTCCCCAGGCTTTGTCACACAGATCGGTTTCACTTTCTCCTTCCCCAGAAGGTCCAAGGCAGCATGGATGTCTTCTGGGACGGAAGAGGCTTTCAGAACCTTTTCCAAGACATGGATATCGCACAGTTTCTGAGTTGTATCAGGTCCTCTCCATATTGGATGAAATATTGACGTTGTCAAGTCCTCCCCATGTTGGAGAGAGTGGTGGCATGGGGCTGTTGGTTTTCAAGCTTTCAGACTGAATTACATTGTTGGGCTGCTCAGTCAGGACCCTGGGGCTGGGAAGCATCCGAAGAGCTCGCTCGGTTGGGGCAGCAACCTGCTGGCCTGGTGCGCTCCTCTTGGATTCTGGCTTCCCTTTGAAAGCACATGCTGCTCATGCAGGGAGTCATTAAACTGCCGGGTGAATGTCATCTCTGCTTGTCACTGTGGAGCTGAGACAGCAGCAGTGTCTTCTAGAAAGGAAATTGTATCTATTTATGAAACCTAAAAAGACAACAGTAGCATACATTTATCTTCCATAGTGATAAATACAGTGCATGTAACATAGGAAGTTGAATATACATTTAGGAGTGAGTAAGGGTGTAGTTTAGCTCCAAGTTTAAGTCAATTCTAAAGGATCCTCTACCGTTTCAGGTAGGTAATAGGGTTCTTTAACCTTATTTGTTTATTGGCAGTGGACCTTCCTGTATAGCTCTGGCTGGCCTGGGGCTCACATGGCTCTGCCTGCCTGTGCCTGCTGAGTGCCGGGATCCCAGTGGTGAGCTTCCAGGCCCTGGCATGCAACCTCTGCTTTTAAAATCCAAAAGACTTTAAAAACTGAGGATATATAATTTTTTTCATCTTTTCTTGTCCTTAGGGTCAGTTATCATGCTGCTTCTTTCTTTGGAAGGGTGGGAGATTTGGGATAAGTCAGTGTCTCAGGGAACCCATGCTGGCCTTAATTCTCTCTGTAGCTAAGGATTGACCCCCTAATGCTCCAGCTTCCACATCCCAGGTACTGAGGCTACAGGTGTGCTCCACCATACCTGTATTTTTAACTCTTTATTGGCTAGTGATCTTAAAGATTTTTTTTTATTATTATTAATTTTAAGTGTGGGCTCACACGCCTGAGGAGGCCAGAGGCATCGCATCTCTGAAGCAGGACTTAGGGTGGTTGTGAGCTGTCTGACACAGGTGCTTGGAACTGAACCATGTCCTCTGAAAGTACAGTACATGCTGTCAGCCACTCGGCCACCTCTCCAGCCCTGTCTGCTAACCTTCAGGCAAATACTCTGCCTGTGATCACCCCGAGCCCTTCAGCTGGTAGCTTTCTGAGAGTTTACTCACCTTGAAACAATATTTGTATTCAGCCCTGGGAAGGAAATACTTTACCTGTGAACAGGAACCTCTCATGCGCTCAGTGTCAGGACTTGAGTTTGTTTGCCAGTCTTTTCTTGGAAAGTGGGTCAGTGTCAAGCTAAATATCTGTTTTGTTTCCATGGCGTTGTTCCTTTTGAAAGCTTGGGTGTATTGCTTAGGCCTGTACTCCCAACTGTCAGGAGGCTGAAGAAGCAGAAGGTTTACCCTGCGTTTAAGTCCAGCCTAGGCTACATGGCTTCCAGTTCAGAGTGAGCCAGAGTGAGGCTCTGCTTCAAGGAAAACAATGAAAACCACCCCTCATAACTGGAAATACCATCAGTGTTGGGAGCTCTCAGACAGCTTAATAAAGGAAACCCTTTGGAGCACAGCCCAGGCCTTAGGTTCCTGTCTGTGCCTCTCTCCCTTTACAGACGTAGCCTTGGTTCTGAGTCAGGCATCGCCTCCTCTCCACACTTCTCTTTCTGTGTCCCTTTCTCTTCAGTGCTAGCGATCGGCCCCAGGGCTTTACACACACTAGTCACAGCTCCACCACCAAGCCCCCTCCCGGCTCCACTTAGGACATTTAAAAAAAATTTCTAAAGCACACATAGGAATAGGTTTTTATGCCTTTGAGTGCTTCGTGCATGGCACTGACCCAGGGTGTGTGTCTTCTGAAAGCTGCTTTTATTGACACCACACCTTGAGAGTCATTCACTTTAATACCTCTAACTCTAGTTTGCTAATTTTGACAGCTATATAGTATTCCATCTTATGGTTATGATTCCATCCTAGACAATCATATTATTTATAATTTTTCATTACTTCACATGGCACAAATAGTCCATACTTTGTGCATGTGTGTTGAGGCTTCTCTTAAGACAGCACATTAAAAGGCTTTGTAACTTCCTATAATAAATCACCACTGAAGCGTGGCTGCTCCACACATGTCCACATGGTCCCATTACGGAGAATGAGAACACTTCAAGAAAGCACGCCTGCCTCTTCCAAGAACCACCACACTCTTCTCATCTGTGCTTTTCTGTCTCATTGAACACATTGCTCTGAATCTATCCTGCTCTCCTCAGCCATTGAACTCATTTCTTGACCAATGAGAAATTGGTTCTTTGCTTCCTGTTGCCTTCTTTTAAAAAAAAAAGTCATTAGATTATTTTCCATGGAAGAGGAGGCAGGAAGATTATATGAAACAGGATCAGAGAGTTTGCTGTGAGGCTGTGTCTTCTAGTAATGTCAGAAGTTACACCCATAGAGTCTCGCCAATACGACTGCTCAAACACGAGCTGAACAATAGGCATACCAGAGCAGACATGGAAAACTCTGAGTCCTCAACCCTAGCCAAAGAACTAGAGGTAGCCAGGGAATGCTGGGACTAGTCTGAGAGATAGTCTCCTCCAGAGACGCGCACACCAGTTAGCTCTGTGGAAGGCAGCACAGAAACCATCAGATGTAAAACTACTATGTCAGCCGTCTTGAAACTCCACAGATAGCTGACATGCTTTTTGTTTTGAAATTTTATTAAGAAATTGATTTGATACTGTTGGTAACATGTGGAATCATCGTTGATTTTGGTTCATTGATGTTATCTATTAACAACCTTGCTCTGAGCACTTATTCTATTAGTATGTCTGTAAATTATCTAAATGGGTGTTCTATTTAGATGAGGTTTTTTTTTTTTTTTTTTTTTTTTTTTGCTTTATTTTTTTTTTGTATGGCTCTTTTTTTTTTTTTTTTTTTTTTTGGTGGTTATAGTAAAAATTATTAATACATTCCAGCACAGGGTTTCTTCCCACTTTTGACCATTTATGTTCCCAGATGAAAGACACACATAGTCTTTATATTTTCATATGCCTTAAGCAGCATGTTAGCTGGGCCACTGCCTACCCTCCATGCTGTTAGAACCCACTTTCCTACAGGAGTCCTAGTGACTCCTTACTAATCTCCACGTCCCATCTTGCTGGCTTTTCACCCCATTGGGCAGCCTTCTTGGCCACGTTCTCTTGGCTCAGAGACCATGGAAGCTCTCCTACCTCCTACATGTTTTTCTTCTTCCATGATGGTCTCTTCTCCTCTCTCTCCCTCTCTCCTGCACCTCTTCTCTATCCCATGGCCGCTTCTCCTCTTCCTTTCAGTGTCTAGCCCAGGAAACCTAAACCCCGCCTATGTCTCTTCTCCCCAACTATTGGCTGCTGGCATCTTTATTCACCAATCAGAATTAACTGGGTTAATTAACTGAGGGTCCCTCAGGCTTTGTGCAGACTCCAGATCGTGGAGGCCAGCACTTTGCATTGCAATATACAGTAAAAGACTGTACTGGTTGTTGGGTTTTTTTCTAAACAAATAATAGCACTTTCCTACTAAGCATTATATATTTACTGTATGTTGGTATGCTTGTCTCCCACCAAGATTTATATTGAGACCTTGTTACCAGTGTAAAAGGGTTGAGAGGCAGAGAAGGAGGAGGCTGCTGCCCCTCTGTCACTTGAGGCTATGTAGAAGGAGGCATCAAGTGAAGGCCCCTCGCTAGACACTGAATTTGATGGTTCTGTTTTCCACTGAGCTAGAAAAACCTTAGCATGAGGCTGAAGCAACAGAGCAAGTGGATTCTTGGATTATTCCCTACTTTAAAGAAAATGTACGGCATCTGGTGTTATTGGTGGCTGGCCTTGGATGGAGCTCTGTGCAGGAAGAATTCTGCATCAAGCAGTAGGGTTGTTTTGAAGTGTGTAATGATCTTCATGTTTGTTGGAATAGAACTAATTCCAAGGATGCACACATTCAGGCTACATCCATTAGCTGGCTTTGTGCACAGTCCTGAAGACTATTGCTGAGGTTGTTGGTAATAGTTATATCTACACTACATGACATGACCCATAATTCCTTTTCTTCTTACGTTTCTGGTACAGATGTTGTGATGCTCTGCCCACTACAGACAGATTGCAGAGGGTCTACACTCATATCCTTTGATTTCCCAGTTTGCTTCTATACTTAGAAATCTCCAGATGGGAGATAAAGATAATGTCTTCCTCAGCCATTTAGTGGAAGTTAATTGGAAAATTGGCTGGGTGGGTTTGACTTTGACTGGGCAGAGTTCTGGCTATTTTGACAATTTTCTTATACTATGAGGACACTTGTCTTAGTTGTTTTCATTTTGGTCACTCTATCTGTATTTCTACCCCCCCACTGCCACTACTTATAATGTTTACTTAGGATTTTTTCTTGATGAATATTGTTTATTTTAATAGTACTTTCAAATAATCTGCTTTTGGGTTTTGCAGAACCTCTTTGTAGCCTTTAAAAAACATAACTTCGTTGATTTTTCCATCATCTCTCTTGTTCTTTGTTATTTTCCTGTGCTAGACACTTGATATTTTAGTTTTTAGTATTTATTTTTATAATTTCAGCATTCATAGATATAGCTTCTTTCCAAGAGCCACCTTTTTTTCTGACCATGAATCTTGGTCACCATCATTGCTAGCCGGAGGGGCAGGGTTTTCAGACAGAGTCTTCCTGTCTTGCCCAGGAGGGCCTAGAACCTGCAGTCCTCATGCCTGTAGGCCAGGGCCAAGGCCTTCATATCTCTTGTTGGAGGCTGACCTTGTATGGAGCGCCGTGCAGGAAGAATCCTACATCAAGCAATATGATTGTTTCAAAGTGATGATTTTCATGTTTTCTGGAGTAAAACTAAATTCCAAGGATGCTTGCACGCATGCATACACAGGTACACATGCTACACATGCATGCATGAACACACATGTTTACACTATAAATATTTTTAATTAAAAAAATGAAATAGATGAAATCATCTTTCCCCCCAGTGCAGGGGATGAACCCATGAAGCGCAACATGCTAGGCAAGTGCTCTACCTCCAGCCCTGTGGCTCTTTCTTAGCATTGTCATTTAAATCAGATTTTTCTAAGCTCTAGGTTTTGAACTGCATGTGGTTTGAGGGGAATACATATATACATACATACAGGTGGGTGAGCATGCCAAGGCCAGAGGAGGATATTGTGTGTCTTTCCCTGCCACTTTCCATCCTGGCTTTTGAGAGAGGATCTCTCACTGAACTTGAAGCTCACTGCTTCAGCTGGACAGACCTGACAGAGACCTTCAGGATCTGCTTGTCTCTACCCCGCAGTGCTGGGTTACAGGTGTGCACAGAATAGCTGATTCCTACATGGATGCCAGAGGTTGCTTTTGTAGCAAGTGATTACCACTGAGACCTCTCCCTAAGCCACTGGAGTGTATTTTTAGTTTTTGAAACATGTGATTTCCTTACTCATTTTATCATAGCTGTCTTTTCTAATTTAAGTGCTTTATGTTTAATGAATATGGATCGGTTTTTTGAAGTTTGTTATATTGTTATATTGCCTAGCATGTCAGCATACATGTCTAATACATGGTCAATATTTTGAAGTTATGTTCTAGACATTGTAACTTTGAAATTGATATTTCTTCCTGGCAAATTGTCCCTTTCATTGTTATGTGTTAGTGCTCTTGATGACTTCCAACTTTATTGGGCAATATTGTAGGAGCATGTGCTATGTGTATTCTTGGGTCTTAACCCAAATATACACAGTAAGCACAAGCAGCATTATGACCTCCATTCTCCAACTTAATACAAAGTCTCAGGCTGTATTTGTTTTTAAGGAGCTGTGAATTCTTTATGACTCCTTCCTTCCCTCAGATCTGAGAGCTCAGCTTTCCTTCTGTGACGGCCTTCCCAAGAGCACATGAGTTTACTCTAATGACCAGGACATGTTAGGCAAGCCCACACTGAGTGACAGTATCCAAAGTAACAGGCTAGTGTTGTGCATAAATGAAACATTTCCCTGTCTTCAGAAGGGACAGGACTAGATCAGTGAGAACCTAAGCTGAGTAGGATAGATGGGATCCAAGGAGATGATCGTACCTCCGTCTACTCCAATAGTTAAGCACTGACTGTAGCAAAAGAGCACAGCTATGTGTTCATGGCACTATATGCTATGCTACCACTGAGCTAAGCTCAGAGAGGCTGCCTGAGCCCTGCCAAACAGTGCAGAGGGAAGGAGGAGATACTGAGCAACCCCTGAATGGATAAAAGAAGTTTCAAAGTAAGAAGCCATGTCAATAGTTCATAGTTTGCTTTATTTACTTACTCATTTATTTATTTTTTGATTCTTGTTTTGTGAGGCCAAGGAGGGGAAGTCATGTCCCAGCATGACTGTGGAGGTCAGAGAATAATTTGGCAAGTCAGATCTCTTCTAACATTACACTGTAATCCAGCATTGTGGAATAGAGACAAGCAGATCTTGGAAGTTCTCTGTCAAGTCTGTCCAGCCCCAGCAGTGAGCTTCAAGTTCAGTGAGACCAACTCAGGTCATCAGGCTTGGTGGAGCACCCCATGAACTCAGGTCATCAGGCTTGGTGGAGCACCCCACGAACTCAGGTCATCAGGCTTGGTGGA
>NC_034599.1:55570828-55576374 GCF_900095145.1 Mus pahari | reverse complement strand
ATCAGGCTTGGAGCACCCCACGAACTCAGGTCATCAGGCTTGGAGCACCCCACGAACTCAGGTCATCAGGCTTGGAGCACCCCACGAACTCAGGTTATCAGGCTTGGAGCACCCCACGAACTCAGGTTATCAGGCTTGGAGCACCCCTACCCAGCTCTGCTTTATTTGCTGCATATTATAGAGACACAGAATGAGTGGTCACTGCTTGGGGGCTGTTGCTGTAGACAGGAAGGAACTTCTATAGCATACCGTATCCTCCATGTTCCCACATTGCTGAGGACTTTCCTCTAGACTTGGTTGAGTTATAATCTAAGTGCAATAAAAATATATCACCTTAACTGTACAATTCAATGTGTTTTTATTTTGTTGTTAACTACCAGCAAGATCAAGATGTCTAAAATGTTTCTATTATTCCAGAAAGTTCTCCTGTACCTCTTTTTCTAGTCAGTCCTGCCTATACCCCAGGGGTATTCTGATATCTGTCTCTGGATCATTTTGTCTACATTGGTACTTTATATAAAGTGTGTACAACCACATACCATGTCATAGCAGGTCATGCATGTCATGCCTGCTTAAAAATATAGTTTTAGGTTGTTTTGTCGTTGGATTGACATCATAACCTGTATGTAAGCCTGCGTGGTGTGGCCTGCACACACTGAGATTATACTCCGTAGTCGTTAGTCGTGAGCCATTGCGTAGCATATGAGTAGATGAACAGATTCTTCCTCAAACTTTTTGACAGTCATCAATGTGTGTTTATCATAGGTTTTCTAATTTCTGGGTTGGATCCCACTGGAAAAGCCATCCATCGTAGCATTTGCTTGCTTGTTTTCCAATCTTGTTTCTGGTTTGTTTTTGTTTTTGTTTGTTTGTTTTGGCTTGCACAAAGTTGCTATAGATAGCGTTCATATTTTTATTTATCTATTTATTTTAGTAGACCTAAAGCTCTATTTCTCTTAGGTAGAAACAAAGGAATGTAAATGTCTGAATTTATCAGAAACTGTCTGAATTTATTGGAAATGCTAAATTTATCAGAAACAGTTGGCACTGAGCGTCTGTGAAATTCATTTCTGTAATTCTTATTGTTTTAGATTTGCATTTATTTGATGAGTTAAAGGTATCGAGTGTCTTTCAAGCATCTTATAATGGACAAGTCTAGACTATTGATGTTATAAGTTGTCTGACAGTCTACCTCCCTCCCTCTCTCCCTCCTTCCTTCCCTCCCTCCTTCCATCCCTACCTCCCCCTCCCCCTCTCTCTCTGCTGTTTCTCCTCTTTCTCCTCTCCTCTCTTTTCTCTCCCTCCCTCCCTCCCTCCCTCTCTCCCTCCTTCCTTCCCTCCCTCCTTCCATCCCTACCTCCCCCTCCCCCTCTCTCTCTGCTGTTTCTCCTCTTTCTCCTCTCCTCTCTTTTCTCTCCCCTCCCTCTGTGTCTGTCTTCTATGGCTATGTCTGTCATCTCTCTGCCTCTGTCTTACTCTACTTGTCTATCTGTCTGTCTCTCTATCACAGTGTCTGTCTGGATGTCTACAGACAGTGCATTTTCATGGCTTTTCTTTTCACTTTTTAGAAACAGCTTTCGGTGTGTGGAAGCTTTCAGGTTTGATGGCATCATCTGTAACTTGCCCCCTCTGTCATCTGTGTCTTCTGTGTCCTGTCTGAGGACTCTTCTTCCCATTGAAGGTCATGAGTTGTTATCCAGTGTTCCTCCTAGAAGGTTTACAGCTTTATCGCTCCTTTCAGGACTCTGAGCTATCTTTGACTTTTGTGTACTATAAGATAATAGGCGAGAGTTCATTTTATCCACATATGGCTGTCTGTATTCTTGGCTATGTTTTATTGAAAAGGCCATATTTCCCTATGAAAATGAACTGTCATGTTTATAAAAATAAGTGCTAATTAAAATTAGCTTCTCTGGAGTAGCTCTCTCTTCCACTTGCCAGTCTACCCCTGTACTCAAAGCATTTCCCTATAGACTCATGCTTTATGATATTGTGATATTTGCAGCATATTTTCTTTGTATAACTTTCCTTTTAGGACATAAGAATGTTGTGTAAAGAAAATGGTTAGTAATCCACAAGCAAGGCTGCCCCATCACAGGCTCGCCATCTTTATTTTTCCAGGTGCTATGCAGATTTGAAAATAATCGTATTTTTTATTAACACACCTATGGGAACATTTTGCATCTGCATTTTCATAAAGAAATTTTCTTTTACTAAAGCCCTCAGAATATAGTGCAGGCCATCTCATCACATTTCTTACATCTTAATCTCTCTTTATAACTCTGTCATTGTAGTTCTCCCTGGTCATCTCTGCATTCTTATTGCTTCTCTGGTTATACCTTGAAATTAACTCTTTAAAACCCAAATTTGTATTTAATTTGATTTTCAGTCTTAGCTAGCGAGTTCTCAGTAATTGTCTTTTTGTCATTTAGAGGTTGTGCATCACACTTTCCACAAACTTCCCAGCTTCGTCACTCCTGCTGCCATGTTTTCCTCATGTCTCCTGTGAGCTCTAAGTGTAGACGTCTGCAGTCTGCATTGAGTTAATTCTCTCTGCCCTGCCTTAGCACCTTGGAGTTTCTGCCCTGTCTTCCTATGGTAATTTTTTTCTGTAGAAGTTGGTGGTTTGTGATAATCAGACACAAGGAAACTTGAGTGACTCTGGGTCTTCCTGACAGCTTAGCTAGGAGGCTTAGAGGTCTGCACATCAGGAAGGCCATTGATTGTGGGGTGGGGGCACTGAGTCATTTTCCTCATAGCAGTTAAAGCAGGGCTTCTAGAGGGTTAGGGGGGCTCCTTAGTTAGCATCAGCACCAACTCTCTAGTCTGCCTTCCTGGGTGAGATTACAGAAAAGCAGGGTACAGCTAGATTGATTGATATCGATTGCCATAGAAAGGGTAGGAAACAGGAAAAGCAGCTAAGAATATTAATGCCTTTCAGAAGCATGAGCAGATGCTGCTGGGCTTTCTGGCATTTGGATAAATGTATGCTTAGAATGGCGTAGAGATGGCTTAGTAGTCACAGCCCTTGGGTAACACATGTGTGTCCATTGCAAAGTGAAGGCTAGAGCAGGTAACTTGGAATTAATTTAGTCTTTTAATGAAGAGGAATACTGTTTTCTTTTCTCTTTTTCCTGTTCTCAAACATGCCAATACATCCATTTATACCTTTTCAAATTGAAATAATTTCTGCTAAGTATATTGTATCCTGACTTTTTAAAAATAACAGAAACAAGAATAAAGGTGGTTTTCTTTCAGTCTTCTTTGTCCTGTTTGTTGCATTGCCACACCCTGTGTCTTCACCTTGCTTCCTCCTTATTTCTCTGTAGGAAGAGTCACTAAGAATAGCCCGAGTAATAAACATTCCATACAGGCAGATTGCTGAGTCATGAGTAATGGACGTTCTATATAGGCAGATTGCTGAGTCATTCAGTTCTCTTACAAAGTTAGGGAATATGGAGAACACTATTGAGCTGATGAGATGAGTTCTTCATCTGCAAAGTCATTCATTTTTAGAAAAATAAGGATTTCTAATCCTCTCATCTGTTTTAAAGTACATAATTTCATTCAGCTCTATATTTTGATACATGTTATTTTTTTATTAGATATTTTCTTTATTTATATTTTAAATGTTATCCCCTTTTCTAGTTTCCCCTCTGAAAATCCCCTATCCCTTCTCCCCTCTCCCTGCACCCCAACCCACCTACTCCCATTCCTGGCCCTGGCATTCCCCTATATTGGGGCATATAACCTTCATAGGACCTAGGACCTCTCCTGCCATTGATGACCGACTAGGCCATCCTCTGCTACATATGCAACTAGAGCCACAAGTCCCACCATGTGTTTTCTTTGATTGGTGGTTTAGTCCCAAGGAGCTCTGGGGGTACTGGTTAGTTCATATTGTTGTTTTTCCTATGGGGCTGCAAACCCCTTCAGCTCCTTGGGTCCTTTCTCTAGTTCCTTCATTGGGGAACCTGTGCTCAGTCCAATGGATGGCTGTGAGCATCCACTCCTGTATTTGTCAGGCACTGGCAGAGCCTCTCAGGAGACAACTATATCAGGCTCCTGTCAGCAAGCTCTTGTTGGAATCTGCCATATTGTCTGGGTTTGGTGAAACTATGTTGAATACCTTAAATCATACTTCTGAAGTCTGTTGAATATGATTTCCAGCAGGTTTTAAGTACAATAAATGTAAGGTGATGAGCAGATGAATAATATGGCCTGTGAATATTTCTGTAGGTGTCAATATTTTCTTTTCATGCTTATGTATATTAATATTCTAGCTGTGCCATAGTAGTCCTCTGCCTGTGAAATAGTTACATCCAGAAGAGATGTGCTGAAGAGAAGGCTGTTGAGACCTTGACAATAAAATCAACAGGTTGACTTTTCATTAAAGGGAAAAGGCTTGAGCATCCTTATAGAATTTCAGCCCTTATTTCTCCTTCCTCTTTCATTCTGAAATGCTTAAATCATAGCTTGGTTCCAAGCAGTTGGATGGATGGGTCCTACCACCAGAAGAACTTATTGACAAAGCACAGCTTAAAGCCTCAGTGTAGTCTTGGTCTGGGTTCCGAAGGAGAAGGCAGGATATTTATTGACAGCCACCTGAGGGAAGCCACTACCAAATGTAGCCCTGAAATCATATACATACAAGTAACGTTGTAGCAGCTGAGCCAGTTGTATTTATATATTTAAGAATATACGTATGTAACAGTCGTTAAAGAAAAAGAAGCTTTGAGTTTGAGAAGGATCCATGAGAAGGCTTGGGGTGAGGGAAGGGAAGGGGGAAATGATGTAATGGCATTTAAGTTTCAAAACTTAACAACTTACAAGATCTTAAAAAGAAGATTAAGATGTTTAAAAAAGGATTTATTTAAAAAAGAGAGAAACACAGGTTTTAAGAGACTGGAGAGACAGCGCTTTGGTTAGGAACACTGGCTGCTTTGCTGGAGGACTCAGTTTTCAGCACCCAGCTGGATACTCATAACTGGCTGTAGCTCTAGTTCTGGGGATGCCCTGCTTTTTTCTGGCCTTTAGGGGCATGAGGCATGCCCCTGCTCTGTGGACATACAGGAAGGCAAAGCACTCAAACACAAGAGTGAGACAGATGGCAGTAACTCTCAGGAGCTGCATGGCTCCCCCAGTCTCCAGTGGGTGCCAGAGTCCTTGTGCGCAGGTAGATCCAGGAGGAGTCTGGGGTCAGAGCGGAGAGGGGGCTTTCAGGTCAGCTCTGACTTTTGTTTCTGGAGAGGTAAGAAAGCAGCAGCCATTTCCCATGGGAAAGAAGGTCCTGTGAAGCCTGCACTCCTCCTCCTTAATTGGGGGAAAGTCGGAGAGAGGTGACGTAAGAGATGGTGGCGTAAGAGAGGTGGCGTAAGAGATGGTGGCGTAAGAGAGGTGGCGTAAGAGAGGTGGCGTAAGAGAGGTGGCGTAAGAGAGGTGGCGTAAGAGAGGTGGCGTAAGAGATGGTGGCGTAAGAGAGGTGGCGTAAGAGATGGTGGCGTAAGAGAGGTGGCGTAAGAGATGGTGGCGTAAGAGAGGTGGCG
>NC_034599.1:55558616-55570533 GCF_900095145.1 Mus pahari | reverse complement strand
CGTAAGAGATGATGGCGTAAGAGAGGTGGCGTAAGAGATGATGGCGTAAGAGAGGTGACGTAAGAGATGGTGGCGTAAGAGAGGTGACGTAAGAGATGGTGGCGTAAGAGAGGTGACGTAAGAGATGGTGGCGTAAGAGAGGTGACGTAAGAGATGGTGGTAGACGTTTGCCACTTACACAGCCCGCTACTCATGGGCGTGGGGAAGAAATTGGTCTGCTGTCCTGTTTTCTACACTTTTACTTCTGCCGTGGAAAGATATAGAAACTACTGCTTAACCTTTATAGATCAGTGTTTCCAGAGAGGCCCGAGAAAGAGTTACTGCAGAAGGAAGTGGCAGAGTGCTTGAAGTCTGGAATATCCTGTCCCAGCCTCTGAGGCTGTATGGCCATCCTGCCAGCCCACCCTCTACCTGCCAGCCCTCCTTCCACCTGCCAGCCCACCCTCTACCTGCCAGCCCTCCTTCCACCTGCCAGCCCACCCTCTACCTGACAGCCCACCCTCCACCTGACAGCCCACCCTCCAACTGACAGCCCACCCTCTACTCTGTTAACCCATCCTCCACCCTGATGGCCCACCCTCCACCCTGACAGCCCACCCTTCATCTGACAGCCCACCCTCCACCCTGACAGCCCACCCTCCATCTGACAGCCCTCTCCACCTGCCAGCCCACCCTCCACCTGCCAGCCCACCCTGTATTGCACCTGTGGCAGCCTCAAGCGCTGTCTTCCCTACATTAAGTCAGATTACTCTACTTCCTTAGCAGAGGCTATTCCTCTACTATGTCAGGTTTTTTGGAAGGCTTTTTAAAATTGTTTTTGTTTTTTGGAATGATTGTTGTTATTATGCCTAATGAAATTGAGTGTTTATTATGTAATTTTTTTCAGCCATCTGAGCCTAAATCTTTCAGTATTGGCTAAGAGCAACATTTAAAAATACTGCAGGAACATTTTTTAGCACATGTTAAAGTATATAGTCTAAACTTTCAGTCTGTGCCTAGATTAGTAGCTGACCTTATAGTGCTTTTAGTTTGGCGGTGGTTGTCCCTGTATTGTGTCCTTGTAACTGGATGATCTATTTCCAGCAGTTTGAGAATAATGAGGCAAATGGCTTTGAAATTTGCCCCATTGTTTGAAAAGCTTTTGAGTGTGTCCTTTTGAAAAGTGACTTTGAACAAGTCCCGATCATACCGCCTGTGCTACAGTAAATGCTGAAGTAGCACCCTGGCATCCTTCCCGAAAGGAAGCTAGCCGCAGTCATTCCTGCTTCTTCCACCGCTTTGTACCTTGCTAGCGCTGGTGCAGTTTGCTCTGCGGATGTGCTGACACCCTCCCACTCGCCTGCTCTGCAGCAGCAAAGAATGGATCTCCGAGTCAAGAGGAGATGAAGGGTGTAGCGAGGTTGCAGGAGGGGGAGAGACATGAATATCTTCCAGCAGCTGAACAGGAAGGCATTTTAATACGATATTTTTTTCTTTCAACTGATAAATTTTTGCTTTCTGTTATTTTCTAGAGAGATGTGGATAATTTGCCCTGCCTCCAACGCCTCTTCCTCAGCTTCAACAATATAACTAGGTAGGTGGCAACTCCCAGCTCATTAATAGATAACTTGTCTGTGTGGGCTCTAATGCTCTGAGATTATCAATGCTGGGGAGAGGTTTACTGTCCTGAAACATTTTACATTTGGAAATGGGGACCGCCCATGACAAAGTTCTTTGTTGGGAAAGGAAGCTCTGCCTCTGTTGCTAAAGATGATGCAGTTAGCAAAGTAGGCCTTTCTTTAGCTCTGCTGGGGGGCTGCATGGAGCTGTCAGTGTGGATTTTCTGTCCTTTGTTTGACAGCCACTGCCTTAGTTGAATTAGTTTCTTTCATAAATTATTGTCTGCGATTTGCACCGCCACTGAGCGGTTTTGATAAAGCAGGCTATATTTGTCACTGAGCTGCATGGGAATTAGGCCGTGCCTGCTTTCTAAGTGAGTCTCTGCTTAGAATGAGTGCTGCTGAGAAGGTCATGAGAATACACAAATGCACACATTTTGCTTGCTGTCCTTATAGCATGATGTGTTGCCCAGTGTTAGTGTGGGAGGCTAGCGAATGAAGCAGAGGCAGAGGCCAGCCCTCAGTGCAGAAAGACCTCCTTCCCTACTCGCTTTCTTTCTCCTTCCCTCTGCCTCTGTCTGAACTTGACTTCCCCTCTGTTCTTTGGTTTTTCTTCAAGGCTGATCTCTGGACTTGCATTTGTGTAGGGTACCTATTAAGTTTAAAAGCATATCTCTTCCTGAACCTGGTCCTGAGGACCAGAAACTATGGGGTTCTGTGCATCTTTCTCGTCACATCCTTTCTCTTCCTGACTCATACCTAAGTTTAACCCCACTTTCCTATCCTCTATCTCTAAAAGAAAACAGTTACCTCAAGATGGTGAACATTTTAGAGAGATGGGATTTCAGAGGAAATGCCCTTCAATCCTCCCTTTTTCTCCTCCATAGAGGCATGAAAGTTTCTGAAGGACTTTCTGTGTTCTCAGCTTTTCTAACTGCTCTGCTGGCATGTGTGTGCTTGTATGTGTGTACGTGTGTTTGTGTGTGTGTGTGTGTGTAAGGGAGATGCGGCTCTTTTTGTTAGCATTGGTTTTCTTTAGATTTCTACCTAATGACTGACAAAGCTCTAGAGAGAATACTCACTGTTTAAGCTGCTGCAAACCCTTTGATTTCCCTAGTCCAAGGTGAACTTGTTCCTTCTTGTTCGTGTGAGCAAATTGAAGAGATATATATTTGCTTATAGATTGTGCTGCTCCCAGGCCCCAGGACACAAGCTCTCTGAACTCCTAAACTTTGAGCTTATAAGGAGTTTCGTTTGGTTGCTTATGTACTAGAGAGCTTTCTTTCAAAGTCTGGAAGGGAGGTTCAGCCAGCCTGCAAAACGATTGATGGGACTTCTTTTCCTTGAAAACAAACAAACAAACAAGCAAAGCCTGATTTCCTAAGAAACTGAGGAATAAGTGAGACAACTCTCAGGGCTCTGTCCACCCCTCCCCACCCTGAACTGCTTTCCCTCTGTGTATTTCTCCACAGGCTGAGCTTTGGAGGTTTCTTTAGTGTTTCCACCGGATACATTTTGGGGGCAAAATGAATCTGTTGCTCTGTACTGATATCTATGGCTCAGAGGTTTTGCATCATGAACGCATTAGGTTTGGGGAAGGAAAAAACTCTTGGAGAACAAGCCTTGAAAACATTTGTGTGAACTTTACTTAAGACAGGGTGTGCCCATTAGCTGTGCTGCTGGCCACTAGAGACTACTTCTGTGACAGCTCTGCATCTTCTGGACCTGTGTTCTGGTTAATAGAGCTGCCAGGCTTTCCAGTCCTGTGTTCCCGGATAGCCGTGATCACAAAGAGAAACAACGAAGGGAAGGCCATTTTATAGGAGCTTCTGGTTCTCTCTGTGGAGATGTCAACTGCATCTGGCAAATGAAGAGAGCCAGTGTATGACCATTTAGAGGGGAAACCCTACTGACCCTTTCTTTCTCTTGTAAGACCTCTTAGGTTTTTACCAAGTTGTTGGAATCTTTTTTTTTTTAATTTCAATTTATCTGTATTTGAAAACATATTTTGAGTAAATAGACTTACACAACATTCTTCTTTCCCTTTTGTACCCCAACTCCTCCTGGAGAGCCCCCCTTTCAAAACCTGTATGTAATACCTTTCTTTTTTTTTTTTTATCATATTCTTAAAATGTATAAAATGCTGTAACAATGAAAATGAGTATTATAAAAGTTGTTTGATATAAAACAGCAATCAATTGAACAGTCTTATGTAGATGTTTGTCCACAGCAATACTGAAAATACATATGTTTTTCTCAATATAAATTTTAAATAACTCCAAATATATTAACTGTATAATATTTTAAGATAATATATCACTATTAGGTTTTTTAATGAACAAAAATAGATAAAGTCTTTTTGTTTGTTAGTTTGTTTTGTTTTTAGTAGAGCTTAAAATCTTGGCTTACTGTGGTACAAACACAAAATAAGAACAGTTTTTGGACATTGGAGTTCATTGTAATACGGCAGTACTTGAATGTTCCTCAAATCACCAAAGGATTTTAACTCTATAGTAGATAAGCTAAGAGTTGACAGTTCTGCTGCGCCAAAGAATGAATTGTAGGCACGATTTTTGGATACAGATTTCCTGCTATGGTCAAAGCTGTTTAACTTGAGTGATTGTTGTCATTCTCAGCCCGCAGGGAACAGGTTACATTCATTTAAGAAATGGTATGTGTATTAAGATGGTCTATTCATGAAGTCAGCCATCAACTCTTTCAATGAACAATGGTTCTGCTTGGAGGGTGGCACAGATGTTAGGTGAGGGTAAGATTCTAGTTCATTGGCTGTGATGATTTTGAAAAGCATTCATCTCAGAATAAGAATAACTTACAAAAAGAACAAGGGTAACTTATAAAGTCCTTTTCTTCAAAATTGATACAATAATTAAAAATATCAAGCAAAACCTTTAGTCTCACTCTTTGCAGTTCTCTTACAAGCCACCTCCCAAATTAATTGTCTACATTTCTTTTGGCTGTATAAATAATTTTGAAGTATGTAAGCTGTTCCGAAAACCATAGTATAGTGTAAAGACATCAAATAAATGATCTTACTAATAGAGAGGCTGAGATAGGAGAAACATGATTTCAAGACCATTATGTGGCACATAGCAAGACCCTGTCATGTACAAACAAGCAGAAAGCATATATGGATTGTACAGTATTGGACCTATTTCTCCCATTACCAAATTAGAGAGACCAGGGGATGACAGTCAACAAATTTCTAATTCCTCATATTTTTGAATTTCAATTGATTAGGATATGTTGGTAATATTAATTTTCACATTAAGAGATATTAAGGAAAAGTGATTGTTATTTTTTGTTAATTTTCTTATTAGAGGTGGAATTATGTTTGTGTGGGTTTGTTCAAAGATTACTTCTTTGCTTCTTCTAGGGTATAGTTTCACTTCTTGTGTTGGTGTTTTCCATCTGTTATCCTTTGTAGGACTGGATTTGTGGAAAGATATTGTATAAATTTAGTTTTGTCATGGAATATCTTGTTTTCTCTGTCTATGGTGATTGAGAGTTTTGCTGGGTATAGTAGCCTGGGCTGGCATTTGTGTTCTCTTAGGGTCTGTATGACATCTGCCCAGGATCTTCTAGCCTTCATAGTCTCTGGTGAGAAGTCTGGTATAATTCTGATAGGTCTGCCTTTGTATGTTACTTGACCTTTCTCCCTTACTGCTTTTAAAATTCTTTCTTTGTTTACTGCATTTGGTGTTTTGATTGTTTTATGACAGGAGGAATTTCTTTTCTTGTCCAGTCTATTTGGAGTTCTGTAGGCTTCTTGTATGTTCATGGGCATCTCTTTCTTTAGGTTAGGGAAGTTTTCTTCTATAATTTTGTTGAAGATATTTACTGACACAACCAGGGAATCCTTTAAGTTGGGAATCTTCATTCTTTTCTATACATATTATCCTTAGGTTTGGTCTTCTCATTGTGTCCTGGATTTACTGGATGTTTTGGGCTAGTAGCTTTTTGCTTTTTGTTTTGTTGTTGTTTTCTTTGACTGTTGTGTCAATGTTTTCTATGGTATCTTCTGCACCTGAGATTCTCTCTTCTATCTCTTGTATTCTGTTGGTGATGCTTGCATCTATGACTCCTAATCTCTTTCCTAGGTTTTCTAACTCCAGGGTTGTCTCTCTTTGTGATTTCTTTATTGTTTCTACTTCCATTTTTAGATCCTGGATGGGTTTGTTCCTTTCCTTCGCCTGTTTGATTGTGTTTGCCTGTAACTCTTTAAGGGATTTTTGTGTTTCCTCTTTAAGGGCTTCTAGCTGTTTACCTGTGTTCTCCTGTATTTCTTTAAGTGAATTATTTATGTTCTTCTTAATGTCCTCTATCATCATCATGAGAAGTGATTTTAGATCTCAATCTTGCTTTTCCGGTGTGTTGGGGTATACAGGACTAGCTATGATGGGAGAATTCAGTTGTGATGATGCCAAATAAACTTGGTTTCTGTTGCTTATGTTCTTATGCTTGCCTCCCAACAACTGGTTATCTCTAGTGCTACCTGCCCTGGCTATATCTGACTGGAGCCTGTCCTTCCTGTGATCGTGGTTGTGTCAGAATTCCTCCGAGTCAAGCTGTCTGTGTGATCCTGTGATTCTGGGACCCTGTGATCCTGAGATCCTGGGTGTGTCTGAGCTCCTGGGAGTAAAGCTACCTTTGGGATCTTGAGATCTGGTGTGGCCAAGCTCCTGGGATCCTCTGATCCTGGGCATATTAGAGCACCTGGGAGTGGAGCTGCCTCTGGGTATTGTGGGGCTGGCTGCCCAGTTTGCATCCAAGGTGTGCTCAGGGCCCCAGCCCAGACATACTGGAAGGAACCCGTGCCACTGGTCTGGCAGAATTCCTATGTGCCTGGGTCCCACCGGTCCTAGTTACTCCTGGTGTTGGGGACAGATGTTGTGTCCTCCTTACTTCTGATCCTCTGATCCTGGGTGCATTGGAGCGCCTGGGAGTGGAGCTGCCTCTGGGTGTTGTAGGGCTGGCCAGTTGTTGGAATCTTTTTTTTTTTTTCTCAATTTTTTATTAGATATTTTCTTCATTTACATTTCAAATGCTATCCTGAAAGTCCCCTATACCCTCCCCCCGCCCTGCTCCCCTAACCACCCACTCCCACTTCTTGGCCCTGGCGTTCCCCTGTACTGGGGCATATAAAGTTATCTTAATGGTCCATCAGCATCAACTCTTAGATGCCCTGTGTAAATGCAGAAACTTCCAAAATGAGATTTCGTTATGGAATTCAAAGAGCTCCAGCATGGGAGAAGTAGGCCCTTATGTTTAATGGTGGGTTCCTTGTGAGCATCGAATAGACCTGTGTTGTGTGCTTGCCTGAAGACAGCAGAACAGCCCTGTCTTCTCTGTCAGTAAACATTAAATTTACTGTTCGAGAATGACCCACATATCCCAGGTCACTTCTGTCAGTAGACTGTGCTTCTGCTAAGTATCCCTCAGAGCATCCGTGGCTTCACGGGGAAGGCACAGGTGAAGTTAGCACATTGCAGTGCAGTGTTAGACTTAGTTATGTGGGACAACAACAGGAGAATACAGAGGTAAATGCATACCCGCTGCTGAGCAGGAAGAGCCACTCGGCTGAGCTGTCGGTTGAATAGGCCTTAGGAAAGAGAAGGGTATATTTGACTCAGAGGGCTCAAGCTTCCATGTCCACACTATAGGAACCCCTCCCTTCCTCATCTTACACTAACTCCATGCCCTCACCTAGCCCATAAAGTGTTAGGGGCAGCTGCTAAAGTACCTTGCTCATGATCATCCTGAGAGAAACAGCCTGTGATATATCCGGAGGATTGCTGTATGTATGTACTCCCTAGCTGGGGTCATTCAGTCTTCCAGCCCTTCTAAGCTGCTGTTGCTTTTCTGTGTTGTTCTGGGCCTCATTTTCTTTGTTACTTGTCTAGGGCTGTGACACAATGCCATGACCAATGTAACTTAAAAAAGAAAATGTTTAAATGGCTTTACAGTTTCAGACGGTTGGAGTCCATGGCAGATGGAAGAAACAGCTGAAAGCTCACATCTTGATCCATGACAAACTAGACAGTGTGAGCACTACTTTGAATCATGTGAATCTTATGACACCTCAAAGCCTGCTCCCAGTGCCATACCTCCTCAGAAATACAGCACCTCCTGATCCTTCTCAAACAGTTCTGCCTACTGAGGACCAAGTATTCAAACATACTAGCCTTGGGGCTGGAGAGATGGCTCAGTAGTTAAGAGCTGGTTGCTCTTCCAGAGGTCCTGAGTTCAATTCCCAGCAACCACGTGGTGGCTCACAATCATCTGTAATGGGATCTGATGTTCTCTTCTGTCACGCAGGCATACATGCAAATTGGTCACTCATACGCATACACATAAATAAATTAAAATATCTTTTAAAATTAAAAATTAAACAGAATTCACCAACTGTACAAGCCTCTGGAGGCCTTCTTCATTCAAACCACCAAGTACAATGTGTGCGTTTTTACTAGTAAGCTCTCCTTCTCTTTGGTTTGTTTCCTTTTGAGACACATTCTGTAGCCCAGGCTAGGAAATGAAGGGTTATAAGATAGACTTATGTGGTAGTTTGAATGAGAATGGCTCCTATAGGCTCGTATATTTGAATGCCCTAAGAGTGGCATTAGGAGGTGTGGCCTTGTTGGAGTAAGCGTGTCATTCGGGGTGGGCCTTGGGATTTCAGAAGCGCAAGCCAGGCCCAATGACTTTCTCACTCTCTTCCTCCTGCCCACTAACTTGCCAATGTAGAAGTCTCAGCCACCACTCCAGCGCTGTGTCTACCTGCTTGTTGCCATGCTTCCTGCCATGATGAGAATGAACTAAACCTCTGAGTGTAAGCAACCTATGTTAAATGAAATTAAATGCTTTCTTTTATTTATAAAAGCTGCCATGGTCATGGTGTGGCTGTGGTGTCTCTTCACAGCAATGGAAACCCTAAGCCAGTGAGGCATATCCACGGTGTTTTGCAGCCAGTCTCAAGGGCTCTTTTATCTGGCAGACCTGGAGCGTGATGCTCACTAAACAGTCTCTACACGCGCATCCTCTGCCACTAGCAACCTCTGCTCTACTCTGTCTCTGAGTTGATTGCTGAGGGAGGTCCCTCACATGAGTGAAACCCTACACCGTTTGTACTTTTATGTGTAGTCTGTTTTACTTAGCATGATATACTCAAGGTCACCTATGTTGCTACATGTCAAAATTTCCTTCCTACATTTAATACGCATGTTCTCTTGATATAGCATAGAATATGCCAGAAGATGGAGCTTTCAGAATAAGCCAGGCTACCTTCCCATTCTAGGTTTTTTCCCACAGAGCCCAACATCCTGGCCTACCTAGCCTCCTAGACACCCTATACCTCTGCTTGGTCTTTTTGTCTACCGTCACCTTGACAATCACCTTTGCATTTCCTATCCCTGTTAGGATAACTCAAGTCAACTTGTACCTCTCAGATTAATGACACTAAGAGTTCACATGCTAAATGCAGCATTTGAAGTTACTTTTTGTGGATTCCAATTCCATAGCTCCCACAGCCCTGGTTCTGTAGTTTTAAATTCAGTTCAAGAATTCATAGGTAAAGCTGGAATTATACCTGACTTAAAAATATCACTGGTTTGTGTTTTATATCCTCAGTCCTGAACATATTCAGGGATGCTACAACCAGCTTGGTTCTTCAGGACTAGGAAAAGAAGACAAAAGAGAAAATACCAGAGTCTACCTTATACTGTAAGGGAAATGCTGTTTCATATAATTTTCTGCTTTTGTACCCTTGGGGGCCAGAAGAGGGTATCAGATCCCTCTGGAAGTAAAGTTGCAAGGAGTTGTGAGCCACCTAATATGGGTACTGGGAACTAATCTTGGGTTTTTTCCAAGAACATTTAGAGCTCTTATCCACTGAGCTAGCTGTCTCTTAGCCCCACTTTGTAAAAAACAACCCTGCTGTTCTCAACACTGTCTTTTTTTAAAATACATTTATTTATCTATCTATTTATTATTGGACGGGGACAAGTGCCACAGCAGCTGTGCAGAGGTCAGAGGACACCTTGCTGGGCTGGTTTCCTCCTCCCCCATGTTGTCTTGGGTATTGAATTTCGGTTACCAGGCCTGGTGGCAGGAGCCTGCTGAGCCATCTCCCAGACTCTGACATTGAAATGTTTTTTAATTAGATATTTTCTTTATTTACATTTCAAATGTTATCCCCTTTCCTGGTTTCCCTTCTGAAAACCCCCTATCCCCTCTCTCTCCCCCTGCTCACCAACCCACCCACTCCTGCTTCCTGGCCCTGACATTCCCCTACACTGGGGCATAGAACCTTCACAGGACCAAGGGCTTCTCCTCCCATTGATGACCTACAAGGCCATCCTCTGTCTGCTACATATGCAGCTGGAGCCATGAGTTCTTCCATGTGTACTCTTTAGTTGGTGAAATTTTTAATCTAGGCTTCTATTTTGTTTTTGGAGGAAATAGAGCTATTAGAAGGAGTCTAATGTGGCAGGGGAGACAGCTTAGCGGTGAAGAACAGTAGCTGCTTTTTCGGAAGACTCTAGTTTGATTCCCAGAACTCACATGACAATTCACAACCATCTGTAACTTTAATTCCAGGGAATTCAACACCCTCTTCTAATGTCTGTAGGCCAGGCATACATGTAGTGTACACACATATGTGCAGACAAAATACCCATAAACACAAAATAAAAATACTTTTTTAAAGGGAAATATTCTAATGGCTTCTGCTAGAAATTATAACCATTAATGATCTCTCTTGTTCCCCTATTTCTCCTTATGGTGTGTGTGTGTGTGTGTGTGTGTGTGTGTGTGTGTGTTGCTGGAGATGAATGGAGCTCAGGACCTGTACATGCCAGGCAAGTACAAGATTTCCCTCTGTTATGGAAACAAACATCACTGCCATTCCTCTAGAACAGAATGGTATAACATTGTCTAGAAAAGTTTCTGTAGATAAATAGGCACTAGAAGTTAACTTCTTTTTGTGTGTCTTCTGCATCTTTTTGTATATTGTACAATAATAGCTGGGGTGAGGTTCTCTTTGAACTCTTGACAGAATGTACTCACATCGTGTCTTCTAATTCACTAAGTTGGATATGGAGTTGACTGCTAGTAAAAGCATCCACACAATGTAAGTAGAGAATAGAGGTTCATTCTGCGAGTTATCAGGGTGCCCTGAACACCAGCTGGCCCCAGCAGTAGCAGTCATGTTTGCACAGGCTGTTGAGTAGCTGACAGTGTGGTTTTCCTTACAGCAGCTTCCTCCTGCACTGGGAGTCTCCTCTTTCTAGTCTCCGTAATCATCAGACATGCTTTTTTCCTCCTGAGGACAGTGTTTATAAGCCTTGCAGTTTATTGAAGGGTCAGAGTTCACAAAGCAAGTGCAGAAAAAAAGAAAGAAAAAGAAAGGAAGGAAGGAGGAAATGAAAAGGACAGGTGAATGTGTAAGTCAGTGGAGAGTCTGGGGATCTCTCCCAGACTTGTTTATTCTCTTACATGGATACTAAAGGAACAAGGCACCACTAATGCACAGCATTGCTTTGCTTGTTTTTCAATTACTATGTGCCTTATTTTATTATCCTCCACTTCTGTCCTGTCTTATCTATAGCTATTTAAAATGTTAATTCTGCTGGTACAAAAATGCATAAAAGTGCTGCCCTGGCTGTGGCGAGGCATTCTGAAGCGTGGAGCGTACTGCCCAGCTATGCTGGAGAATATGCTGAGGTTGGTCATTGCACAGCTGTGCTCTCAGTGCAGGGATCACCTGGCTTCAGCAGGCATCAGTAGTCAACTGGAATTTTTTTGGGACTTCTCAAGCCAGCTTATAAATAAACATGTATGATTTTGAAGTCACAGTGAATTTTCTAACTCATTTTATTGTAGAGATAAAGGTTCATTTTCACAAGTTCAAATAAATTGAGGTGTTTTCCCCAAAGAAGTCTTCTTAACCTAAAATTAAATGCAGGTCCTGATTGCTGGCTGTTCCACACCTTGCATCAGGCTGAATTCACACTTGACCCGAGAGGCTGATAGCTATTTATGGCAACGAATCAGCATAAATGTATGCATGGTGTTTATTTAGAAAGAAGGTCTTGCTGTGTAGCATAGGCTAATCTTTAACTTGCTATAAAACTGAACTATTAAATTTTGGAATTACAGGTGTGTACCATTATCCTGGTGTGCACTAACAATTTTTTCTTTCTTTCTTTCTTTTTTTTTTTTTTTTTTTTTTTTTTTTTTTTTTTTGAGACAGGGTTTCTCTGTGTAGCCCTGGCTGTCCTAGAACTCATTCTGTACTCATTCTG
>NC_034599.1:55524467-55557306 GCF_900095145.1 Mus pahari | reverse complement strand
GTGTGTGTGTGTGTGTGTGTGTGTGTGTGAGATAGACACTCATTCTCTGCACTTTGGCCAGTTATGAGTCTGGTGTTAGCCTCTATCTGCTGAACAAAGGCTTCTCTGCTGAGGTCTGGGAGCCGCACCATCTGTGGGGAGAGATCTGAATTTAGAGGACACATTTAACAACATATCAGTAGTGGGTTCACCCTTAAGGCCCATGAGTTTTCCAACCGTTGGTTCTTGCCAGAGTTAGAGTATGATAGGCATACTCTCCCTAACCCCAGAATGAACCTTAAATCCAACAGGACTGTGGTAGGTTACCCGCATAACACTGGGCCACTTGCAGCCATAGGCATGTCTTGAGACAGTTGTCTTTGTAGAGCACAGGTAAGACTGTAGATGACTTTCTCCCCCACAGCCTGCACTGCACATTCCCACTGTGAAAGCCAGCCATTAGGGAGGAAGCTTCTTGGCCAATTTAATTTTGTTTTAATGTCCTGTGATCAAAGTGTGTGATGTCTTCAGCAGTTAGGTCTTATCTAGTTCTGGTGGCAACCAAGAGAAGTTGCAATAGCCTGTATTGTTTTGTGGATCTCTCAGGCACCCTTGACCAATAGCTTGAAGGAAAGTATCTCATACCTGGCACTGTATTCTTTTTCTTACTCACGACATGTGTTCATCCATGTTCATAGCTGCCCTATTCACAATAGCTAGGGCATGGAAACAACCTAGGTGCCTATCAACGGATGAGTGGCTAATTAAAATGTGGGACCTATATACAATCCAATTTTACTCAGCTATAAAGAAACATGAAATCATAAAATTGGCAGGTAAATGGATGGAACTGGAGAAAATTATACTGAGTATGGTAACTCACCTAGAAAGACAAATGCTGCATGCGTGGGTTCCCAGCACTGAGTCTTTAGATTCGCTTGTTTAACTTGGAGGACTCAGAGAATTCGGTAAACTACAAAGAGACCATTGATGGGAGTGGGAGGAGAAAAATCGTGAGGGAAGGCATTAGTAGAACACAGTTGATGTGAAGGGAGGAGGGAGGGGTGGAGGGGAAGAATAGCTAACACCAAGACATTTAAAAAAGCTGCATGGAAACTCTGTGTGTGTGTGTGTGTGTGTGAGTGTGTGTGTGTGTGTGTGTGTGTGTGTGTGTGTGAGAGAGAGAGAGAGAGAGAGAGAGAGAGAGAGAGAGAGAGAGAGAGAGAGAGAGAGAGAGAGAGAGAGAGAGAGAGAGAGAGAGAGAGAGAGAAGTGCTTAGTTGTCGTACCCTGCCTAGGGGATAGTGTTCTTCCCAGAAGCTGTGGGTTGAATTGACATTTTAAAAAGCAATTATGAATCAAAGACCCTCTGAGGTTTACTTAATGCAAAGGTTCTTGAATTTGCATAAAAGTTTTTGTTGAATATTCTTAAAAGGAAGGCCCTTAAACCTTAAGATTATTTGTGATTAAGTATTGGGTAGTTTTTTTCTTGGTTCAGAAACAAACAAGTGTTACTAATTGAGACCAATATATACTTATGATTTCCTTCTAAATTTTTCTAACAAACAGCAATAAATTAAAAGTATATTCAGAAACAAATTTAAGGTATAAACTGATTAAATTCAGTTTATAAAACCAACTCTAGAAACATTCCAAGTGGCTCACCTTCTCTAGCGGTGTTGGTGTAGATGCCTTGTACAGATACTGCCGAAGGCAGGATGAAGTCCTCAGTGTTCAAGTGAAACCCTAACTGGAGCGAGGTGGCTACTGGATACAAAGGCAAACAGACCAGGGCAAAGCGGTGAAGAGACTGAACACCTTTGTCAGCTAATTTGAGCAGACACTCCTGTCTACAATCAGTTATGCCCAAACCAAATGTGTCCTTCCAATTACAGAACTTTTATGTTTGATCCACTGGAGGGAATGTGTTTTTTTGTTTGTTTGTTTGTTTGTTTTTTCAATCAAAACTCAAACCTAAATGGAAAGAATTATTTTCATTCTTTAGGGATACAACCCTATGAAGAAATGGTTTCCTTTCTTCCTTCCTCTACACCCAGTTTCATAGCGTACAGGGCCCCCAGTCAGTTCACAATACTCTGGTGTGTCACGCCTGGCACCAAATGGCAAATGGTTATTACTCATTTTAATGAATGAATAAATAAAGCCAAGTTTAATCTGATGTTTCTCAATATTCATAAATAACTTTTTAAAAACTGTGTTTGAGTGTTTTGCCTACATTTGCTAAGTGTTTTACATGTGTTTCTGGTGCCCATAGAGGCCAGAAGAGGCTATTGGGTCTGCTGGATCTCCCCTGCTTCTCATAGGTCTTCTAAAGGCCTCATTCAGCAAGTTCTGCCATGTAGCAGTCTCAGGAGTCAGTCCTTCAATGCTTCTTGTGGCCACAGCCCAGGATGTAAATCTGTTCAAAAGGAAATAGGACAGAGAAGCTAGGTTAGGGTTGTGTTAGAGTCAGCTTACTTTGTTGTTCACAGCTGTCTCAAGATCATCCAGTCCAGGCCTGGTGAGATGGCTCAGTGGGTAAGAGCACCCGACTGCTCTTCTGAAGGTCCTGAGTTCAAATCCCAGCAACCACATGGTGGCTCACAACCATCCGTAAGGAGATCTGACTCCCTCTTCTGGAGTGTCTGAAGACAGCTACAGTGTACTTACATATAATAAATAAATAAATAAATAAATAAATAAAATCTTAAAAAAAAAAAAAAAAGATCGTCCAGTCCAAGAATCACCTCAGTGGGCTAAGCCATCAAATGCATACTTTCGAACATTTGCAAAGATTTAAATTTCTTTCTTGGAGAAAACAGACACCTTCCTTGTGATAGCTCTAAGTCATCTGTTACAAAGGGAAGTGAACACCTGTTAGTGTGAAGATCTGACCTGATCTGACCTGACAGAGGTCACTGTGCACAATGTGATGAGACCTAGTCTGCTGCCACCAGCATCCAGGTTCTCCTTGGGACTGTTTTTTCCTTCTCAATATGTGTTTCTTTTTATATTTTTTATTGCTGATTTTTTGGCCTGGCAATTTTTAAGAACTATTTTTTGGGCATTTCACATTGGTGAGCGTGTGGGTTATGCTGCCTTACTTAGAAGTCCTGAGCTCCTGTTTGATAACCTTCTGGAGAATCAGCTTTGATTTAGCTGAGACTAAAAATTTGAATGTTTAGGGTTATTTTTAATTGACGAGGACAGATCTAGAGTAATACTTATTCTAGAACTAGATGATACATTTTAAAATATGCTATTTTTATATTAAACACGGGGTTTTTGGATTTATGGGAGAGGCAGTAATTTACCTGCATTATGTCCCATGTTCTGTTTTGTCCCATGAGGCTATTATGACTAAGGCATATGCCACCTACATGTATGGGGAGGGATTTCAGTACATAGCAGGACCCCAAATTATTAGCCCTAGAATTTACATAGGAGCTGTTTATATATCTGTACCTTCTCTCCAGAGAAGAAAAAGACAGTAGAGAGGGGAGACGAGAGAGGGGAGAGAAAGACCAACCAGCCTCATCCTATAACGTAAATCCATCCCGAGATGAACAGGCGGTAGTCTCCTAGCCTGTGAGCCTCTGGAATGTAAGCGAATGACTCCAGAGATTTTATTTCTGTTTGGAATGTAAACACACAGCTCTGGGAAATACATTTCTAGATTATTCTCAAGGTCTCTGTTTAATCACCCTTTAAAGCCTCCACCACAGAGAAACTTGAAATAGTCACCATCCCTGATCACTTGTACTTGAGGCCTGGCTTTGAGGACTGGGGTGCTCTAGTGCACAATCTGGTTGTTCAGTGAACTGTCTTCACTCTGCCTAGATTGCTACTGTCTCCCAGTTCCCGGTGGCCTGGAGATGATCTCACGGCTCCTCAACAGTCACATTCTGCTAGGGCTCATGGCACCAGCTCTGCATGTGTGCTCTGGTGCTCAGGCAGATACTCAGAGACCCTCTACAGGTTTCTGGGTCTCCTCTGACTCATCTTCGCTACCCATCACTCACATCCTGGGACTCCCAGCAGACCCAGAACCTGCTGTGTTTCATCTCACTAGTGAGACCTCTGTTCTCTCTTTGGATCCTCTGCTAAGTGCATCCTGCCATCTGGAAAGTATCTCCAGGCAGAAGCCAAGGTGAATGTGACCTTCCTGTGATTTCTCTCTCTCAAAGGGGCACAGCCTCTATACTGTGCCTTATTTAACACTTGGATTCTATATTTTTTCCTGCTTTACAGCAGTTTATATTGTAATAAAAAGTCTGATATCACCGTGGCTAAAACTGCAATTCTTTCTCTCGGGTTTTTAGACTTCTGATTGGAATCATCTCTCCCATTGGCTCCTCTGTCCCCTCGGGCCAACTGAAAGGCTGGCCTTCTGTCTAAACCTTTCCTAATAATTGAGATGTGCAATTTAGAGAAGGATTAAAACTACATATACTCTTTAGATTTTTAAACTCTCCCAAGTGTCATGCAGCGTTCAGAAGGCCCCACACGTGTGTCTTCTTTACTTTATCTCCCTGTAGAAACAGCATCCTACACTGTAGTTAGCTTATCCCACTCAGCTTATCCCACTCAGCGTGAGCCGCCTCTGACAGCACAGGATGTGCTGTTTGGAAGAGCATGCATTTGTTTATACTGTTTGTGAGGGAAACACAGATACTGTGCTGTGTCAACTACGCAGGAGGAAACTTCCTGAGAGTCTTTACCTAAGCTGCTGACTTGGGGTTTGATAATCTTAGTCTTTAACTTCTGCTGTAAGCTCTGAATCCATTGAAGGGATATAGGAGTCAAATGGAGTTCAAAATAGCAGATTGTATTTTTGATTTGTATAATCAGGATCCATTTATCTATTTAGTTAGTTGGGATTTGATTGTGTTGTGTTGTTTTGTTTTCTTTGTTTTGTTTTGTTTTGTTTTGTTTTGAGACAGACTCTCTCTACTGAGCCCTAGCATATCTTGGCTATATAGATCAGGCTGGCCATGAACTCACAGAGGTCTGCCTGCCTCTGCCTCTGCCTCTGCCTCTGCCTCTGCCTCTGCCTCTGCCTCTGCCTCTNCTCTGCCTCTGCCTCTGCCTCTGCCTCTGCCTCTGCCTCTGCCTCTGCCTCTGCCTCTGCCTCTGCCTCTGCCTCTGCCTCAGGAATGCTGGAATTTAAAGTATGCACCTCCACACCTGGCTTTAAAAATTTTACTTAATGTATTTATGTATGTGTGTGTTTGTCTCTGTGTGATCTATGTGAATGCATGTATGTATGTGTGTGTGTGTGTTTGTGTGATCTATTTGAGTGCATGTACATGTGTGTATGTGGAGAGGGTACACACAAAGGCCATAGCAGGGCATCAGATCCTTAAGAGCAAGAGTTACAGACATTTGTGGGAAATCTGGCTTGTTTGCTGGGTGCTGGCATCAGAACTTCAGTCCCCATAATTATACAGCAAACACTCCTACCTACCATAGCATCTCTCCAATTCCCCAACCTCGGGCAATATATCTGTTTTTTTGTTTTCGAGACAGGGTTTCCCTGTATAGCCCTGACTGTCCTGGAACTCACTCTGTAGACCAGGCTGGCCTCAAACTCAGAAATCCGCCTGCCTCTGCCCCCCAGTCCAAATGTTTACACCATTGCTGGCAGAGGAGTTGGAAGGTGAGAGCCATTTTTCTGGGGGGCGGGCAGAGCTAGAGCTCTGGTACCAATGGTTCAGAAAAGCAAAGAGAGAGGAGGGTTCTGTGTGCAGTGAGCCCTCCTGTCCCTCCAGTCTGCCTCTTTGGGGAGATCTTCTTGAAAGAGCCTGTGCTGGTCATTGTCCCATTGCTGTGGCAGAACAGTGGAGACATCTAAGGAGGGCATGTTTGGTTGACTCATGGGTTCTGGAGTTCTGGGGTCTTTGCCCAGTTGCTGTAGGTTGCAGCAGTTCAGTTCATCATGCCAGAAGTGCCTTGTAGAAGGAGTCTCACAAGTTCCTGGCAGCTTGGAAGGAGAGAGGAAGGTAGAGAGTTGAGCTGGCACAAAATATGCCAGGCACATTGCCAGGGTCTGCTTCCTCCAAGCAGACTCTTCCTTCTAAGCACTCCTCCAGTGTCCAGTTGAGCTGTGAATTCGGGCCCGAGATCAGAACCCTGTGACCCAGTCACACCCCAAGGGCCTCTGAGTACCATTGCCTCAGGGACCAGATCTTAACATACCAGCTTCTTCCATAGCATCAAAGATCCAAACTCCAAAAAAGGCTGTGCATACAGGGAAGGAAGGGGTCGTTAGGCTGATTCTTCACTCTTTCATGTTTGATTTAGTATTAAAGATGGCTCTAATGTGGTGCTGAAACCTGACCAGGCCAAGAAGGAAAATACTTACCCAGTCTTGCAGAGTACTTGGCATAGTTAAAGAGGGAGGAGCACCATTTTCTTCTTTAAAGACCCTTGCATGCTGGTCCATCTTAGAAGCACTCACCTTCAATCCCAGCATTGGAGAGGCAGAGGAAGACGAATTCCTATGAGTTTAGACTAGTTTGGTCTACATAGTGAATTCCAGGCTAGCAAAGGCTGTGTAGAGAGACTGTCTCAAAACACAAAACAAACAAACAAACACACAAATAAAAGGATCTCTCCCTTGCATGCAAAGAAAGAAAGTGAGGGAACTTCTGGATTCTTGCACTGAAGAGAAATCTAACAGCTTTGTTTATCCTGAGTATGTGATGAGCTAGCTATCCCAGTGACCTAATTATAAACTCCAAATATCTGAAAGGATAGTACAAAGCTTTCAGCTAGTCTCTGGGCACACTGTTCTGATGTTTAAGAGATACCTTTTATTTTATAAAATTATGTGTATTAATGGTGTTCAACTTGAAATTTATATATATGCTGTCGTAATTAGCTTCAGTTATCAGTCACACACACCTGGGAACAGGGACTCTCAACTGAGGCATTACCTCCGTTGGGTTGGCCTGTGTGCTTGTCTGTGCACGGTGCGACCCCTGACCAGGTGGTCCTGAGCTGTATAAGAAAGCAAGCTGAGTAAGCCACTTGGGCTATGTGCCTCTGCTTCCGTTCCTTCCTCCAGGTTCCCACCTTGAGTCCTGCTCTGACTTCCCTGGAGTGTGAAACCCTTTCCTCCACGAATTGTTTTTGGTGGCGACAATTGTTTTTGGTGGCGACGCTTATCACAGCAACAGAAAGCAAAGTGGGACATTTGTATATCTTGTGGGATGACCAGACCAATTTACACTTTTCAAACATACGATACATTGTTATTAAACATAAGCTCCTAAACTCATTCCTTCTAATAGAAATGTAGCATCTGTTGAGCCAGATCTCTGAACTCAGCATTATTCCACTGGCTGATCCTGCTCTAACTCCCTGTAACCCCCATTCTGTTCAGTGCTTCTGTAAGGTCCGCTATTTTAGATTCCACATGTAAGTGAGATCAAATAGATTTGTCCCTCTGTCTTTGACTTGTTTCTCTTAGTTCAGTGTCATCCAGTTTTATCCCTGTTACAAAGGACAAGATTTCCTTCTGAGGTGGACTACAATTGTGCTGTGTATACATACCTCACATCTTCTTTCGTGTGTGTGTGTGTGTGTGTGTGTGTGTGTGTGCACGTGCGTGCTTATGCACATTCATGTAAAAGTACACTTGTGTACATACATCTGTGTACAGTACAGAGCACCCACAGGTGATGTTCCTCAGGCAGTGTCAATGATAACATATCTCTTTATTTATTCAGCTGTCAATAGATGCTGATATTGACCCCATATTGAAACTGTTGTGATTAGTGTGCCCATGAGTATGATAACAGTTGTGAGAAGTGTGCCCATGAGTGTAGGATACAGCATGTCTCTTCATATGTCACTTCATTTCCTTTGGATAGAGAATGGGGTTTCTAGGTCATATTGTAGCTCTGTTAATTTTTTAAGGTGCTCCACACTGTTTTCCATATTGGCCACTCTGACTTAAATTCCCACCGACAGTATCCAACGGTAGACAGAGGTTCCCTTCCTCTATGTACTCTTTTTCATCATGGTGACCACAATGCCTGACAGGAACAGGCCTTCTGAGGGTTTGGGGCCCTGTGGTGATGAAGGTGTGCTCTGAGCGTTGGTGTGTGTGTGGGGCAGGGAGGCTCTTCACAGCTTAGAAGGACCAGGAAACAAAGAGCAAGGACCAGGCAGTGTCACCTTGGAAACACGCCCTAGTGACCTGTGTGTCAGCTGGACCTATCCTTCAGAAGCCTCCTAGAATAGCAGCACTGGATGGGGAACACTGTGGGCACACTTGAGATCAAATCACGACTCCTTTGTCCTCACCAACACCCACCGCTTGTGTACTGAAAGTAGCCATTCTAACAAACACGATGAGGTCATGTCTCTGGCTTCAGTTGGAATTTGTTTGTTTGTTTTTTAAAGTGCCTGTTGACTGGTTTTATACATGCTTTTGAGAAATGTCTATTGAGGTCCTTTTTTCATAAAATTTCTCACGTAATGACTTAAAAATAAATTGGCAGTGTCTGTTGTAGACCTCGAAATCAGAGATTCATTTTTACCTTTGAGTAACATCTTGTGGGAAGTGCGGATGAATGTGTTAGCAGGGCGGGGTTTCTGTGCTGTGACCTGGAGCTTTCTGGGCAGCTTGCTGTTTTACACATTAGGGGGTTGGCTTCTTTCTCTTAAGTGAGCTCAGGGGGCTTGAGTGTGCTCCCAGTTTTTCATAGAGAGCGAGTCTGGTAAATCTTAAGGATACAGAGGGACATTCAACTGTCCCAGTGCTGTGGCTGGGTGTGTCCTCTGCTGAGTCCTTTCCCAGCTCCATACAGTCTCTTCCCCGCTTCTTTTGTTAAAGAACCCATTTTTATCCCAGCCAGTTCATAAGACATATTTACATATTTCTTCGTGTAAAACACCAAAGATAGCATTATTGAGCGTGGCAGAGACTGAACGTATGGCTTTGTTTCCTACGACTGTGTGATCAGTCACAGAGAACACACCAAACCCCAAGTGACAGGCAGGATAAAGGGAAGCCAGCACCGTGCTGTGCCAGTAGGCTCCTTCACAGCTCTGTTGGGGAGTTACTGAGGAGTGGAATGTTGGAAGGCTCTGAACCATCAGCAGTCCCCTGACCGGGGAGTTTGTTACAAGTTCAGGTTGCCAAGCCACATGATAGACCTCCCGGATCACTGTTGCTGTTTCCGGAGATCTGGTGACTCCAGTGCACAGTTGAGAGGTGCTGCTGCAGAGGGTTTCCATTAAGGGTGTCCTTAATTAGGTTAGGTACCAGTTGGAAGTAATCACCCTGGCCAAGGGCACAACACACTCAGTCCTGGAACTAAGCGGGTGGTATCAGTTTGTGGGAGGGTTTACTGCAGGGAAGAAGTCTGTTAATGTGGAAAGGGAGCTGGGGGGGGGGAAGTAACAGTAGCAATGGGTGTGAGCACATAGCTTCATTTTGTGTTCACATTAATGACAGGTGGCAGAACCTTCTATTCTCTAGTACTCTGAATTCAACCCAAACCTCCCTCCCTCCCTCTTTCTCTGCGTGTGTGTGTGTGTGTGTGTGTGTGCGCGTGTGTGCTTGCGTGCATGTGTGTGTGTGTGTGTGTGTGTGTGTGTGTGTGTGTGGTGTGGTAACACACTGGCACACCTACGTCGCCTCCTGTGCTATACTTCCACCCTCTTTCACCTCCCCAAGCCATCTGTCTGCCTGACCTAAATAGGAAAGGCTCCTGCTTCCTCCTCAGGGCGGAGACTCCTGTTCTCCAGTGATGGTCAGCGTGTTAAGAATGGCCGCCCGTATGTCCTGCTCAGGTATCACTTCCATTCACTGTGTGCTTGGGAGAGCTGGAGGGTCCTGTTTGCCTCACCCACGGCATTCCCTCCTGTTGCTAAGGCACTAATGTGAATTTCTCCCTTTTACAGCTCTGAACTAGCTGTTCAAATACATGTATGTTGGCTCAAGTGAGCCAGACTTTTAACCCTCAGGAGTTAGAGCTCTCTTTACAGATATATATTTGTAGATACAGATTACATAATGTATGTGTGTAGATATACACATAGGCATCTAGGAACAGATCAAAGGTTGTAATTCTTTAATAATAATTGTTATAGATCGATAGCCAAGTTACAATTCTCTCCTGCCTCCCCTCCCCTCCCTTTCTATATCTCCCTCCCATCCTTCCCCTCCTTTTCCTCTCCTTATCCTCTCCCCTCCCTCCCTCCCCTCTATCTTCCCTCCCCTCCTCTCCTTTTCCTTCTCCTACTCTCCTCTTCCTTTCTTCTTTCTTGATTTTTTTGAGCAGTTGAGGTTTTTCAAATTCATTTTATTCACCTCTTAAGTTCATCAATACAAATTCCTGTAATGCTTTTTCCTTTATGTTTTTCACTCTACCAATTTTACATATTTTGTGGAACTTTTTAGTGATTTCATGTTTGTTGTATGAATGACTGTGTGCTTCTGAGTATGAGTATGTGTGAGAATATATGTGTGAGTGTGTGAGTGTGAATGTGTGAGAGGGTGTGTGTGAGTGTGTGAGTGTGAATGTGTGAGAGGAGAGTGTGAGTGTGAATGTGTGAGAGAGGGTGTGTGTGAGTGTGAAAGTGTGAGAGAGGGTGTGTGTGAGTGTGAATGTGTGAGAGAGGGTGTGTGTGAGTGTGAGTGTAAGTGTTGGGGTATGGAGCTGCTGGAGCTGGCATTGAGGGACAGTATCTGCCTAAAATATAGACGCTCCCCCTACTGGAGTCTCTGATGTTTGAGTTGCAGGTGTAGATCAGCCAGCTCCCTAGGTCTTGCCGATCTCTGAAGTGGGGCATAATGATCATGGTCACAGGGAATGTAGCTTCCCACTGTACACACAGGCACGTTTTACACTTCCTTGAAGATAGCTTTTAGTTTTGTGTGTGACACCGATTGTTTCAACAGATAACCATTAGACCAACCTCAGCGGAATAATTGAGAAGACTCATGCTAAGAGTAATTGAAATTTTTTTGTTAGCTAACATTTTATACATCCTTAGTTTTGATGATAACATTCCTTTAATATTACACACAGCAATAAGAAGCATATCATAGGTGCTACAGTCTAGCTGTAGATACTAAATAAGACTACAGATAGAACCCATTTATCATAAAATAAAGGTATTCCACTTTGATTTTGGGCACACTGTTTGTATTTTTTCAGTCTATCTAACTGATTAGTAATATACACCAATATTCTAAGGCAAGGATAAGGAAATCCNNTTATCATTTATCAGGAAGTTGTTTGGAATAGTTAGACTTTGTCCTATCATTTCACCCAGTCCTACAACTGTGTGTTTCTTATAAAGTAGTCTCAATTTTTCTACATCAGTTTTTTAAGAAAAAAATTTACATGTAATAAAATATAGTNATTTTAAGCATACTCTCATAAATTTTGATGGCATCCGTCCTCTGTAACCATAAGTGCAATGAGTCTGAGAGAAGCCTAGATATTATTCAGCACGCTATCACATCCAAATGATCACAAGTCCCTGCCCCTTTCACAGTCCGGCCTTCTGTAGACCTTCTGCTCTTTATTCCAAGAAAGACTACCAGAGGTTTTAATATGTTTGGGCCTTACAACTTTCCCCTCCTCTTGCAATCTAATTTATAAGGAATTCTCTACTCTTGTCCTTTTTCTTTCCTGTATTCACTACACAAGTTTACTACATTGTGATTTTTCTGAACTACAGTTCTGCTCACATTACCACCCCCACCCACTTCCATTACCCACTCCCCACCCTCAGCCGTCCTCCCTCAGCTGTCCTCCCACACTTCACGTTTAAAATCCCCTGATGGCTCCTCTCCCTTCCTCAGCTCAGTCACTGGTAGAAGGGCATTGAAACAGAGTGCTGGCTGTTTACCCAAATCTACTTATACTTCAAGCCATCATTAGACTTAAATTTGCCAACCCCCATTTTCTCCTGTTTTAGATGCCTTCCTGTAATTATCCTGACATGTCACAAATGTTTTGACATACACTCAGATCCTGAAATCATCTTATAGATCACTAAAGATCAACTCTGAGGTGAACTAACATCAGGATGATTTTATTTGAACCGTTTGACTATGGCAATAAGGAGGAGGGAAGCTTACGGTCCCTGTCACGNGGTGGTTTCCCATAGCACACTTTTCTGTGTCCTGTCATCGTAGAGCTGTGGTTTGAACATAAATCCCGAACAAGCAGTCTTCAGCGTGAGGGTCTGCAGTAGTTGAGTCTTGCCGACCTCTGGTATAAATGAATTCCTCAGAGGTTTTTAGGAGTAGTATTGTGATTATTCCTTCCCATCTTTAAAAAAAAAATCAAAATACCAGTGTGTAGTTTTCTAGATATCAAAAGATGATTTCTGCCTCTCCTATGGAAGGGCCAATACCTAGAATCTGGCGTAATACTGAAGGGCAGGGCTTGAAGATCCACACTAGCCTGTTAAGGACTGTTTTGTACAGTTGAACAGAGTTGACTGGGAACCTGTGATTTCATTAAGCACACAGTTTATTGTCTGTGGGAGTCCTATGCCTTTATTCACAGTGCTTGACGAGGGAGAAAGGGATGCTCTTGACAGATGAGGCATAGTGACCACACAGGGAGTTTCTATGTCACTTAGAACCTAATTACTATAATCTAGGTGCTGGAGTCAACGTTAGGAAGCCTTTGTAGATAGAAAGTCCAATTAAGCCGAGGTGTATTTTTCCATGGCATGTTCTCGTGAAGGGAGGTTTGACCAGGACAGGCAACATCCACGACAGCTCCAGGATCCCTGCACATCACTAGTGGAGTTGATGCTGGGAGTGAGACATGGGAGAACAGCTTACAGATGGCAGAGGCAGCCCTGCTATAGGCCGGGTCTTAGTGTCTGAGGGAGTGTGGACTCAGATATATTTGGAGTCTAGTAGTTGAAGACAGTTACTTATTTATGACCTAAATGGGTACATTAGTGTCACATTTCCATGGAAAGAAAGACTACATATTCTTGTCAGGGACATACGTCATTCACAGAGTGAACTATGTTGTGTTTAGAATCATTACAAAGCTGCATTACAGAGACTTACCCTGAAGTCTCAGCATTTGAGGCAGTGGGCGGTGGTAAAAGAGTACACACATTTATCAGTGGAACCAAGTGCAGGTCGGAATACCCACACAGATACAACCAGATGGACTTCAACCAAGAAAGCAGGCAGGTCATCAGTGTGGGGAGATGTAGATTTGGATCTTCCAATAAATTAACTCAAGATGGGTTGTAAGCCTAAATGTAAAACTCTCAAAACTGTAAATTGTAGAAGAAAACCCAGACAGCCTTCAGGAACCAAAACAGAATTTAAAAAAACACCACAGAAATTACTAAGTTAAATATTGTTAAAATTAAAGTGTCCTGCTCTGTGCAGGGCACTGTGAAGAATGAAGAGGGGCCAGGGAGCTGGCTCTGCAGGTAAAGGCATGCAGAGGCGCCCAAGGGCTTGAGCCGATCCCTGGGATCCCTATGGTGGAAGGGGAGAACTGGGTCCCACAGTGTCCCTCCAACCTTCACGCGTGTGCCTTGGCATGTACACATACACACACACATACTACATAAATTAATACATATTTTTAAAGAAACATAATAAATACTTTCAAGGCATATATCTGGTAAAGGACAGACAGCCATCATATATTTGGAAAAAAAAAACTTGTAAAGCTCAACAATAAGAAAGCAAAGAATCCACTTAAAACAAGCAAAGGCTCTGAAAACACCAGGAAGATACAGTAAGGGCAAATGTGCTTGTGAGAGATGCTCGAATCACTTGTCCCTAGGGAACTGCAGAGTAAAAGGTGGCATACCACTGTTCTCCTGGTGGGGCAGCTAGCATCCAGAAACACCAATGAATACCAAATGCTGGCAGGGATGAGGAGCTGATTGTACTGGATGAGTTTCTCATACAGCCAGATAACTATGTTTATGTGTGATGTGCATCCGGCCAAGGTTAAAACATGTGTACACAGACAGCTGTGGACATGACTCACAGCAGCCTCACTCACCAACCCCTGCAGCTGAATGGAGAAAGTGATACACTTATACAATGGGATATTACTCAGCTATGAAAAGAAATGCACCAGGAAGCCATGAAAAGACATGGGTGGATCCTGTTAGTGTATATTGCCAAGTGAAAGAAGTCCATCAGAGGGTATCATAGAACCTGATTCCAGCCATCCAACATAATGGAAATTGCAGAACTCAAGAGTAAAATGATTGGTGCTTACCAGGAATTTGGGGAATTGGGTAAAGCACAGGGGAGTTTTAGAAGACCATGAAATTATTCCGTATAGTACTTTAGTAGTAAACGCATGCCACTATGCATTTGTCACAAGTGAACCTCAAGGTGTAAAACATTTTTAAAAACTATTAAGGGACATGGACATCCCAGGCAGGGATGCAGGGACATCCCAGGCAGGGATGCAGGTACTGACTCTCCAAAGTCCTGACTGTATTGGAAGCATATGAGGTAATCCCAGGTATGGAGGGCCACGATGGCCTATGTAACATTGGGAATGGGGGCTCGATACCTAAGTGCAGTCATCTGATCAAGAAAATAATTTTGTGGGCGCAGTTTAAAGAATTTAGTGCCATATGCACACACACACACACACACACACACATGCTGGAAAAGAAAATTCCAATAAATGGGTAGTGGGTGGTATGAGCCATGTCCCTCCCTGTTGGAGTGAGGAGTGTCATGCATACACACAGGGCAGTGTGCACGCACATTCCCTCTCTAGCTGAGGGGCCTAAAAGAAGCAGCACCGCAAGGGTAAGAAAGTATACTTCCCTCCCAGGCCTCTGCTGGTGATCCTGTTCCTAATATAAGGAAATGCTGCGTTGAGAAATGACTCTTTCAGGAATGGGGCAAGGAATGTATGAGTTCAGAGATATTGTATTGCCAATACAATGGGAGCACTAATTGTAGATATTCACGTACATTCACAGGTGTATTTAACTAACTGTAGAGAGACACTGAGAGGAATGGAGTGTATGGGCACTTTGTATAGCTTCTCAATTTTTCTGTAGGTCTAAATTATTCCTTAAAGGGTCTGTTGAACATGCTGTACATGGTGGCACATGCCTGTAATCCTAGCATGAGTGGCTGAGGATCACTGTCTACCTAGTAAGTTCCATGACAGTCAGGGTTACATAGGGTTATACTGTCTCAAAACACCAAGCCAAAATCTTATTTAAAAAACTGGAAATATTATTTGAAAGGTCTCAGAATAACATGGTGGCATCTCTTCTGCAGCTTTGAAAGTGTTTCCTGCCTTGCTGAGTCAACTTCCCTCTCGGACATCACCTTTGATGGCAACCCAATAGCTCAAGAGTCATGGTACAAACACACGGTCCTTCAGAATATGATGCAGCTGCGCCAGCTAGACATGAAGAGAATCACGGTGAATGCCCTTTTGTGCATCTGCCTGCTCCCCTGAGTGTGCCTCCCATGGGCCCTCCCTGCTCCCCTGAGTGTGCCTCCCACGAGCCCTCCTGCTCCCCTGAGTGTGCCTCCCACGGACCCTCCTGCTCCCCTGAGTGTGCCTCCCACGGACCTTCCCTGCTCCCCTGAGTGTGCCTCCTACGGACCCTCCTGCTCCCCTGAGTGTGCCTCCCATGGACCCTCCCTGCTCCCCTGAGTGTGCCTCCCACGGACCCTCCTGCTCCCCTGAGTGTGCCTCCCACGGACCCTCCTGCTCTCTGAGTGCACCTCCCACGGACGCTCCCTGCTCCCTGAGTGTGCCTCCCACGGACCCTCCTGCTCTCTGAGTGTGCCTCCCACGGACCCTCCTGCTCCCCTGAGTGTGCCTCCCACGGACCCTCCTGCTCCCCTGGCCTTCTGTGTACCTTGCTGCTTCTTTGCATGTGGCTTAGGAAATTGGGGTTCCAGTTGCATGAGTGCTTGTTAATTGTTAACTAATTAGGAAACTATGGGTTATTGTGATTATAAACTTAATAATTTTAAGTGCAAGATTGTTTTTTAAACTTAATAATTTTAAGTGCAAAATTGTTTTTTAAACTATCACCTACATCCAGTTTCATCAAATAAAGCTTTAAAATTTTTAGGCTTATATTTAAATCAAACTCCATATTTTTAAAATTCTTGTTCAATATTTAGCTAGTAATTTATTTTGAAAGGAGAAAACAGAGTTTCCAAGTGAGAGCTTTGTATAGTTTTGTGGTTGCTGTCATTTCTGCTTATGGAGATGTTGTGGTCTCCTAATGCAGCCTTTCCTAGTCATTCTGTCTCTGGTTGTATCTTCTATAGTGAGACATTTTGATGTGGCCACTGCTGTAAGAAAACCTGCATATGATTCTCCAGTGTTCAGGGTGTATCAGCATGGTACTGGCTCTAAGAAATTCTGTAGTAAGGAAACCTGCTGCCTCTCTTTCATGACATTTCACATTTATTGGAGTATTTGCTTTCTCAGAAAATATGCAGGGATAATCTCAGTGAGGTCATCTCTGTCCTTAAAAATATTATTAAACCTCTACTTGCTCCCCTCTCATAAACTGTGATTTCATGTGAGTTCTGCAGCAGGTTTGCCCGATTGCCCCATGACTGACTCTTTGAATGTCAGCTTCCCACACAATGGAAGTGTGTGTCATTTCCATTGATATTTAGTGACACTTTGGGCATTCTAAGTAGTGGCAAATAGCTAAACGTGTAGATGAATTCATGAGTCCCGTGGGTCCTGGGTTTCCTCATGTTCTGCTAACAGAATGAGACAGTTCTTTGTCTTCTCTGTCTGCTCAGACACTTGTTGCCAACATGTCAACAGTGATTTGTATTTTAGGGATGTCTCTTTCCCTTATCTCCATGCCTTTTAAAATTGAGCATCCGTGATACTTCTGATTACCCTGCTTGCTGAAAATGATGCAGAAAAGATGTACAGCTTGCCCACTAAGTAGTTGAGTGTGTGCTAGCACTGCTGTACGTCATACCTCTGTCTTAGCACTATACAGTGTTTAGAGAAAGCAGTCACCCCCTTCTCGTTTTGACACAAATAGGCACTCCGCAGGGACCCCTCCCCTCCTCCTGCGATGCAGAGTGCTGCAGGGTGGAGTTGGATTTACTAAGCTCCAATAATGACTTTTATTAATTCTTGGAAAATTTTCTAAATTTCATGTGTAATAAAGGAGAATGCATTTCTTGTCACAAAAGGGAAGAATATAAAATCCTCAGCTGTGACATCATGATGCTGACTGAGGAACCAAACCTGTGTCTTCAGGCTCACTGGGAGGCAGTATCAGTTCACCAAGCATTGTTCCTTTCAGGCAAAATGAATTCTCTGTTTGAACCATTTTCTGTTGACATGATACCTGTCCGTATTTGTGGGACATAGTTACAGTGTGTGCATATAACACAGCAGTCAAAGCAGGCTGGTTGTTAGTATCCTTAGATTGTAGTAAATTAATAGATACTAATAGTATTATTAATATCCATCCCTCTCAGAGGTGGGTCTTGACCATGTCTTTGTATTTGAGCAAAGCATTTGGATAAGTTTGTTGCTGACATTTTGAGCTAAGCTGGGTGCCCAGGTGCTCGATTCACATATACCACAGAACACAGAGGAGCTGATTGATGACAGCCTCCGAGAAGTATCCACTGATAAACCACGGGACTTCCCCACACCCCGTTGAATTGACCATTAATGTCTAGATAAAAGAATATTGATTTTACCCTGATGAAGAATATGGAGATAGAAAATGGAGAGGTTAGAGTGATGATCTATAGGGTAATTAGTCGGGATCAAGAAGAAGCTCAACAGCATACGACAGGGTTGGAAACATCGCCTGGAGCAAATCCACCCAAGGCTGTGCTCATTGGCTGCCAAGCAAAGCAGAGTGTTTAACAGCTTTAAATGTTACTTAGAATAAAAGAAAGCAAAGAAAGATGTGAGTACAAAATCATATGTGGCTCACAAAGCCTAAATATGGTGTGTGTGTGTGTGTGTGTGTGTGTGTGTGTTCTTTACATACTCTTTACTTGCCTTCCCTGTTTGATCCTTATGTGGGGTGTTATTGAAATCTAATACAGTAGAGGCTTTTTTTAAAAATTAATTATTTTATTTATTTACATTTCAAATGTCCTCCTTCTTGGTCTCCCCTCCATGAACCTCCAACCCCCTACTCCTCCCCTTAGCCTCTAAGAGGGTGCTCACCCACCCTTCACTAACCCACTCCAGCCTCACCCCTCTAGCATCCCCCTTCTCTGGGGCATCAAGCCTCCATAGGGCCAAGTGTATCCCCTCCCACTGATGCCAGATAAGGCAGTCTTCTACTACATATGTTTCGGGAACCACGGACTGGCCTGTGTGTGCTCTTTTGTTGGTGGCTTAGTCCTTGGGAGCTCTGAGGGGTCTGGTTAGTTAATACTGTTTTTCCTATGGGGTTGCAATCCCCTTTAGCTCCTTCAGTCCTTCCCCTAACTCTTCTATTGGGGTCTCCTTGCTTAGTCCAATAATTGGTTGTGAGTATCTGCATCTGTCTTAGTCGGTGCTGGCAGAGCCTCTCAGAGGACAGCCATGCCAGGCTCCGTCTGCAAGCACATCTTGACATCAGCAATAGTGTTGGGGTTTGGTGTCTGTGGATGGGATGGATCCCAAGGTGGGGTAGTCTCTGGATGGCCTTTCCTTCAGTCTCTGCACCATTTTTTCCTCTGCATTTCCTTTAGACANGAACAATTCTGGGTTAAAAAATTTGAGATGTGTACGTGGCCCCATCCCTCAACTGGGGGCCATGTCTATTCACTGAAGTTGGTCTCTTCAGGTTCTAGCTCCTCAACTTCATATGGAATAACAAAAAACCCAGGATAGCAAAACCAATTCTCAACAATAAAAGAACTTCTGGGGGAACCATCCTCCCTGACCGTAAGCTGCACTACAGAGCAATAGTGATAAAAGACGCATGGGACTGGTCCAGAGACAGACAGGTCTGGAATAGCATTGAAGACCCAGAAGTGAACCCACACACCTATGATCACTTGATCTTTGATAAAGAAGTCAAAGCCATACAGTGGAAGAAAGAAAGCATTTTCAACATATGGTGCTGATCTTACTGGTAGTCTGCATGTAGAAGAAGGCAAATTATCCATTTTTATCTCCTTTTTATATTTTTATTTTAACATTTTGTTTGTTTAGCGATGTATTTTGTGGATTGCACAATGCATGCATGTGTTGTTTTATTTTACATTTATTTGTTTATGTGTACAAGTGTTTTGCCTGTATGTATATATTTGCACCACATGCATGCTTAGTCCTCACAGAGTCCAGAAGAAAGTGTTGGATCCCCCAGGGAATTACAGACAGTTATGTGGATGCTGGAATTAAACCCAGGACCCCTGGAAGACTAGCTTATACTCTTAACCACCAGACTGTCTCTCTAGTCCCTGTAGTTTTATGTATTTTATTTGTCATTGTTGTTTTGAGACAGGGTCTTTCTATGTAATCCCTGGATAGCCTAGAGATCTCTATGAAGACCAGGCTGGCCTCCAGTTCACAAAGATCTGCCTGCTGTGTGCTGGTGAGATGTGCACCCCAATGTTGATCCAGTTCTGTGCCTTTTACAGAAAAATTTTAATGACCTTTTTTCTAGCAAAATGAGAAGAATCTAAGAAGGTAAAACAGTAGATCATTTGAAAAAATATTTGACTTTCCAGTAGCAGCAGCAGCAGACCAAAGAATCCCTACACATGTTAAGAATGTCTCCTCATGGGCTGGAGAGATGGCTCAGCAGCTAAGAGCACTGACTACTATTCCAGAGGTCCTGAGTTCAATTCCCAACAACCACATGGTGGCTCACAACCATCTGTAATGGGATCTGATGCACTCTTCTGGAGTGTCTGAAGACAGCTACAATGTACTCACATATATACAATCAGTAAATCTTAAAAAAATATAAATATGCTTTTAAAAAAGAAAAAAAAAGAGAATGTCTCCTTATAACAGCAAGCAGACTGAAAGATCTCTGAGGGTGGGGAATGGAGATTAGTCTGAGTCATGTGTGTGGAAAAGATTGCATAAAATTGAGTGAGTTATGAATTGATAGCTAGCATGGTTTCAAACTATAGTCATTTGTAGAAACAAAGAAATCAGGAAATAGAAATAATCTCCCAATTTTTTTTATTCAATGGTCTGATTTCTCAACTGTCGTTTTTAGGGTGTTCATATATGTGATGTGTGTGTGTGTGTGTGTGTGTGTGTGTGTGTGTGTGTGTGTACACATGTGGGTGCAGGTAGAGGCCAGAGGTTGCTGTCAGGAGTCTTCCACAGTCACTCTCTGCTTTATTTTCTGAGGCAGGGTTTCTCACTTGAACCTAGAGCTCAGTGATTGGCTAGTCTGAGCAGCCAGCTTCCCCTGGGATGCCCTGTCCATCACTGCAGTACAGGATGCTGTGCAGTGCAAGGTGCTGTGAAGTTCAGGATGCTGTGCAGTGCAGGGTGCTGTGCAGTGCAGAATGCTGTGCAGTGTAGGATGGAATTATACGGCGGCTGTCATACCCACTTGGCATTCACACCATGCTGGCAGTCTGACCTCCTGGTCTTCACTCTTACACAGCAAGCACTGCCCACTGAGTGCTCTGCCAGCCTCTGAGCTGCAGTTGGGTTTTAGGCAGGTAGCAGCCATTGGTAGCCATTCTAGGGCCCCTCGCTTGAACAGAGATGGTAGAAGGAAGACATTGGAGTGGGTGTGACAGCTCTCATCCATGATCAAAAGAACAGAGTAGACACATTCTGAGGGGGAAATAAAAAGACCATTACACATGAAATTTGGAGACAGAGGGCTTGGTTCACAGCACCCACATCCAGAGGCTGTAACTGTCTGTTACTGCAGTTTCAAGGGCTTCAAGGATGCCCACACATAGAGAGGGTAGACACCCACACAAACAATACATACATACATACATACATACATACATACATACATACATATATACATACATACAAAAAATACAAACTTTTTAAAAAAATAGAATGTTCTTTTCTAGGACAACACTTTGAGAAGACAAATACAATCACAATTCTAGAAGAGAAGCACACATGTCAGAGTGGGCACCTCAAGCTCACGTTTAGTTTGTTTAGTGTAAACTTTGATCTCCAAAAATATATAGGACATTACAAAGTCTGATATTACTAATGCCACTGAAAGCGGGGTTCCCCTTTGGTGGTGTGTGGAAGAGGCTTTCTTTAGGCTTCTGAATTCACATGTGGTCATGTAAGTTGCTTTGGCTACTGAAATCTATCATTAATGTGTATTATCCCCAGGAAGAGGCATTTAGAGCCCAAGTGCTAATGGTTCCTTATGCCTTTCCCCATGCTCTGGTCATTATGGAAACATGAAACTCTTCTGCATGGTCAAAAAATAAACATCTTTAAAACTATTTTTGTTTTGTACATATTTGTGTATGTACATTTGTACATGCATAAATGTGTGTGTGTGTGTGTGTGTGTGTGTGTGTGTGTGTGTGTGTGTGCATGTACAGGCACACCAACTAAAGTCAGAAAAAAAGTCTAAATCTCTTAGTTGAGAATAAAGGATGGAAGTGGCTTTCATCCAGAGTCTGAACTGGTCTCTTGGAGACGCCAGAGTAGTCCTTGCTTTGCTTTTCCTTCTTGCCAACAGATTCATGGCCCATCTTCACAATTAGAGATTCAGATTTTTTTATTTGTAAAGTTAGCAATTTAGTAATTGTATGTGCTAACATATAATCAACAAATGTAAATACATATACATACATATGTACAATACATACATACATGCATATCCTTAAAACCTTCAATGCTTAAATGGATTTGGTATAAATCCAGTTTTCCAGGGTTTAGAATTCCTTTTAAAGTCCTACTACGTTTAGTAGACACCCGTTCTCTCTGACAGTCAGATGAGATCATCTCTGAAGCATGCGCCCTACGTGATCCACGCATGTCCGTAGCCTTTGCGTCTGGCTCTTGCAGTAACTGATGTTTCTAGTTTGTGTCTTCTAGATGAGGCCACTGGGGCATCGTGTCTTTCTGCTGCCTCAGAATCTGCCCAGAAGAGTTGGTTCATGGCCCCAGTGCAGGCTGGGTGGGTGAACAGCCGCCACGCCTCAGCAGAGGCTGTAAGCATCCATTGTGCTCCACGGCTCTAAATGCTACACACTCCATAAAATCACAGGCACAATCCTGTTTTCCTTTTCTAGAAAGATAGGGAATATTTTTCATTTAGACAACCTCTAACAGAGAATAGTGGTCAGCACTCAGCAGTGTTAGTAAAGAAACTAAAATGGCTAAAAATCTGGCCAGTTACTAAACCAGCTATTTTGTGAGGCTAGGAAGCAAAGTTCTGAAATTTTAATTTCTCCTTTTTACTTATACTGTAACCAAAAACAACAACAACAACAACAAAAANAAAAAANAAAAAAAAAAAAAAAAAAGCACTTAAATACCAAAAATCACATTGAATTTCCACTCCCTTTAAAACAACTTGGTCATATGACAAAAACTGCTAGGTTCTGAGTTTTTTTGGTCTCTCTAAAATTAGAAAAGCGAACTAAAATAAACCTTTATTTAAACAACAACAACATTACAGGTTACCCTTCCAGCGAGCCTGTCTCTGGCCAGCTTTTGTCACTGATTGTGTGTTTCGCTGTGAGCCAGTGCTGTTCAGAGCTTTCCTTCTTCATTTCTTCAGATTTCTTTTTTCTCTCCCTTCCCTCCCTCCCTTCCTTTCCTCTTCTCCTCCCCCCCCTCCAGGGAGTTCATTTGTGTCACTGCTGTGCTGTTTTATTCTCTGACTCTGTACTATGACTTGAAGTCAGGTGTGACGATGCCTCCTGCACTGTTGTTTTGGGGGTTTGTTTTGTGTTTGTTGTTTGTTTGTTTGTTTGTTTTTGTACATAATGAACTTTAAGATTTTTTTATTTCTGTGAATAATGTCCCTAGAATTTTGGCTGGGATTGCATTAAATCTGTAGATTATGTTTGGTAGGGTGGCCATTCTCAGGATATTCTTTCTGATCTATGAGCATGGGCATGAGGAGGTTGTCCCACCTCCCAGTGCCTTCCCCTGTTTCTTTTGAGGGTAGTATAAATGGGATTGTTTCCCTGGTTTCGTTTTCATTACTTTTGGCAATGGTATATAGACAGGTCACTCATGTTGTATATTAATTTTTTTATCCTAGTTCTTTGGTAAAGTTCTTTATTAGTTCCCCTCTGGAGTCTTTAGAATCTCGGAAGTGTAGGACCATACTAGAGATGCTCTGGCTTCTCCCTTTCCTGTCTGTATCTGTATGATTTGCCTCTCTTGTCTTAACTGCTCTAGCTTAAACTTCTAGCACTCTAGAGTACGACTGGAGAAAGTGGACACCCACTTCCTTTTCCCGATTTCAGTAGGAAAGCTTGTAGGCAGTTCTCTACGTATTATAGTATTGGCTGCAGGCTAGTTGTGTATAGTCTTTATGTTGTTGAGATGTGGTCTCTCTATTCTAACTTTCTTTAGGACTCTTATCATGAAGGAATGTTGGGTTGTTGTTGTTGTTGTTGTTGTTTCTAAAGGCTTTTCTTTACCTATCAAATTGAATGATCCATCTTTCAGGTCATTTTTGTACTATATAGTATCTATTGATTTTTATGTATTGAGCCATCTCTGCATCTCTGAAATAAAGCCATTTTGACTGGGTGAATAATCTTTCTGATATGTCCTGGATTCTTTCCAGAAGCCCCCCCCCCATCTTTATTGAAGTATAATTGACAAATATCTGGCTCCCCCTTTCTTTTTCTTATTGTTTTCTTTCTTGTTTTAATTAGCTGACTTAGTTCATCTACAGAATAGGTGTGGACTTAGAAATACACAATTCATTTTAGAATTAAGAAGTGAGAAGAAAATATAAAGAAAATACCAACCTTCCTTCCAGGGCCTCTTTTCTGTTAGCACAATACCTCATTGCAAAATGGCTAACTCCTCAGGATAATTTCTCTAAAAAACATTTTGTTTCTAGGAAGAAGAAAGACGCGTGGCATCTGTTGTGGCCAAAAAAGAGGAGGAGAAGAAGAGGGAGAGTCACAAGCAGTCCTTGCTGAAGGTACAGCCTTCAGTGAGGCCTCCACTTGCACAGGAGGACACCTCGACGCTGGCCAGCACACAGGAACATGGCTTTCAAAACTAAGTCTGTGTTTTGTAAGCAAGCACTCCTGGAAACTCTCATGGGTTACTACGGTGACTAGACCTGCACAGAGGTGCTCTGAAATACAAGATGGGCATTGTAGAAGAAAGGGTGTGGTGGCAATAGAAAGGGAAGTAGAGCGTTTCCCATGCCAACATGGCTTTTTGTGATTGCCTGGCATTAGCATACCACTTTGGATAGCTTTTGACAGCCATCTTTACTGATAGGCTTTTATGAGCATTGCTGTGAGGTTTTAATGACAACTATTAAAACCTAAAGTGTTTCTCCATTAGCTCCTTTGATACAGAAATGAGGAGAATCTTGAGGAATTCAGAAATGAAAAATTTATTTTAAAGTATTTCTAGGTGATCAAGCATACCTGATATCAACTTCCCTGAGTAGTGATTTCTCTTAAAATACTTGATGTTACCATCACAGAGTTTGATAAAGACAGGTTAGAATGGTTAGCTTTTAGCAGTGTCACACAGGGTAATGGGAGCTGTTGTCCCTGTCGCATGTAGCTGCTTTTCTCTTTAAAGTGACCAGAAAGGACACAGTTATGTGTATGAACTTTACTTAGTTCTCCACAGGTGGCTGTGTTCTGTGGTAGGGATCCAGGCTACACAAGGACATGCTGTAGACTGTTCTATGCTATGAAAATGATTCCTAAATTAACATCAAAACCTGTCCCCAACACCTTGCATTTCAAGACACCAGATTTAAAAGTAAAAAGTAGCTGGGTGTGGCGGCGCATGCCTTTAATCCCAGCACTCAGGAGGCAGAGGCAGGTGGATTTCTGAGTTCGAGGCCAGCCTGGTCTACAAAGTGAGTTCCAGGACAGCCAGGGCTATAACTAGTGTTAATGTGCCAACTGCACATGATTCTCTTCCTTTCTGTTCCCTCTGACCCCAGCTCCTCCCCAGCTCTCTGTGGTTCTCCCTGATTCCATTGTCCATGTGCCCTCTCTTGACACAGATGCCTCTTCACTCATTGCCTAAGAGGATTTTAATTTTCTTATGTTGGACTACTCCTAAGAGTTTATCAAAAGTACATTTTTAATACTTTGTTTATAAAAATATAGCTGCAGTAGTAGTTTTGAACAATTATAAGAGTAGGACTTGCCCTTGCCAGGCCACATTGTGGGCAAGTCTTCCCAAACTGCTCATGCTGGGGACCCGACCTTCTGCGTCACACCATTGCTGCTGTCCAGCTCCTGTGTAAGTGAGTGAGTTGGTGATGATCCAAGACACATATGACATTCCTAGAGTAAAGATGAGACCTGCTGAACCCTCCTGTGCGACTGACCCAGAGTATGGCAAAGAAAAAGGAGCGTTGGAGTCTTGTTGATGATTTAGCTAGGCGTCTGCCAACCTGCCCATGTGAACAGAGCACATATTGGGGCCAGGCACAGGATCAACTTGACTTTCTGTGCAACTGAAACTTTATCTCAATATTACCACCCCCATCCCCTAATTCAGCTGCTTCTTACCATTATATATGCCACGGATTCAAGTGAACATTTAAAAGAGTATTTGGAAAATTTAATGACAACTTTAGAGAATAGCAGTTTGTTTGAAGTCTTGGAGCTGTGATTGATTATGAACTGTAGCTTTTTGGTTTTGATAAGAGAAGTGTTGGCATCAGCAGGCCCAGATTTAGCCATTGCTGAGAGCTGAAGCCACATCAGAACAGAGCTTCAGCACGTCTAAGGCTGCATCCCTTCAGATGCAAGTACTGATCCTGGAGATGCTGGAAGCTGTGTGGGAGGGAGCCATGGTGCACAAAGCCTGTGTCTGCAGCCGTATCCTCATGTCTTCCTGTCCACCTGCCACCTTTGAGATGATCACTGTGACATACACTGATGAGGTCCTGCCTGGACAGTGACGAGTAGACTCAACTGGCAGAACATGAACTTCCCCAGATATTTTCCACTTCTACATATACTTGGCAATTGGCAGCCACCTAAGCAATGATAGGCATGAATACAGCTGACCTGTCAAAGCATCCATGCTCTCTGAGAACAGAGCACACTTGGGTACCCTTTAGTCTTGCAAAGGCATAATCCAGATCCTTTCCTCTTGCTCCACAGGCTTCTTAAGCCCCCAGATGGCTCTGCCCAACCAGGGATGCCTACCTGACTGCAGAATAGACTCCTGACTTAATGTACCCCTTTCCTTATCCAGACCCCAGCAAAATTACCTGCTCACTCAGTCAGCCTAGTGCCAGACTGCTTTCAATAACCTATGGAAAGGAAGCCCCGCTTGGTGTGAGCACGAGAACGTGTTCGTATGTTCAGAGACCACCTTGTTATGCATTTGTAAACATATGAAGTGGTGGAAGCATGTTCTATGACTTTTTCTGGAACACTGCTATCTCTCTCATTGTGGTCTTTTTCCTGCCAGCTAGGAAGCCAAATGTGTGCAGCCTGTGGTCTTACCATTAGGTAGAAATAACTGCATTGTTTAGATTGGGAGTTGGGTTGGCATAGCCATCAACAAATAACTGAAATAGAATTTCATATGGTAAGTTTTTTTTTTAATTCTAGATTTGAGTAATAGTGTTGTATAGTAGTATAGCAGGATTTCAATTGCTTCGTGTAAGAACATTATGTACAAAATGCCAGTCATTTCAGAAACACATGCACAGTATTTACAGTGCTCTTAACTGCATAGACACTTGAAATAACAAACTGCAGAACAAAGAACTCAGGCCCAAAACAGTTCTAAACTTAAAATTTTGAAAAGGTTTGTTCCATTAAACAAGCCATCACTTGCGGTTTCCATCCAGTGTCCCACACATTTGCCAAACTCTTCAGTAAACAAAAGCAGAAGTACAACTGGAAACACTTGCTTTCCTTTATACAGGTGCAAAGGGATGGGAGAAAAGTCCCCTTCCCCTGCCCCTTTCCTTTTCCAGAGCAGACTCCTGGAGAGCCATTAGTGGCTCACTTTGTAGATGTCTTTCAAGGGCAGATTTTGAATGAAAGAGAAAAAAGAATCTATTTTCAGCATTCTGATCTAACGAAGATGACATTTTTAAATATTAACTTTTGAGACCAGCAAGACTGCTCAGTAAGTACAGGCTTTTGCTGCCAACCCTGACAACCTGAGTTCAGGCCCAAGAACTCACATGCTAGAAGGTAAGATCTGACCTGCGCAAGTTGTCCTCTGACCTCCACACATGTGACTTATGATTCACCACACACACACGCACGCACACACACACACACACACACACACGCACACAGATATGCATGCACACCACATAAATACACACTATAAAATGTAAGGAAAATAAGGGCTTCAGAGCTGGCTCATCAGTTAATAATACTAACTATCCCTACATAGGACACTGGTTCAGTTCCCAGCATCCACATGGCAGTTCACAACTGCCTGTAACGCTACTACTTCCTGGGGATCTGACACCCTCTTCTGGGCTCCATGGACATTGCATCCATGCAGTGCAGACATAACATGCAGACAAGACATTCATACACATAAAATAGATAAATCTTTTTAAAATAAAATAAAACTAAAGTATTACCCTTTACTAATGATGATAGTACCAGAATAGGCCTCCTTCAACCTGTCACTATAAGCCAGATGGGCATAGGATAGAGACGTGTTAATGGAGCACAGCTTCTTCAGCTTCAGTCTCCTTTTCTCAGCAGGGTTTCTATGAGAGAGTTGAGTTTCAAGACTGCAGGTCAGTGGATCTCAGTGTGTGAGCTGTGCTGGAGCCTGTCAGAGTGGCAGACTTCCAAGCCCTCCAAGTACTGGCTCAGAGTGGGGCCGGGTTCAGCGTCTGTAAAACCCTCCAGGTTAGCTGAGGCACCCTAGCTTGAGAACCACCGCCTAAAGCATTCCATTGCTTTAATTAACTCTTCTTTCCTGTTCTTCTAGAATGATAATAGTTATCAAGGAAAAGATTTTATTCAATGACTTCTTCTAGTAGCCTAGATAATATTGTTTGCACCCTGAAATGTCATGATTTATACCATGAGGGCTGGAGAGATGGCTCAGCAGCTGGAGGTGCTTGCTCCTGCAGAGGACTAGAGTTTAGTCCCTAGCAACCATGTTTTGTGGTTCAGTCACTAGTAACTCCAGTCCTGGGTACCCCCCACCCACCCACCCACACATTCATGTAAATAAAAATATTTTAAGTATTTCAAATATTTCAAATATTTGTATAAATATTTTCAAAACCAAGTTATACCATGAACTATGAAACACTAATCAGTCCCTACCCTCCCCCCTCTCTAATTATTGAGTAAAAGATGAAAGTATTTTTTCTTGCTTTGTTTAAAGGCATATGACTTTGCCAAGTCAGAGTTTCAGGTAGTGAAATAAATATATAGCTCACTGTTCAGAACAAGAAGTGTTCACCGTATAGATAATTTTCCATGCAGGCTGGCATTGTTATTAAGAATTTTAATCACAAGGTGAGCACAGGTTCATGGGTTTGCTTTAGAAACTGTGTTGGTTGTTTACCTGCAAGGAATTCCCTCTCAGAAAGTCCCAGAAGCTTTTCTCTTCTAAATATGCACTATATAACCATTGTTCCATTAATCTCCCATAGGAGAAGAAGCGGTTAACCATTAACAATGTCGCTCGAAAGTGGGACTTGCAGCAGCGGGTAGCCAACATTGCCAGCACTCAGGGCAGAAAGGACTCGGAGTCTCCTCCTCAGGAATCCTGTCAGCTTGAAGGAGGCAACATCTCTGCATTTCCAGAGGAAGCAGGGTACGAGATAGCACTCTCTCACTACTGGCATTTCCAGAGTTGAATTTAACACGGAGATGGGGGACCATTTCACACATTTGATTTTGAGGAATAATTTTTTAAAGAAAGTCAAAGTTGAAAATAAGAAGAGAAAATTTGAAAGTATCTATCTGGCTGTAACATTTCCCTAATGAAAAAGCCCTCCTGTGGTTTGTTATTTTTTTGTAAGGGGGAAGGTTAGATGTCTCAGTGCAGCCTGAGAGCCTCTGTTGACGCACATGGGTTCTAGATGCCCTGACCCAAGGGAGCGTCTGAGAGCCCCCATCCTCCATGCATCTCCCTCCTCAGCCTTTTCCATCTTAGGCTTTTGGGTGAGTTTGTTGCTTGATGCATCTGCTATCCTATACCCTGAGTAGCAGCTTCTACATGCACCTTTAAATGCTTCTGACAGCCAGACCTGGTGCCAAAGCCCCAACTATTTGGGAAGATGATGCTAGAGGATGGCAAGTTCAAGACCATCCTGAGCTACAGAGTAATGTCAAGGCTATCCCCCAACTTAATGAGTCTTCATCTCAGAATTAAAGACAAAGAAAGGGACAAGAGGCTGGGATGTGGGTCACTGGAAAAGCACCTGCCTGGCAGATACAAGGCAGCTCCCGTCGAGCACTAAAATGCTTTGAAAATGCTACCTAATAGCTGCTTTAGCCCCAAGGATACTTCAAGGCAAGCTTAACAAGGGTAGGCCTTGGAAGGGTCAGATTCAGACACGGGAACACACTGCCACAGTGTTGGGGACTGTGTCCCTGGTTGCTTGCAGCCTGTCCCGGGAATGTGAGTGTCAGCTTTAGGAACAGCAGCAAGCCAGGGCTGGCAAAACATGAACAGGGGAGTGAGGATGCCAGCCCGTCCCGCTGAAGTTCAGCAGACCATTCATTGTTCTTGATTGAGTTCTCCTATGGTTATGGTCCTCTTTAGACGTCAGAACTTGGAGACCATGGATGTGACTGATTTTCCCAGGGTGCATGTTGAGAAGACTGGAGTCCATAATCCAGCTCCTCTTCTACCTGTCCTTCCCTCTTTAGGGCTCTAGTTAGAGTCTGCGATCTATGCTGTTGCCTTGAAAGATCAGTGATGTTTACATCTGTTCTGCAGGCATAAAGCTTGACAGCAGATAGCATTTAAATCTTGAAAACTGTTCAGAGAAGTTGACATGTCTGGGGGACATAGGTCTTTTGACTTCAGGGTTAAGCTATATACTGTGACAGCTTTCTGCTTTCCACGTCACTCAGGTGTTTTTCCACTTCCTGAAGTCCTCCGTCTCTGTGACTAATCCAGGCGTGTCATGTTCTTGGCACTTTACTGTTCCATCGAGTCCTTAGTAGGCTGACCTTTCCCTGATACTTTGTCTGTCCTTGGATCTCTTCTTTTCTCACACTTCCTTTCTGTCCTTGCAGCCTCTCAGGTTGAAGGATCCCTCAGCTCTAGCACTGGGTTTTCTTCTTCTCCTCTACCGTCCAGCCCAGGAAGCTTGTACATGTTGGTGACTTTAAATGCCATTTATAGACAAGGTCACCAAAATGTGTTATCTTTTCCTTTATGGCTTGCCAATTTAGATGTTGCATAAGAAAGATATTATAAAAAATTAACTCATTATTAAGGTTTAAAGTTTGGTCTTCATCAGTCTTTGTTACATCAGTTTGTTACAAACATGGTTTGCACATTTGGGATGAGGGCTAGTTTTTTTATTTCTTCTATGGGAACAACCACTTACTCTATTGTTAAATTGAAAATACTCTTTCCTTTTCCCATTGGGATCTATCTGGATGTTTTGTTTGGTTTTTAACCATGGGAGGAGGTGAGAGTTTCTTTCTTCCAAACTCAGTACTGTGGATTGACCCAAGGCATCACTACTCTCAGTGAGAGCTCTTCCACAGAGCTCAGTCCCAAGTCTGGTCCTCAGCACTTGAGTCACTCCCCTACATCATCTCACTTCTATCTCCATCCTGTTCATCCCTTGGATGGCTCTCTCAGCAGCAGGGCTGCCATCTTTACCTTATTCCCACTGCAGTCAAGGCTGCCATCTGCTCCTCCTTCAGCACTGGACACTTCACTTTCCAGCTTCCTAAAGCTGTTGGGCTCCCTGCTGCCAACCGTCCTTCCGTCTCGAGCTTGTGCAGTGTTATACCCTTTCAGTCACTTTATGTTCCCAAATGGCACCTTGGAGGGAAGAGATTTGGACACATGTGTTCATTCCCATCTGATATTTTGCCTGAGAATACAGGGTAAATCATTTAAATGTTAGAGATTGTATTCCTACATTCTTTATAAATCTTTAAAATAAACTAACACTTGCCTGTGGCAAGTGATGTAAGCCATTTTTCCTAAAGGTGGAAAGCTAATATAGAGAGCCACAGTCTTTTCTTCAGTGTTTCAACGTGTGTTTAAATACTACCAGTGGTTTCCCACTTAAACTGCCATTGAGAGTCCTTAGGATTTCATAACACTAAAGGAAGGTAGATCATTCTGTGTTCCAGTGTCTATGACCTTTGACCTATGGGCATATAACTAAATGCCTAGGAACAGTGTGCATGAAAGCATTATGGGTATATAAAGGAAAGAATTTCTTTAACAATTTGCTATATCCCATAAATAATTTTACCATTCTCTGAACTTGGGACAGCTCAGTAGTAAACGACACACTGCAGAGATCTTTTGCCCAGCAGAAGTGGCAAAATTCTAGGTGTAATGTTTCTCTGCTTACATTGGATTCGTGTGGGAAGCTGGTTTACTTTTGGTCATTTCCTGTCTATGAACACTGGCATTTTAGCCAATGCCACTATAATAAAATCTAAGGCATAAAACGAATTTCCACATTCATGAATGTTGTAATAGAAAATTCATCAAATGAGTTATTGTGGGGATCTGCAGCATCACTTACTCTGTGGGAAAAGAATCTTTGGAAAGACTTGAAGTGTTCCTGTTCTTGCCTGGTATAAGAAGGTTAAAGACCAAAAAAAAAAAAAAAAAAAAAAATGCAGTCCTCTGGGGTAGTGCTGGTTTTGGTCATTATGTTCACTGGGGTGTGGTCTGCAGATGGCCTGGCTCTTAAGAATTTGACACTTTACTGCATCAAGTCAACTCCCCATCTTTCCTTAGGTTCCTCCAGTAATTGGAGAGACACAGGAGGTTTCCTGGTTGTTGTCAAGCAAGCTGTTTGAGAATAGTTGGACTTGGAATTAACCACCAGCGAGCGTGAGGATAACCCCACTGGCTGTCTATGGCCTTCCATCCCTGACCGTTGAGTTGGGGAACATAAGTAGTGAGGTGCTTGGCTTTATGCAGAGTCAAGCGGGATTCCACAGAAGCGCCCTGCCTTTCTCAGGATGTAGGTCCAGGCTGAGTGAGGATAGGAGTCTGGCTGGGCCCAGTACCCAGTCACCTATTAGAAGCTGACCTCATACCTAATTCTTCCTTCCCTGACATTTTATGGTCAATTAACCAATAAGTCCCCCTTTTACCTTCTCTTAAATACCTGGTAATATGTTGTCATTCATTGATAATGACCTCTAAATGCACTGAGATAAATACAGGCACAGTTTTATGCCTTCATTATTTCTAATCTTCACAAACCTCTGAAAACAGTTTTCTGGGATCACCATTTATAGACAAGGAAACTCAAACTCAGAAATCCTGAAGCTTCTTGGGAGAGTGGCAGGTCTGGAGGCTTAGCCAAGGGCTGACTTAACGATACCACCTCTACTGTATATTATCAAGTCTTTCATGTCCTCCTGTGAGGTGGTTGACATTGCACTGGTCTTCTTATTAATATCCCTGCACCAGCCTCTTCCTCCCAAATCCTTCAAGTACATGTGCTAACAGTTCTGATGTGAGTCCTTGAAGACAGAGGGTGCATGTGCTTTCTCTCTCTCTCTCTCTCTCTCTCTCTCTCTCTCTCTCTCTCTCTCTCTCTCT
>NC_034599.1:55451173-55524408 GCF_900095145.1 Mus pahari | reverse complement strand
TGTGTGTGTGTGTGTGTGTGTGTGTGTGTGTGTGTGTGTGTGTGTGTTTTGATAAGGGTTGAACCCAGGGCCCCAGACATGACAATATGACAATGTTCTACTTCTGAGCTAAATTCCAAGTTTAAAACTGTTTCTGTTCGTCATCCCTAGGATGGCATCTGACTTTTCAGCTTTGCCCCAACATGGCTATTCTGTCTGTCTGTGTTACTGTGTCTCAGAGTAATGGACATACTGAAATGAACTTTCCCCACAGTGACACTTGCTCAGGCTTCTGTCCTTCCCTTTTTCCTCTTGTCCCTTGTCTGCTCCTGGTAAAAAACTAGGCCCACTACTCAAGGGTCAGTTCAAAGGCTGCTGCTTTCTGAGGCCCAGCTTCTCCCTCTAAAGGAATTTGTCATTCTTCTGTTTCCATGACGTAAGCTTGGAATACTCATTCTGTGACAACAAGCACATTATACTTAATGTATATGTTTATCTTCTTTTCCTTCCTCTATCCAGATTGGAAAATCTTTGAGGGCAGGTGTATTTTGTTTTGTTTTGTTTTAATATCTCCAATGTCTAGTATAAGACCTCATACACATAATAAGCTCTCTGCAGAAGCCTACTGATTTCTTCAATGGCATAGTGAGGTCATTGGGTTTGGAAACTACATGCCCTGCCTTATCACCTTGCTTGTCTGATGGGATTATAGCAGCTATATTTGGAGAACTATAGCTCTGCAATTTGGCTTTACAAGCAATAGTCTTGATATATCATATATATATATAAATGTCTTGATATACACATATATGTATATATATATATCACATATATGTCTTGATATACATATGTATATCAAGTATGTGTATGTGTGTGCACATGTGCAAGCTCTTCTGTCTGTCGTCACCAATACAAATGATTTAGTCACCTGTGCCAGAAGACTTAGCATAGAACTTTGTACATAACAGCTTTTAGGCTTGGGTCTTAATAAAACAGCAGCCTTTGAATCGTGAATAAAATGAATTAATATGTACATATCTCTGACTAAAAAGACATGAACCTATTAATCATTCATATAAAGAAAAGTGGAATGATACTCTCCAACATGAACATTGTTTGACCAGCTTGTCATTTTTGTGGAAATCAAGCATGCCTTGTTAGAGAAGCAAGTTAGTAGGCAGTGGCCTATATTTGAGGCTAAGCTCAGCAGCCTTATCCTGAGCTGGCTTGGCCTTGCATGACCTGGGTAACAGCTGTTCTGTTTCTTTTTGGCAAGAGTAAGCTGTCTACAGCCTAGCACCCCCGTGTCTCATCTCTGGGAGGGCTAGGGCCGTGGAGGCTCCCTTTGGCCCTGCTTCCCCATGGTGTCTCAGCACCTGCCTGTAGGCTTACTTACATTTTCACTCTTACCCAGTGGTGTGCTTTCCAAAAGTATGCACAAAATAATCACCTTTTTACTTTTGAGTTTATGTTTCTAGTCTTTTAATCACATAGCTGAAGAAAAATAAACCTCTCTTAAATATCTGATATGGGGCAAGATCCCTTCCCAGCGGGCTTGCTCATCCTTTTGGTATCCAGCTAATTCTCCACTCTATTGACATAAAAACTAACCTTTGTCTGGTGCTGTGACCAAGAAGTACACCCATAGCAAATGCCACTTTTCCCTTCACCTTCTTTCACTGCCTGCTTCTGTCACCTGGCCAGCCTTGTTAGCTCTTTTTGTGTGTCCACATCACTCTGTCCTATGGCCTGTTTGCCCATATTATACCTATGGTTGGAGCATCCTTTAAGGATTTAATAGATACCCTTGAAAGTCTTCTCAGTTTATTAATTCAAGAAATATTTGTTTAGTTGAGCATTGCTAGATGTCGACTCTGCCATGGTACAGGCAGCAGGATTGACACTCGCAAAGACCCGTGTTCAGTGAGCATTGTTGTGGTGTGCCACTGTCAGTGTGTTACTGTGAGTGTGTACCAACACTCTGCCTCCTTCTAGTACAGCAAATGCTGAGTCAGGCTGTCTTCTGCTCAGCACAGCAGGAACCGTGCTGCCCCCTCCCCACATCACTGGCTTGTCTGAAGAAGCACAGTAGATGGAGATAGTTCTTTTCTTAGTCTGTGCTGTTATCAGCTTTTGCCTTTTAAGACCTAAGGCTGGTCCACACCTCTACTCATGGATTATTACTAATCTTAATTCTTTGATACTGATTATAAGGATGACATATAAAATAATTGTGTGTATTTTCTTAATTGCACATTCACTTTGAATACACAAATGCCATTAGCTAACTTGTTAATGGATAGCCAGGTATGTCACAATTCACTGATACCTATGAAATAAATCTAATAAACCAGTGGGATAATAGTTTGTCAGACTTACTGTCCAACATCAGCATTTAAAACTGTTGAGGACCCTTTTGTAATCAATTAATAGGTTGTGAAAAGCCAATTAGTGAACCCAAGGGTCTCCAGATGTGAAGACATTTGGCCTTTAGCTTCATGAACTCACTATGTAGAGGATGAAACAAACTTGCCAGCATATAATTGTAATTAGCCTGAGACATGAAGCACTGGACAAGTGTACCAGTTCCATCTGTACACCGAACAGTCAAGGGCAGAGAACACCCCCAGTGGAAACACACAGGGGAAGTCAAGCGTTGGCCAGGTTTTGAGCTCTATTTATACCTCTATTTATAGAGCAAAGATTTTGAGTTAGATCAAGGAGCTTTACTAATTCTCAGCCGTTCAGGTTGGCACTTATAGGCAGCATGGTCTGCTTTGGAAATCACAGAAGTAGCCTGTCAGTAGAGTATCCAGTCTGGTACTATGTGTAGCAGAATTGGTTCTTATTGCTCTTGTTTCAATTTAGGGGGAAGACATGCTTGATTCTTATTGATTACAACTGAACAATACGCTTATAATTTTTGAGGCATCAGACTATTCAGAAAGAATGTTAGCACTTCTCACTTAACTCTGTAACCAAGATAGAAACTAGGTTAAAGTTATGTATTTTATAAACATTCTATATTGTATTTTATAAATAATATTTTATAACTCTTATGGAAACATTAAAATGCATTTTTAGCTAGATAGCCTTATAAATCAGGAAACTATGTTGTTATAAAAATATCTTAATAGCATATTTAAGGCATATAAAATTATTATCTTATTAATATGATGAATAATTTGGACTCGGAGATGGGTTTCTATGAATAGTTTTTCTATTTCAGCTGTAACCATGATTGGATGTCAATATTAATCTTTCAGATAATCCAGTAAATTAGTGTAAGGATACATGTGACATGAAGGCAATAGGGAGTCTGTGGCGGGGGGAGCAGCAAGCAGCAGGGAGGGATGAGCGGGAGGAGAGCAGAAAGAGGCTCAACATCAGGGAAGAGGAAAACGCCACAGCAAGCCTGTTACTTTGAAATTTGATTTTTTTTTTTAAGTCTAATTAATGGAGGATGCTCTGGGTTTAACTGGAAACAGAGGGTAAGGAGTATAAACTGTAAAGTACTTTCCAACATGCTGTTCTAGCCTGTTACTTCCTCTGTGTGCCTGAGACGTTACTTAAAAAAAGACTTTTGCAGGTCTCTAGATGCAGGGCTCAGCAGTGCATTACAAGGCTTGTCTGTCACAGAAACACACTTGGTGGAGATAGATGGAGAAACCCTTTCACTGTATGGCTCAGGGGCGCTGGAATGCCTGGATCGTAACTGGAGTGTTCAAACAGCTGGCATGGTCACCACCGTCTCCTTCACGTTCATTGAGTTTGATGAAATTGTCCAAGTACTTCCCAAACTGAAGATGAAGTTTCCCAATTCTCTGGTAAACACTTTCCTTTGGAAGTATATTTGAATTGTTCTTCATTACAACTTATGTGTTCAGGCCAAAGCCTGCTTCAGCTTCGTTTTCTATAGTTTCTGTTGTGTTGATTTTCTGTCATTGGAATTTAAATTAGTTCCATAAATGGCCTTGTGGGTTTGTATGAATATTAGAAATTATATCTCCAAAGACAGTCCTTCTTTCAGTAGAAAAGACCAATGGAATTTTATGCATATTATCTACCTCAGTTTTACAAAGAAAGCCACAGATCCCTATAGCATATTTTCAGGTGGATGGCATGTGTATATTCACTGTGTGATCTGACAGCAGTCCTCCGACAGCAATGACTGTTTACTTCAGTCTGCTGACTAGCCGGCAGCATCCCTGACTGTGGTATTGCACTAGATACCAATAGACATTGGGAAACAGTGCTTTTACAGCAAGTTTCCTCTTGAGCTTTCCCTACAGTATGTTTCTCTACTTTCCTTTTTAGAGTAGATGATGTTTTTCTTTGTCATCCCTAAAGAAGATAAGTGGTAGTAGAGGCAGGTGTTTATAAAGAATATTCAAATTTGTGAGTAGACCACTTGCTTTAGCAGTTCTGTTTTAGTGTTTTGATTTTCCTTGGCCAACTTAAGTAACCAGCATGGTTTTCAGAAAGATGCAGTGTTGACAGTACTGTTTCTCAGTATCAGGGTGAGTCCTGTACTTAGAAGTTTCTGAAATGTTCCTTTATACATTAATGCTAATGTAAAATGTGTAGAATCTGTGATGCTTGAATGAGTCTGAATTATTAGGTGACATTAAGGAATCCCAGTTGCTGATAGATGAGGATGTCCTTCTCAGAAGGTATCACCTAAGACTTAAGTCTTGGGTAGATGCCACCAGTGACTGATGGATTGGGTACATTGAAGTTCAATGAGCCTAGAGCAGTCCATTGATTTAATGTGACTGAAGACATATTTCCTAAGCCTAAGGCTTCCAGGGTTCCACAGGAAATGACCTGTGAAGTGTTGATGTTAGTACCAAAGGTGGTTCAACTCAGAGCAAGACCTTGTATGTGGTTTACTATTGCAGCACCTTAAATTCAGGGAGACCAACCTGGTAATGCTGCAGCAGTTCAACGCCCTGGCACAGCTGCGTCGGGTTGACCAGTTGACAATCGATCCTCAGGGAAACCCAGTGGTCAACTTTACACTCTGGAAATACTACGTGCTGTTCAGGCTCAGCCACTTCAGCATGCAGAAAATAAATGGAACAGAGGTAAGAAAAAGCAAAGCGGACTGCAGAATGAGCTCCCACCTGACGGAGCCCTTGACAGCACACTTGGTGGGAATACAGAATACAGATGTGATAGAACTGTTCAGAAATACCATTTCTTACAAAATAAAATCTCAGCATTCACAATATTAAAATGGGCAGCACATGTGCACTCGCACACATGCTCATACCCCCCCAACATGAACATGCACACACACCCATCCTCCTCCAAACACACACATGTGCACACACACACTTGCACACACATGTCCACAGGTACAGGATCTGAAGCAGTGAACAGCTCTTTTCCTGGTGAATCGTAGCTACTTTTCCTGTTGTTTGTAAGCATTCAGAGAAGAGAAACCTTGAAAGAAAAATGACACTTTAAAAAAAAAGCTCTAACTTCTGCAGGCAAGGCAGCCTTTTATGTTTCACAGTGAGACTGTGGCACACAAGAGAGGATGGGGAAGCTAAACTAAGTGTCCACTTTGGGGAAAGTCCAAACACAGATCTGGACTACTCCATTAACCATTGATCATGGTGCAGTGGCATGATGTAGAATCACTCAGGTCCCATCTGAATAACTGGGAAATTATTCATGGAAAGTGAGTTTTAGATGTTTTTTTTTTTCTGAGTTTGTCATAAGCCTAATCCTCCAGCTACTCAGAGACTGTGTTCTCTTTAAATAATGACTTAGGGAAAAAGAGAAAGTGTGCTTCCATCACTGTTGAAGCTAAACAGTCTTTACACTGCTGTTACTCTCACTATGTTGCCTCTTGAGGTTCAGAAGACTTCTCTAGGGTAAGATGACCAGTAGTCAACTTTGCTAGTATAGTATTGTTCACAGCTAGGACACCACAGCCACTTCCAGTCTCAACCTACAAAAATCCAGCATGTTCTTGGTAGCATGGAGATCTATGGGTAAGTGTCAAAAGCAACCATGCTATGCCTCAACCAAAGTAGGCCCAGAACCATAGTGTCTTCTATTCAATTGCCAGGAAAGTCTGGAACCCTGAGAGGACCAAAAGTCGCCCCCACAACTCCCCAACTAGAGTTCTCAGGGGTCTGCGCCCAGTCTCCTGTGCCCCCCAGTTCTACATCAGACAGAGCTGGTAGCTCTGCTAGGGCCTGGTAATTAGCGGGAGGGTTTCCACAGTTGATCTGGACTAGAAACATGAAGGTTTTTGGGGCTGCAAGTGAAGGATTCTTCCTCATTAATGGTTTGACTGGTTGTACTGGTTGACTGTAAATAGTGGATCGCCCAGATGTGGGATTGCATTACTACAGAACTGCTGCAAAAGAAATAGTATTGTAATTGTACAGGGAATTAATCAGAAGCAATGAAAAAATTATAGTTTAACTTTTAGAAAATGTCAGCACCAGAGATATTTGACATTTTATTAAAATACCTGAAAGATATGCCTTCTCACATAGTCTTGTCATTTTATACCATATATACTACAGTTATATTGCCCTTTCTGTAGTAGAGCAGTATTGCTAGAGGGAGAATTGAATGATGAGCATCAAGAAGATGGAGCAGTGGCCTGCACTGGCCACTAGGTGACTGTGTTGGACCAGACAACTTAGCTGTCAGCTAAAGGAAGGCTTTGAGGAACAGCAGCCTTCACCATGACGGTCCAAGATAAGGAAGTGGTCTACACTGATTGATGTATACTTGATATGACTGAATTATATGTGAACTATGGTTTTTTTTCCTCAGAAGCCACTTCTGTAATGTGTTATCACAAATACACACACCTGCTCTTTCAACACTGGAGAGGCTGAGACAGGAGGTTGGCTTTGAGACCCTGTCTCTTGGTGACAAGAGCCATGGGGCAGAGCAGAAAGGGCTCAGTCTGAAACATGCCTACTGTGCAAGTATGGTACCTAGGTAGATCCCCCAAAGCCAGGTAAAAGCTAGGCCCGCAACACACATCTGAACCTATACAGTTGGGTGAATCAGTGAAAGGTAGGTCCCAGGGGCTTGCTGGCCAGCCTGTCTACCTGTACCTATAAGATCCAGGTTGAATGAGAACGTGCTTCATAGCCAGCAGATTTAGAGTGACTCTGGAGACATGACATCAACCTCTGACCTCTCTGGGTGCATGCATTGTTGAGTATGTCTACACATGTACGCACATACATACATATGCATACACCTACATCACATACATACACTCTCTCCAAATAAATAGATGAAGGTAAAGACTCCTCTGATTTTAGAAACCTAAGCCCTGCTTACACAAAGGTAAGGCTGTCTTAGCTTCTCCTCTGCTGACAGCGGAGCAAGTAGCCATTGCAGCAGATCTCTTGTGCATATAAAACATTTAGTGACATTCCTGGCTCTGTGCACTAGATGTCAATAGGACCCTTAACCAGTCCAGATGTTGTCAAATATTCCTGAGTGGTCAGTGTGGATCCTGGTTGGTGAATTGAATCTACTGGGTAGATAAACCAACTGTATTGAAAATGCAGGTCACTTTATATTTATTACTTAAAAAAAATCAATCTCTTTAATGTCATGATAATAGAATTAAAAATAAAACTAATATTTTTCAAAAGTTTATTGAGCATTTATAACTATAAAAAGTACTAGAAGGGGTTAGAAGTAGTGGTGTACAGCTTTAATCCCAGCACTCAAGGGGCAGACATGGGTGGATCTTTGTGAGTGCAACGTCAGACTGGTTTTTACATAGTGAGTTCCAGGCCTGCTAGGACTACAAGTGAGACCCTGTCTCAAGAAAACTAAAACAGAAAAAGTACTAGAAGTAATACATTATCAAATTCTAATGTTATTTTATCCACATTTTATATTAAGTATATACAGATATGAATCCTATGAAGATATGAATATGAGTCCTGCCTTTAGCTATTTGTTTGTTTGTTTGGTTGGTTGGTTGGTTGGTTGGTTAGTTGGGACATGGTCACACTGTGTACAACAAGGCTGCCCTTGAGCTAACATACTCCTATGTCAGTCTCCCAAGTGCTAGGATAACAGGTATGTGTCACACACCTGACTCTCAGTACTTTTAACACAGGGATGAGCCTTCAGAGTAATACTTGGGGCACATTATTCTTTATAAGGAAATGGTTGCCAGGATTGAAAGCACAGGAGTATCTTTGCTAGTCTACTAAGCATTCCCTCTCTCAAGGAAGGGGCAAAGCCATCCTACAGCACCTTATTAAGATGAAATGTACCTCGTTGACATTTCCTTCTAAGTCATACTAATTTAAGAAGCTCTAGTATTTCTTTTTAAAAGTAACCTTTAAGGGAATGGGAAGATGGCTCACCTGTTTAAATGCTGGCTAAGCAAGAAAGAAGATTGGAGTTTGGCTTCCCAGAATCCACATAAATACCCACCTGTAACCTCAGTCTTAGAAAGGAGAGGAGGGATCCCTCGAGTAAGATGGCCAGTGAGACTGTGTGTACTGGTGAGCTCTGGGTTTCACCCAAACCCTGCTTGAGAAAGTAATGTGGAAGGATTATTGATGAAGAATATGGACATCAGCCTTGGGCTTCCACAGGTGTGCACACACACACACACACACACACACACACACACACAAAACCATATAATCACACATACATGTAAACCACTTACATGCATGTATACCATACACATACACACATACACATGCATGCATGCTCACAAACATACACACATACACACACACACACCTGCAAACACACTTAGGCACATGCATAGATACCATACACATACATACACACTTGCAAACATAAATACATGTGTTGCATACATACTACACACATATATACACACAACCACATACACACACATGCCTATAAACACATGTGCATGCATACATACCATAACACATACACACACATGAAACCATATGCAAACACACATACCTGCAAACACTCTTAAGCACATGCTTGCATGCCACACACATACTCACACACCTGCAAATACACATATGCACATGCATGCATACCACACATATGTACACATGTACATGTATAACACACACATGTGTACGTACACACACACAAACAAGCACAAAGAAAAAGCATCCTTTAAGAACTTCAGGTGCCAAGCCAGGCGTGGTGGCGCACGCCTTTAATCCCAGCACTTGGGAGGCAGAGGCAGGCAGATTTCTGAGTTCGAGGCCATCTTGGACTACAGAGTGAGTTCCAGGACAGCCAGGGCTACACAAAGAAACCCTGTCACAAAACAAACAAACAAACAAAAAGAACTTCAGGTGCCTCAAGCACAATCCTCAGGACACCCGCCTTCCCAATCAGAGCTGTCTCATTGCCTGTCAGCTCCCAGGAGTCACGTTTGAGCATCTCCTCTGTAATTAGACTCAAAGGAAAATGAAGTGAAGACTTCCACAGCCTGGGGAAATGTACTTTTCTGTACTAAAAGAAAATGCCTAATCTAGATGTTTCTTTGAAACTGTATTTGCTGTACCCAGCTAAGAAGCAATGCCATCTTGACCCTTCTCTGCTCTTTCTTCTCAGGTGACTCAAAATGACATGATAATGGCTGAAAGACTCTTTGGAATCCTAGCACACGTAGCATCCTCCGAGCTGCCTCAGTACCGCATGATTTCAATTCTGGGGGACGCCAGGTAACCCTGAAGTTTTTATAGATTACCTTTGCAGTAGAATTAGCTCTTAACTGTGCCACTTGCGTAACCTGCAGAAAACGTACCCCAGGCTAGTCTTGTGGCTGGCCCTGATCAAACTTAGAAGGAGTAAATGTGACTAAGACAAGGTCACTGTTCTCCTTGGTTGTAGTCTAGCAGCTAAAGATGCACATAAACACTGAATCCATCTGTCAGTGCAGCAGGAAGGGTAGAGGCGGAGACTAGCTGCATTGAGAATACTGGAAAAGGCATTCTGTTTATTTATTTGAGAATGAGTAGAGGGTTTTTAGGCTTAGAATATGAGAAAAGGGGGCTGGTGAGATGGCTCAGTGGGTAAGAGCACCCGACTGCTCTTCCGAAGGTCCGGAGTTCAAATCCCAGCAACCACATGGTGGCACATAACCATCTGTAACAAGATCTGACACCCTCTTCTGGAGTGTCTGAAGACAGCTACTTACATATAATAAATAAATAAATCTTTAAAAAAAAAAAGAATATGAGAAAAGAGATTTATTTTTAACAACAATACATACATACATACATACATACAGTGGATAGGTTCTGAATTCAAATCTTACTCTAATGCCTTTGATTGATCAATGTAAATCCTATCTACAACCCACAGAACTGTTCTGGGTATAAACATCCTGAGGGTAAAATGCTTGCTAAGCAAACATAAGGACCTGAGTTTGGATCCACAGCACCCATGCTGAAGCTGGGTGTGGCAGTACACATCTAACCCCAGAGCTGAGGGACAGAAACAGGCAAATTCCAGGAGCTCACTGGCTAACCAGTCCGTCTGAAATGACAACCTCCAGGTTGGGTGAGAGCCTGTCTCACTAAAACAAGGTGAATAAGCAACTGAGGAAGATATCCAGATGTCAACCTCTGGCCTACACACACACACACACACACACACACACACACTATACCCATAATCACACACATACCATACACACTCACACACACACATACACCACATTCACACCACACACACATACAGACACAGATATACACACAGTCCAACACATAATACACATACACAAAAATACTTGGTGGAGCACAAAAGATATTGAAGAGGTATTGAATTAAGAAGTGATAGCTAGCCGGGCGTGGTGGTGCACGCCTTTAATCCCAGCACTCGGAAGGCAGAGGCAGGCAGATTTCTGAGTTCAAGGCCAGCCTAGTCTACAAAGTAAGTTCCAGGATAGCCAGGGCTATTCAGAGAAATCCTGTCTCAAAAAAAACAAACAAACAAAAAAAAAAAACAACAAAAAAAGAGAAGTGATAGCTTAGACAAATCAATGAAAATTATGCACTTTTGAATTGGTATATAATATTTAGAAGATTTAATAACTTGAAAATAAAAGGCCCTCATAAATCAGATCAAATAAATTAAAATAAAGAATATGAAAGATTTTTAATAATTTATCAAATAGATATATTTCAAACCCTGTTCCCAGATCTGATGCCCAAAGTCAGATTGGGAAAATGTATCCAAGCATGTCTGGGATATTTGTAGATGCAAACACACCTTAAATTCAAAGAAAATCTCTGTATTTAATGACCATAGTCACTCAGATTATTGTCTTCAATCAACAGTCTACAGGCAGAAAATAAGGAGCTGCAGCGAGTCAGTAGCCTGGGTGTGCAGCTCCGTGGTAACAACAGGGGAAGGGGTGGAGGTGGAGAGCACACACCATAACATGGCACAGCTGGCCAGGGAGTCACAGAGATGACGAAGCACTGTCACTGTCACTAGTGAGCTGAGATAGCCAAAAACTTATCTTGGTGCAACTAGAAAAATAACAAAAACCCAGATAGTGAAGTTACCAGAACATAAAATATAGGAAACTTTAACCTTTAAAAAATAAAAGAAGAGTCCATCTGTCTCCATTCACAGCTATAGCCATACAAATAGTGACCTAACTTTGTGGGGAGAGCCACAACTGTGACAGCAAGTCACATAGCAAGGTGGGTCCTACATGCTGTTTGTTACCCATGATGGCTGACGCTGTGGTTCCTTTCACTGCAGCCTGGCAATGCTGACACATTTGCTGTAGCCATGCCTTTTGACTTAGCTGTTTCACTGAGCAGAGCTTCTTCCTAGAAATGATTTCACATGAACATAAATGTGTCCAAGGGTTTCTCTCATGACCTGTGTTTATAACAAGTAGTGAAACTGGTGGAACAGGACCATCTACTTGTAGATATAAAATTGAATAGCAGTTCCTATATGAAACCGTGAGGATGTCCTTTTGTTTATTGTTGATTTGATACAACAGAGTCACCTGGGAAGATCAACCATCAGTGAAGAGTGGCCTTTATCAGATTAGCCTGTGGCCATGTCTGTGAGAGATTATCTTGATTGATGATTGATGTGGGAGGGCCCCGCCCACTCTTAAGTGGCGCCATGTTCAGGTCGTTGGGCCTGGGCTATATAAGAAAGCTAGCTGAGCTAGAGAATAAGCCAGTTAGCAGTGTTATTCCATGTTCCTGGTTTCAGATTCCTGTCTTTAATTTGTTTGCAAACTTCCTACAGCTTGTGACCTAAATGTGTGTTATACTCTCTCCTCCCTGAAGTGGTTTCCAGTCAGTTTCTGTAACAGCAAAGAAATGTCACTGTGATGTCCCAGAGAGAAAGTACCAGAACAGTTGTGTGGCCCCAGTTGTGTGGCAGGCCCCAGCTTGTGAGGATAGGCATACAGTTCAAAAATATCCTTGAGTTTTAAATATTTGTTTTGGGTTTGGGGGTTTTGGTTTGTTTTGGGGTGGTTACCTATAAATGTCAAATAAGAAAAAGGGCCAATACTGTGCTGAAGTATATAGATCTTTTAAATTGCATATGTGCGTACTGCTTGGTTTCTCCTTAGCTTTTGTTCTGTGTGTATTGTTCTTTTTTTTTTTAATTTTTCTCATTTTAAGAAGTACATTGAAAGTACTTTCTTCCTGCGTTCTAGGTTAGAAGCACTGCAGGCTGCAGCATTCTCAGGCTGTGTGTTCTGCTTTAAATGTGCTTCAGCACTGTTGAACTGAGGAAGGAATTCAAGCCGAGATACAATGGGAGTGCACTTAACAGCAAGAGCTCTGTACGCCAGACCCACTGAGGTCTGACCAAAAGCACTGAGTGGAAACGCCATGTGTGTCTTTATTGTATTTTATAAAAGATGAGGAAGAAAGTCATGAAAGAGGTGTCCCCTTGAGAACCTAGAAAAATCCCCAAGTTAAAGAAAAAGCAAGTGGAAGGACTCAGAAAAGCAGCCGAAAACTAAAAAACAAACAAGCAAACAAACAAACAAACCCAGGAAGAGGTTGATGAGAAAGCCATAGTGACTCCCCGGGGTAGGCTCGCTCAACTTCAGCATGCTGGAAGTAATCAGGGTGTACCATAATGAACTGAGGTGCTGCCTCAGGCCAACTAGGTCAGTATTAGAGGCTAGACCAGAGTGCCCGTCTTCATGGTATCCAGCCCCTCCTAAAAAAAGTATTATTGTCTCTGGCACCTGGCCATCTCATAAGTATAAGAAGACTTCATACCTGGAGTTCCAAAGGTTTGTGTGTGTGTGTGTGTGTGTGTATCTGTGTGTATCTGTTTTCTTCAATATTATTATTGTTTTTTAAAAGGTATGTTTTTATTATATGTGTATGACTCTTCTGCCTGCATGCATGTCTGTGCACCACAGTGTTAGGCAATGGGATTCTGAGCAGACAGCTCTGTTACACTCCAGGACCCCCTGGGGTTGCCCTTTGGATTGCAAGATGCCTATAGCCTCCTCTTAGCCCTGCCAGCACCCATGGGGATCCTCACTGCTCTCAGTTCGCTCTTACTAAAGTTAACTCCACACCCGATTTGATGTTCTAGCTAGGATCATAACACAGGTGAATAAAAGAACTAAGAGCTATCTATGTATATGGTTACTCCAGCAAACTAACGTGCTGATTGCTTATTATTTGATTCAGTTTTTGAATTATTTCACATTAAGGTAGAGTTCGTTTAGCTTTGTTAGAAATGTTTGAGATGTGTTAGTGTTGATGATTGGCAGTCACAGATTAAGAGAATGTAGGCGGGGCTAACACTGTCACAAGCCTTTAGTCCTAGTTGCCAGGAGGCAGAAACCAGAGGATTGAGAGTTTGAGGCCAGCCTGGGCTACAGCAGTGAGACTGTGCGTCAGGTACCTTAATTAGTGGAAACACTGGGGTACTAAGCTGAGCTTAAACAGTAAGTATTCAAACTCAGAAATCTGGACTTCAACGAAGGCTTCACTGCCTCCGAAGTCAGCAAAAGTTGCATGTGACCTTTTTATTCTGATAAATAACTCTGAGCCCCTTTACTGTGTTGTGCAGGAAAAAGCAATTCCGATATCTACTGGAAAGCAAAGGTAAAAAGCCCGGCGTCATCTGTGAGGAGACCAGTGACAGCAAGAGGTTCTTGGGGGAAAACACGAACCGCGCTACTCTGAATTACACCACCCGAGAATTCTACCACGAGAAGCTGGAGGTACGTGAATCTGTGGGTCTGTGGCTTCCTGGAGTCCACACACGCGGGGCTGGAGGTCTTGTACTTTGTCCTCCTTACACACAACCCAGAGAACACCAGCAGGGAACAGGAGGCCATCAAGCTTAAGAGGAAGGCTCTGGCTCCAGTGTTACCATCTCAGCACAAAAGCATCTTCAAAGGAAAGCTGTGCCAAAAATCTGGCCCAAAATAGGCCACACAGGCCTGATCTGTCTAAATTAAGAAAAAGGGAGAGATGCTTCCATGGGTGTTTGTCCAGCTGGTACCCGACCAGCAAAGGACTCAGCAGAGTCTCCACTCCAGAGCTTTTGGCTTGGCCTCTGGTGTTTTAGCCTATGCATTTCATTCTTTACCATGAACTTCCTAATGTCACTGTATGGCTGCTTCATTTCCAGCAGAGCTTCTTAGGCAGGGGACCAGTCATGGGCTTCTTCTGTGAGGTTCACTGAGGGGATACAGCATTGCTGTGCCCAGAGCCACAGAGCAGAAAGTGCTCACCAGATAGCTGAAGAAACGCTGTGCACCTGAAGAGCAAGAGAGTGCCATGCTGCAGCAGATGCGTGCAGTGACAGAAGACAAAAGGGCAAGAAAGAGCAGACAGTTATTGTGGAAGCTGACAACATGTCCAGTGCCTGTATATGAGAGCTACGTAAATCACTGTAGCTCTTCAGACCAGTTAGATGTAGTTGTAAACAGAGGGAGGGAAGAAGGGAGGCAGAGAGGGATGGAGGGAGGGACTGAAGGGGAGAGAGAGGGAGAGAGAGATTGGTTCACAGACGTATGTATAAGTCAGAAGTAAAACCACCAGCAGGTGGTATTCATGTGTTTATCTGGCAGCTCCAAGTTCTGTAGTGAGGAGTGGCTGTAAATCCGTGGCCTAACAGCAGCTGTGGTGGTGCCCTAGGAAACGAAGTGGGGAGCGCTTAGCACTTCCTTTAATCAGAATGTAGTTGGATTTTCTGGGTTTTCCCTTTCCCTTCACCCTGCTCTCAATCTGAAGCATCCGTGGAGGCCATAGCAGCCTGTGGGTTACAGCTTGGAAATTGTTTACGACCCATCTCTTGATGTTTCTGCAGCATCCTAAAGGGTGCTTAGCGTCTGCTTTAAGTTAGTGTGGGAGGTCTGGAGTGCTCAGTGGAGCACTTGCCGAGTGCACAGGGCTGAGGGTTCATTCCAGGCATCACTCAGGCACATGCCCAGTCAGTGTTTCTGTAGTTGAACAGAGTCAAATGTAAAACCATTCAGAGCTTAGAGGAAGCTGTCAGAGAAGATGAGGAGACCGAGCCACCTATGAGATGGAGAGCACAGTGCCACTAATAAGGGGTGTGCCAGAAGAGGGGAGTGAAAGCTGGCAGGGTTACGGGCCTCGTCCTGAGGAGAGTTGGTCCTGTGAGTCAATGTATGTATGTGTGTGTGTGTTTATATGTGTGTGTTTATATGTGTGTGTGTGTGTATATATATATATATATATATATATATATATATATACACATACACATACTTAGAAAGTCTAATATACAAATTCTCATGGAAGAATTTTAGAAAATATAAAATTGCTGCATGCAAACAGGGACAATTTCATGGGGGGAGTTACCAAGTCAGTAACCTTGAAAAATAGGTCCTTCTGAGTTTTAACTTTTATTTTGTAAGGAATGTTTAAAAAGTAAACTCTTGTTTTAAGGTAGACAACACAGCATTGACTCTAAAATCCACCAAATTGCTAGAAAAAGAAGAACCAGATGAGATACTTAGACATAGAGATACCAAAATCTTTTAAAACACCAGCTTAGAGCTGGAGAGACCACTCAGTAATGAGGAGCGCGTGCTGCCCTTGCAGAGGACCTGAGTTCATACCGAGCTAAACATTTTTTAGGTCCAGCTTCATAAGATCTGGTGCCCTCCTCTGGTGTCTGTGGGCATTGCATTCACGTATACAAACCCAAACACACACACACACACACACACACACACACACACACACACACACACACACACANACACACACACACACACACACACACACACACACACACACACACACACACACACTTAAAAATAAAAGTGAAATAAAATACAGATGAACATTAAATGAGTTACATTCCTTACAGCCAGTGTAAAAATAAATTTAAAATAGAATATCATTTACTGTAATGATAAAAAATAAACTGATACACTGTGGGAATGGATAAGAAAATATTTTTAAGCTGGAACTGGGAGACACCTCAGGCAGCAAAGTGCTCACCTCACAAGCAGGAGGCTTGAGCTTGGATTCCCAACCAGTATGCAAAGCCTGGTGTGGCGATGTGCACCTCAGGGACAGGTGCAGGGAGTTTCCTGGAGCTTATTGGCCAGCTAGTCTTACTGAATCAGTGAGCTCCAAATTCAGTAAGAGACCTTGCCTCACACAATAAGGTGGAACACAACAGAGGAAAACACGTGGTATTGACCTTTTGGTTCAACATACATACAAACACTCAAATGCATGCCCTTAATTGGGGAAATTGAATGTTTGTTGCAGGTCACTGAAGAAGAACTGGAAAAAAAGTTTATATTCATAGCAAAAGCATTTTCTGCTATTTTAAAAAAAGTTTTGTTTATTTAAAGTGTATCTGCATGTACACCTGCATACCAGAAGAGGGCATCATATTTCGTTATGTGATGGTTGTGAGCCATCATGTGCTTGCTGGGAATTGAACTCAGGATCTCTAGAAGGCCAGCCAGTGCTCTTAACCTCTGAGCCATCTCTCCAGCCCACATTAAATGTTAAATCTTCATAGGCAGTTCTAGTTGAAGTTTGTGCAGTTATTTAGTCCTAGCGTTATTGGATAGCACTAGAACCGTAAGTATACAAGAGTGACGGTGCTTTACCAGATACCAAGTAACTGTGATAAGGGCACGTGTCCTCATTAGGTGTCTGTTGCTATGCTAAAACACTGAGGCCAAAAGCGACTTGGAGAGGAAAGGGTTTATGTCATCTTGCAGATAGAGTTCTTCATCCAGGGACGTTAGGGCAGGAACTCAAGGCAGGAAACCGGAGGCAGGAATTGAACAGAAGCCATGGAGGTGTGCTCCTTATTGGCTTGCTCCCAATGGCTTGCTCAGCGTACCTTCCTTCTTACGCCACTCAGGACACCCAAACCAGGGGTGGCACAGCCCACAATGAGCTGGGCCCTCCCGCTGCAACCATTTGTCAGGAAAATGACCTATAGACTTGCCTCCAGACCAGGCTAATGGACCTGTCTTCTCAGTTGAGTTTCTTGTTCCCAGATATCTCTGGCTATGTCAGGTCGACAAGAACCTCTGGAAGCAGAGTAATATTGCAGTCAAGGCAAGGCAGGAATAAACAACAGAACCAGAGCCACACTGTGCATACTTGGGAGACTTAGGCAGACAGCAGCCATCACAAACTGGTGGGACAGTCTACTTCACAGATACTGTGGAGAGAAACATACTAAACCCACCCCTATGGTACAACAAAAATTAACTCCAGATCAAGCATAAAAATTAAAACTCTGAAGTTATTTTTTTTGTTGTTCTTTTTAAGGAGACCTTACGGCCTTGATTAGGTAGATGTAACTTTTGAACACTCCAAGTGACCAACTATACAGGAAGATTGTTTTATAAGTTTGACAGTCAAGGTAATTTTTAATAAAAATAGCCTCAGTAAAATCAAACAAACAGTCTGGATTAAAGTGGCTTAATCAATAAAAACACAATGAGGAGTAACCTGAGGAGATGTGGGCTCCTATACTCAGACAGCTCAAAGGCAAAGGAAGAAATCTGAAGCCACATGACGCTTTGGGACAAGCACCAAGCTAGCTGTCAGGAGACTTGGCCCTGAGCCCTGATCACCACTTATTACCTGGGAGACCTTGCCCAAGTCCCTTAATCACTGTCCCCTGACTCACAGCCCAGCATTCCTGCTCCTCCACCCAGCGCCCACATCTTGAAAATCACTTAGAGCAGCGCAGCCAGAGGGCTCAGCCTCTCTCCTGTGCGCGAGCGGTGGGGAAAGTAATGGAGGCGAGCAGCTCACAGACCAGGCTCAACAGTCCCTTTCAGTACACGTCGTGTTGTCTGAGGCTCTCCCAGCCATCCATTCTCCTGCCTCATCTAAAAGAGATTTAAGGGACTTTAGAGAATCTAGGTCTTCCCTTAGACCAGGAGAAAACTGGAAGCTCAGGGATTGTCCAGGGCCATAGAGTGAGCTTCTGACAGCCGCCCGGAGGACTGCCACCTCTTGGGTGCCCTGCCCAGATTCTTCTGCTGTTTCCCGTGCTTCCTGAAGATGGTAGGGGCCTACTACAGGGACTGTCCTCTCTAGACATTGGTTGATTGCTGACTAGCCATGTCATTCAACAATGATATAAGTGCCACTAATTTGATTCATCTTAGAAATGTTGTGTTTTGAGTTTGAGTTTCTTTGTTTTGTTTTGTTTTGTTTTTGTTTTATGGTTTTTTCGAGACAGGGTTTTCTCTGTGTAGCCCTGGCTGTCCTGGAACTCACTCTGTAGACCAGGCTGACCTCGAACTCAGAAATCCGCCTGCCTCTGCCGCCTGAGTGCTGGGATTAAAGGCGTGCACCACCACACCCGGCTGAGTTTGAGGTTTAAATAGATCTTTTTCTCAAGTTTCTTATCAGCACCTAGCCTTCCTACCCTGATCAACACAAGTTACCTAGGATACGGCTCTCATCATCACGTGTACTGCACCAACATTCCCTCATTCCCTCTAATAACATGAGTAGGAGAGAGAGAGAGAGAGAGAGAGAGAGAGAGAGAGAGAGAGAGAGAGAGAGAGAGAACTTTTTGATACTTAAAGAATCAGACCCAGGGTCTTCCAGCATACTAAACTNTTCCTACCCTGATCAACACAAGTTACCTAGGATACGGCTCTCATCATCACGTGTACTGCACCAACATTCCCTCATTCCCTCTAATAACATGAGTAAGAGAGAGAGAGAGAGAGAGAGAGAGAGAGAGAGAGAGAGAGAGAGAGAGAGAGAGTTAGAGTTGAGAGAGTGGGAATCAGACCCAGGGTCTTCCAGCATACTAAACTAAAAACCTCTACCACTGAGCTACACCCCCAACCCCAGAAGAATAGCTTTATTAGAACCCTTGATGAAACGAGCTGAATACCCGAATGTCCTGGCTCTGAACTCACTATGCTGTGTTTAGAAACAGCTTTCTCACCTTCAGACTGCCAGACCCAGAAGCTAAGTAAGAATGCTGTTCTTTCTATCCTGACGGCCTGGTGTGGGGCCAAGGCTTGTGACGTTTCTTCTTCCTCTTTGCCACTTTTCTCAAACTTTGCCCAAATCATCTCCACCGTAGTGTGATGTTCTCTAGTTCTCTATACAAGGAGTAAACTCAAGGTATGAGTATAAAGGATTGTGCAGATGGTAGCTAACCCCAGACTAATTAGAATGTTCAGCATCAACAAACACTCCGACACGTTCACCTCTGCAAAGCCCTGGGCTCAGTGGAAGCAGAGGGCTGGGAAGCGCAGAGGGCTGGGAAAAGATTCCCGCCCTGAAGGACCAGGACAGGAGAGCGAAGGAGGCTGCAGAATGATTCTTTCAAGCCTCTCTGGTTCTGTTAATTGTTCTTTTGGCTGTTGGATTAGTTATGGTTTAATGTAAATATTTCTTTTCTTAACAGGAAATAAAGGACAAGAAGAAGTTCTGCAGGTTGTATGTAGAAGACCTGGTGAAGGAAGCCACAGCCATCAACATGAAAAACGAGGCTCTGCAGAAGCTGTGGCCACAGATGTTCATCGAGCTTGTGAGGGACGCTGTCATAGAGATCCGCAGCAAGGATTCCTACATGAAACTCTGCCTGCAGCAAATCACTGACCAGAAATAGGGATGGCTCCTACTTCAGACCTGGGCAATTAGAGCTTTTTCAAAGTTTGGCAAGATGCAGGTTAGACATGATGAGACACCACCACTACCGCACAGTCTAGAAAGAGTGACATCAAAGCCTCGCCCCCTGCACTGTGGAGAAAGGAGGGAGGCAGGAGAGAGGGGGACTCTTTCCCGTGCATGCTGACCATACAACCTTGGGAAACCAAGCAGCGATTGGAGGAGGCCTGGCTGCTGGGTCAGAAATGCTTCTTCAGCTCCCGCTCTGACTGGTGTGCCTGCCCCAGTCCCAAGCTCGCTGTGTGCCGATGGGCTAGCATGAGGTGCCTCCACCAACCTCCACCTGAGACTTTCCTCTTTTTTTGCCTTTTTATTTTATGTCATGATTTCAAAGCCAAGCATATGTTCTTTTTTATGAGTGAAGAATAAATACATTAGTTAAAAAAAAGTCCTGTGTGTTGTGTGGTTGTGTTCTTCTCTTGTTGGTGGGATCCCTGTCGTTCTCCTGTGTCCCTGGGAAGAGAGTCTGCAGGTACCTAGTGTGCCACTGGGAGTCAGTGCGGGCTGAGAATGTGAAGGCACTTGAGCACAGGAAGGGGAGCTTGGTCCTAAAGACTCCGGAGAGAATGTCGGGTGCAGGCATGTCTATAATGTGCTTCTTTGAAAGGTGTTTCCCCTGTCATTGACTGTTGTGGGTCTTGTTTAATAGGCACACATGTGCACTCATCCTTCAGAAATATTAAGGATGGAGCACTCGGGAGGCAGAGGCAGGCAGATTTCTGAGTTCGAGGCCAGCCTGGTCTACAAAGTGAGTTCCAGGACAGCCAGGGTTACACAGAGAAACCCTGTCTCGAAAAAACAAAACAAAACAAAAACAAAAACCAACAACAACAAAAAAGAAAGATTAAGGATGGATGACTCTAGTTTTTAAGTTCAATTTGAAAATCAAACAGGGAAATAAGATAATGAGAGGTTTTGGCTGGTCCATTCTGATCAGAGTGAATGATGCAACCTCGGGAAGCCAATCTTACAGCTAAGTAAGTGAACTCTGTCTAATGTGCTCAGACTCTGCCTACAAGCTACTGTGTCAGTAAGAACACCGGATGTGGGAGAACAAGAAGAGGAGATGTAAGACAACAAAGCCAGGCAGAGAGGCCCAGGAGAAAGCTGAGTGCTGCTATTGCAGAACTGAGAAAGATCTACGTCTCTGTCAGCTTCTCAGACCCAGGTGTTCCAGCTTCATAGGTTAATATGGTGTTTCTGAACATAGATGTTTACATCACTATGCTGGGTTAGCATTTCAGCATCTGAGTTTCTGCCTGACTCTCTTGGGACCCAACTGAACCTTATTTTCTTCATTGTGTTACAGACCCATTAAAGGAAAGTCATACCCTTCTGGTCAAGAGAATGGGTTCTACTCCTGACCTGGATGGAGACGTGTGACTCCAGCATTGGCCATCATTGGGAAGAGAAGCCCCTTGGTTTTGCAAACTTTATATGCCCCATACAGGGAAACACCAGGGCCAAAAAGCAAGAGTGGGTGGGTTGGGGAGCAGGGTGGAGGTGAGGGTATAGGGGACTTTCGGGATAGCATTTGAAATGTAAATGAAGAAAATATCTAATAAAAATTGTTAAAAAATAAAAATAATTATAAAAATCTAAAAATAAATAAAAATAAAAGACGTTTAGTCCATTATTGTCATGGTGGGAAACATGGTGGCATGCAGGCAGACATGGTTCTGGAGAAGAAACTGAGAGTTCTACATCTTGATCTGAAGGTAGCAGGAGACTATGTGCCATACTGGGTGTAGCTTGAGCATAGGAGATCTCAAAGCCCACCCCTGTAGTGTCACTTCCTCCAACAAGGCCACACCTCTTAGCAGTGCCATTCCCTTTGGGCCAAGCATTTACACATAGGAGTCTATGGAGATCATTCCTACACTACAGACCACTATGTGTGCCCATCCATGTTCAGCTTCAGCAGTCAGACCCACACACTTAGAATGTGATATTGGATCTAAAGTTAGTTAACTACTACTGAGCCAAGGATAGAGCTGGTATGGAGCAACACAACCCTGCCAAGTTCTTGATCAAGCCAGCCACTACTCTGAGATGCGTATTCTCCTTGCTGAATGATAGTGATCACGACAACCAAGATTCATTGAGCAGTGTCTTAGACTGCTCAGGGCTCATTACAGGTGTCCTCTTATTTAAACTAACAATCTAATATATGTATTCTAGTTACACCTATCTGAGTATTGAACAATTGGGCAGAAAGACTTGGCAGATCAGCTAATCACATTTCAGCTAAGCACGCGCGCACGCACACTAAAGTGTACATTTGGATGTCAGATAACTGATGTTAGTCTGTTATCTCCTTCTGTCATTTAGGCCCCAGGAATTGAACTCAGGTCGTCAGGGTTGGTGGTCAAGCCATCTCACCAACCTCAAAAATAAGCTTGTTTCCAGCAGTGTTTTTGATCTGCTTTTATGTTTTGTTGGGAACTTAAAACAGCATTTCTCCAATATGTTTAAGACACTGAAGGGCACAAAGTATAAATTCTAACATGAAATATGTATGAGCTCATGCACACTGTTATGCAGTGAGGACGTATGAAAAGTATAAGAATACTGGCCATGTTACCGATAATGTGTGGCTAGTCAGCATGACGTGTCAAGTACAAGAAAGAAACCAAGCAGGTCATGTTGAGTGGGTACTATACCCATCTAGGTAGAGATCGTGATGGGATCCAGATGGCAGTGGCAGGGGTGTCAGGAGTGGTTGCACTCTGGTTTTATTTTATTGGCAGAGGTAATAAGTGCACTGACTGATGGAGTATGGGGTAGGGGATACAGGAGCGAATGGTAATAGTGGGGGATTGGCTTGGATGAGTGGGAACACTTGCCAGCCAACCACAGAGGGCAGTGGCACTTGGGGAGGAGCAGATAATGGCTAGACAGCCAAGCACACACACTTAGTGGGTGTGGCTATAGGAGGTGAGAGGTGAAGGGGAAGCTTGGATTGAACTAAGTTATACAATTTTGAGCCAACAGAATTTAGCAGCAGGTGTCATACTACTTTATATTTCAGAAAATTAGTTTACCATTCTTTTTTTATTATTTTATTTTATTTTATTTTTTGAGACAGGGTTTCTCTGTGTTCCCCTGGCTGTCCTGGAACTCACTCTGTAGACAGGCTGGCCTCAAACTCAGAAATCTGCCTGCCTCTGCCTCCCAAGTGCTGAGATTAAAGGTGTGCGCCACCACTGCCCAGCTTCTTATAGTTCTTAATGTAGTCACATCTGTTAGTGTTTTATGATTTCTTTGATTATAATTAAGCTGATTTAGAGTTGATAATAATTCATATCCTCTTATATTTTATGTGAGGGGGATTGTGCCCGTGTGTGTGTGTGTTTGTGTATCCCTGTGTGTGCCCGTGTGTGTGTCCGTGTGTGTCCGTGTGTGTGTGTGTGTGTGTGTGTGTGTGTGTGTGTGTGTGTGTTAGTGCACATGAGTGTGGAGGTCAGAGGTTGACATCACTCCCTCCCTTATCTTTTGAGACATGGTCTCTCACTGGATTTGGCTGGAGTGGCTGACCAATGAGCCACAGGGGTTCTCCCGTCTCCACCTCCCAGCGATGGTATTACAGTTCCTTCACCCCTGGCTGTTTCACCTGGATGCTAAAGACTGAGCTCAGGCCCTCATGCTCACATGGGAAGCACCTCACAGACTAAGCCATCCCCACACCTCCCCTTTCCTTACTGTTACCCCACACTTACCCGTCAGACCTAAACAGGCTCCAGTGGTCTCTTCTGTGAGTAAACCCAGGCTTGAATTCTCCCATCTCTCAGGCTGTTCATACTCTGGGGTTCGAGTTGGGGAAGAAGAGGAAACATCAGGACGGTTAGGAGAGAGAGGGGCCTGGCCAGTCAGCAAAACAAATACAAGATGAAACAGAGGGAAGGCTGCTCAGGAAAATATTAATTTTAAACCTTAAAGAACAAAGGTTAGTTTTCCTAGCCTGCTTTTCTGGGTCAGCTCGAGATGGAGGGGTGGGTACTGTTGCCAAGAAATTCTGAGCCAAGTTGGAAACTTGATCACAACCACTGTGGTCAAGCAGTATTGATGGAATATTTGTTATCTTTGATCCCGACCTTCTGCTTATATTTATGTCTTCCTGGTTCTTGGTATGTGCCCTTTCTTGCAAACTACCTTGAATCCTTTCCAAAGTGTATTGAAAGCTCTAGAGAGTAAATGAGTCCCAGAGAGTAAGTCCACTCCTTGGGGAGCAGATTCATTTCTTTACGAGACAATGAAATGGAATTCCTTATTATGGTTCCTCTAAACTTCAGCAATAAGAGAACTGACTCCTTCTTGGTGTTTATCTTGAAATATTTCACCATGCAGAAATGCGCACTGAATAGTATCTCAAATAAATACCCGGCTCACCACCAAGCATAACAGATCTTAATATTTTCCACATTTGCCTCAGGTTCTTAAAATAACACATTACAAATAGAGAAGGAGCCCCTGAACCCCTCCTTCCCTCCCTGAAGGTAACCACTATATTGGATTTCATGCTGATTATCCATTCCTGTTTCCCTAGTATTCCTGTTATGCATAAATGCATAGGGAGTTTATTTAATTGAGTTTCATATTTTCCAAATTTGTATAAATCACATGCAGTTTTCTCCCTGTATTTTCTTGTCAATTTTCCTGTGGATCATCCTTGTTGATGACAGAAGTTGTTGCCTGTTTGATATTGTTTGTGACTCCTCTATAGGCTGGGTACTGTGAGTGGACGTTAAGAGTTTCCTGTCAAACATACCGGACATCTACGCATGAACATACATACACACAACCAGACATCCACACATGAGCACACATATATACAACCTGGCATATACAAACCAACACACAAACACACCCTGGCATACACACATGAACACATATACACACAACTTGGCATACACATGTGAACACACATAATATATTGTGTTTTAAGAATATTTTAAAAAACATATGATGTACAGCATGCACAGGACCTGCTGACCTGCAGCTCATGCAGTCATATTCACTATTGTCACATTGTTTTAGAAAGAGATGTCTACCAGAGTTTTCCACAAGCAGACAATCTCCAGTTGTCCCACACCATCACTGACAGCATGTTATGTGTTCAGATGTGTATGCCATGTTGTGTGTGTGATGTGTTCATGTGTGTGTGCCAGATTGTGTGTGTGTGTGTGTGTTTGGGTGTGTATACCAGGTTAGGTGTGTGTACTCGTGTGTGTGCCAGGTTAGGTGTGTTCATGTATGTGTGCCAGAGTGTGTGTTTGTTTGTGTATGCCAGGTTGTATGTATATATGTTCATATGTTATGTCAGGTTGTGTGTGTATTTATGTATGTTTGTATTCATGTGTGTGTGCCAGGTTGTGTCAGTTTTGTGTGTGCCAGTGTGTGTGTACATTGTATACTAAGTTGGTGACTTTTGTACAGAGGAAAGAATACTCAAGGAACTTGTTTTAAGATGATGTTTACATACAACTGTACTGGTTAGATTTTTGTTAATGTGAAGTGAGCTAGAGTCTCCTGGGCAAGAGGGAATGTCAGTTGAGAAATCATTTCCTTGAGTTAGCCTGTGGGCATGTCTGTAAAGCATTTTCTTGATTGATGATTGATGTGTGAGGGCCTGGCCCCCTGTAGTTGTTGCCACCCTGGCCAGATGGTCCTGAGTGATACAAGAAGGCTGGTTGAGCAAGCCATGAGATGCAAGCCAGTACACAGCATTCTGCAATGGCTCTTGCTTGAGTTTATTCCTGCCCAGACTATCCTTAGCGATTGGCTGATCAGAATGTGTAAGCCAAACACCACACACACACACACACACACACACACACACACACACACACACATACACACACACACCCCAATTTATCTTTGGTCATAGTGTTTATCACAGTCTTAGAAAGCCAACTAGCACACAGCAGAGTGTAACAAGTACACAACTTGATGTATTTTGGAAACATAGTTAACAACTTGCTTCCTTCAGTTCTTTCTCGACAAAGCCTGAGCTCCTGTGTAAGCCACTACAACTGTAAAACCGTGGGAGCAGAACCACACAGGAATACAGGTTTCTCCCCCAAGGCAGTGCTTTGAGAATCAACTGGATTGTGCTATGTATTGCTAGCCCATTTATTTGTTTTAGTGCAATCATACCGCAATTTGATTGTCCGTTCTGCTGGGCTGTATCCAGACATTTTTTGCAGGGATCCTTTTCTGCAGCACAACCTCTCCTCACAAAATAGTTGCAAGTTTAACTTTAGTAGGAATGGCCGTGCATTTTTTCACTGTGGACAGACAATTCTACCCAGCCTCTAGCAAAAGCAATGGGTAAGGGCTCCAAGAGCTATCTGCTTCTGCCCTCAATTGCTGTGAGCTTTAAAACGATGTGGGCTGTGCTCGTGTGACTGTTTGAAGCAGTTCATTCATTGCTGCTTTAATTGTACTTTTGCTGTGTGTGGATGTGATGTGGGGTTCTGTTGGACACATTTCTGTGCACTTTGTGATCATCTTTAAATATTTTGTAAAATGTTCAGGACTGTGACCCTCTTTTTTTTCTAGAAATCCTTGCACTGTCTTTGGTATTGATTTACATGAGTCCTCTGTGGATTCTAGATAGAGCAACAGTGTATGCATTTCTATGCTGTGTGATTTTTATGATCTCTCTACGAATGTTCTTCCCACCTCACATTTGCAGGGTGTGCCACCCTTTCAGTGGTTCTCAATCTGTGGGTCACAACCCCCTTGGCAAGCCTCCATCTCCAAACATGCATTTCCATTCAATAACAGTAGTGAAATTACAGTTGTGAAGTAGCAATGAAATAATCTTATGGTTGAGGGTTACCACAACATGTTGAACTGTATTAAGGGTCACAGAGTTAGGAAGGTTGGCTCTCCTTCCTGTACAGTTGGGCTGGATAGTTGTGCTGGTTACTCTTGGGACTGTGGCCCTTTTGTTTTGAGATTAAGTAATCCAGGCTGAATTCAAAACTCAAGGCTGTTGCTCAAGCTGGCCTCAAACTGGTGATCCTCCTGTCTCAGCCTCCCAAGTGTTGGGATACAAGTGTGTGCCTACCATGCTCATCTTGTCAATGGTGTAAGACCCATGTCAAGTTTCATTTCGTCTCCCACGTGGAAGCCCACTTGTTCCAAAACAGACTGTTCCAAAGGGTTTCCTTCCCCACACTCAACTGTCTTACCTTTTAAAAAGAAAAAGAAAAGCAAGCCATTGACGTGGATATGCGCATATAGATTTCTTTTTCATTACTATTGTGTCCTTTTTCACTTTTTATACAAATTCTGCATTATTTTGATTACTGCATCTCTAAATAAGTCTTGAAAACAAGTATTATAGTACTTTGAACTTCAATTTTAATCTTTAAAAAGTTGCTTTAGCTAATCTGTCTCTTGCATTTCTATATAATTGTAGAAACTTCTTGCCAATAAATTTTTTAAAAGACTTGGGACTCTATCCAGTCTACAGTGAACTGGAGAGGCTCTCAAACCATAACTATTATCTTGCTATGTGATATATTTTTTCTGCATTTAAATACTTTCCAGTCCTAAGTTTTAAGACTGAATTTTATTCTGAGGCAAATTTATTTCTTAGCATTGCTGTGGTTAGAATCTTTCATTGTCTCCCAAAGGTCCATGTGCTAAAGGCTTAGTTGATCTGTTTATGATTGTGTAGGGGTGGAACATTTCACAGATGAGGAAACTGAAATTGAGTGTAGGAGTGAAACTGAAGGTGTTGGAGTGTTTGTCCTGGGAGGAGTCAGTGGGACCTAATCTTCCTTCTTCGTTTGCTTCATGGCTGCCATGATGTAAACAGCTTACATGAAGCATCATAGCTCCAAAAGCTACCTTCAGAAGCAAAGCAACGAAACCAACAGACCATGGGCAAAAGTGTACAAAAGCAGGAGCTACAGAAACTATCTCTAAGAGCTGACTATCTATGCTGGAGAGATGGCTCAACTGTAAAGTGTTTGCTATGCAAGCACAAAGATCCCAGTTTGACCCTCAGCACACATGTAAGAGCCAGGTATGGCTCCAGGTGCCTATGGTCCCAGGCCTGGGAAGGCAGAAACAGGAAGGTCCTTGGGACTTGTTGGTTGCACAGTCTAGAAGAATTGATGATTTCTAGGTTCAAAGAGAGACTCTATCTAAAAAATATTATGTGAAGAGCAATTGAGATTCCTTACATTGACCTCTGGCCCCTACACAAATGTATACAAAAATCCATGCACATCCACATGTATTTGCACATGAACATACACATACACACACATACACATACAAGTTGATTAACTTAACTGAATAACAGTATATTTTATCTATTAAAATTTTATTAGCCGGGCATGGTGGCGCACGCCTTTAATCCCAGCACTTGGGAGGCAGAGGCAGGCGGATTTCTGAGTTTGAGGGCAGCCTGGTCTACAAAGTGAGTTCCAGGACAGTCAGGGCTATACATAGAAACCCTGTCTCGAAAAAACAAAACAAACAAACAAACAAACAAAAAACAAAAACAAAATTTTATTATATTCTCATAGCCAAAGACATAGTTGTTTTATATATAGTTGATTCTTAGAATTCTCAACGTCTATATTTGGAAATTTGTCTCCTAGATAAAATTTATTCATAATCTTCAAGTCAATACTCATAGTTTCCCCAAATGTTAGTGGAAAGGCACAAAGTGGTTTAAAAGCATGAGCCACCTGATACCCATGTTCCCAGCAGAAGTCTCCATGGCACACTGCCTTTTTGTTTGAGTTTTCAAGATATAAACACGTGCACTTTTCACTTGTTATTTGGTGCTATGCTTACTGCATTTTATGCTTTTTCATGACTATTCTGCTGTTTAAAATGTCTCCACAGGGCTGGAGAGATGGCTCAGTGGTTAGGAGCCCCGACTGCTCTTCCAGAGGTCCAGACTTCAATTCCCAGCAACCACATGGTGGCTCCCAACTATCTGTAACTTCAGTTTCAGGATCCAATGCCCTCTTTTGGCTCCCGTGGGCACAGGCTAAATATTCAGACACATAAAAAAATTAACATGAACCTGAGAAGAAAAAACAAAACAAATCAAAACAAAACAAAGTACCACAAAAGATTCTAACTTTATTTTTTCCCACAGGGGCAAATACTTGATATTGACTAATTTCAAGTTTCATGTTCACAACAACTTTATAGAAAACAACTATCTTAAAATCTTAATGATATAAGTTTGCTATTTTGAATTTGTATCCCAAAGCCATCTGATATTATTTCTTAGGACTTTTCAAACCAAAAAAAATTATTTTTGTACAAATAATGACATTGTTACATACATCTTCCTTTTCTATGTAATTCTCATTATTTTTCCTTCTTGTCTTATTGCACAGGCTAGAATTGCCAACTCAATGTCTAAAGAAGCTATTGATTAATGTCAGTCGTAGGTGCTGCAGTAGAGAGAGAAGCTCACCAAGATGCCAAGCCTTCATTTTACAAAGGAGCAGAGGGGTTCAGCTTTCTTGAAAAAGACTGGCACCCAGCTAGCTCACTCCAGTTACTTTATCTAAACATCAAGCAAGGTTAATTGGAGCCGAGAAAGGTTCCAGCTACCAAAGTTATCTTGCCCTTTCTACCTGTAAGAGCAGATCACCCACACAAATCTCAGTCTCTTTTGACCATGTCTAGCCATAATCGAACATAAGAACTCCAGGTTTGCCAGGAGTGTCTTAGGACCAAGGTTGGTACAGCTACAAGTTCTCATGCAGGTAGATTCTGGGAAGCTGCCCCCAGTTAATTCTGATTGGCAGATAAAGATACCAGCAGCCAATAGCTGGGGAGGAGAGACAGGCGGGTTTTAGGATTTCTGGGCTTGGGACCTGGAGAAAGGACGAAGGAATAGAGACGCCATGCCTGAGGAGTGTGCTGGACCGAAAGGCAGAGCCGCCGTGTAAAGGGGAAGGGAGAACGGAGACCAGAAGGCTGCTCAATTGGAAGCAGCCAAGATGGAACATAGGCATTAGTAAACAGTAACTTGAAATTATCGGCGGGAGGTAGATTCTAGCAACACGGAGGCTAGACAGTTGCCCAGCTATTGTGCTGTATAAGGCATAATAAATACAAAGGCTGTGTGTGTGTCTTTCATTCGGGAACACAAACCATTTGGGCAGAAAGCAACTCCACGATGGAATTTATTAAATATTAACACTACATACTTCTACTGAAATGATCACACAGTTCCTCTTTAGTCTTCTGGTGAGGATCACACTCACTGACTTTTCAAATTTCAAACCAACCTTGCCTTCTTAGAATATCTACATGTTATTCTTTCAAACATCGTTTGATTTTATTGGCTGATGCTTCTTTGTATCTGTCTCTCTGTGTATTAAACGTATTGGTCTATAAAACTTTTTTTTTTTGCCTTCATATTCCATCCTGTTCCAATCTTTAAGGAAACTTGGCAGAGCCACATGCTTTAAAATATATCCTTCACTTTCTAGTAATTTCTTCTTTGACCCAGAAGCTATTTAGACATACTGTTCAATTTCCAAGTTTTTGATCCCACTAGATGGATCCTACACTTTCTGTTCTCTTGGTAGGTGTATGGGGTCTCATTGACATCTAACCTGAAATTTGGCTGGGGAGATCCATCCATTTCTGAAGGAGGACCACAACATCTGTCAGTGTCAACCAGGCCAAAAATTCTAAAGCACCTGCCCCAGTCATCTTGATCCTTTTACATGTCTACATGGCTCATCGATCTTTTACTTGTCTACATGGCTCATTGATTATTTAATACCTTGAAGCTAGAGTTGTGTTTCTACTAGAGTTGTGCAGTTGTGTTTTCTTTGAGACGAGGCCTCACTCTGTAGTCTGGCTTCCCCAAAGCTTATGATGCTCCTCCTTCTTCTGTCCCCTCCCTGACTGATGGAATTATAGGCATATATTGCCACAGCCAGCCTCCATGGGTCCTTTTAAAGACATATCATTTATATGCATATATCTATCAAACCCAATAACTAACCTTTGAAAAAGGTGAATTTCGTTCACCCAGATCTCCTAATTGCGAAGTTCATTAGGATAAATTAGCACCTAATGGATGCTTTTACCTGTCCTACCTATCGCACGTTGTATGTTCCTCTTTCGACTGCTTAGTTTATGATGACCAAATTGTTTTTGTTTGTTTGTTTGTTTGTTTTTTGTGATGCTGCCAGTCAAACACGAGACCTCACACAGGCTAGCAGGCGATCTACCTCCAGCCCTGAGAATATTCTTTAGCCGCACAAGTTCATCCTAAGTAGCTGGACACCACTTAGTAGATGAACAATGTGGTTCTACTTTTGGAACAATTTCCTAGGAAATTTACCACATAAATCTACTCTACTGCCTTTTCATCGATTAACATTAATTTCTAGTGCCCATCCCGTTTATTCTCCTGGAATGAACAGGTCCTTTAAAAACCTTAGGGTAGTTTCTCTTCATCCACCTCATCTCCTTTGGGTACGGTGCCGAGCTTTGGGCCCAGCGTGTCTCAACAACCGTTCATGTGTCAGAGGTTTGACATTTCATCCTGGAAACTTTCAGACCCCCTTTGTGTTTTCCAATCCTAGTGACCAAGTTTTATTCTAGGTATTTTGAAGTCAAGACAAATTGGAGTCCTGGAGTCCATTGAGTGTCTAGGAAGCCACAGTGGTCCTTCCTTGTCGAGCTAGATTATCAAGTAAGGGTGGACATGGGGGAACTCCTTCCCATCTGTGATAAGAGTCCTCATTTTCTGTCCTTGCATCGTTCAGTGTTGGCTACCTGGGGGTGCTGGTGCCAAGCAAAAGATCTGAGCAGGGGCATCCTCAACACCATGTCTTCTTTATCCTGACAGGACAGACAGCCTCCCCCAGTTTCCTGAGCCACAACTGGCTCTAACTGATCTGCCATTGAAGCCTCTGAATTTCAGTGTCCGGAGCCCAGGTGGCCTGTTTTTCATGCCTGGGGCAACTCTGACATAAAGCCTCATTCCTCCAGATTAGCTGTGTCAGGGTCACTTAGGACAGTGCTCCAGGTCCACAAAGAACAGATTAGCGAAGTTTTCCCCTCCTCCTTATCCTGTATCCTCCTTACCTCCCTATCCACTCAACTCCTCCCCCTCAAAAAAACCCAACAAAACAAAAACAGAAAAACAAAACAAAAAACAAAATTAAAACAAACAAAAAACCAGTAAGGCAAAAGTCCCAAAACAAAATGCATCATCACCCTCCACTCCCGCCACCCTCCATAAACAACATGGGGTTTGTTTTGTGTTCCCCAACTACTCCTGGGCATGGGCCTGCCTTGGAGTGGGCTGACATACCTAGTGACACCCCACTGGAGAAACTGAACTGCAAATAGCCTCTTAGTTAGAGTTCAGATCTTCTTTCCCTTCTCAACACCGGGACCCATCTGGCTTGAACCTGTGAAGACGCCATGCATCCTGGCACAGTCTCTGTGAGTTCATACATGTGTCAGCAGACTCTTTTTTCCCTGGAGTCATCCACCACCTCTGGCTCTTACAATCTATCTGCTGACTCTACCACATAGAACCCCAAGCTTTGGTGTGTGTGTGTGTGTGTGTGTGTGTTGTGTGGTGTTGGTGGGTAACAAGAGAAAGACATTCCACTTAGGACATTCTTTTTGCTCAGTCAAAGCCATAGAATATCTCCTGTCTCCAGATAAAACAAACCTTGCCATCCCCGCATCTCCCAAGGTGTGGTTCATTTCTTCATCTAGCCTGGTAAAAAGTCAGGCACGTAGTAACTTCCTTTTGGTCAATTGTTTTGTCATAGGATCAACACAGAGAAGATAGCAGCCAGGGAGCTAGGTGGATGGCTCATCTGATAAAGTGCTTGCGGCACAAGCTTGAAGGCCTGAGTTCAAATCCCTAGTCCAGCACCCATGGAGAGACTGGAGGTGGTGGTGACGGATAGACAGGAGGCTTCCTCCGACTCCCATCCAGTCTCTTCTAATCAGTGAGTTACAGGCTCAGTGAAAGACTGTGTCTCAAAAAGTAGGATGGGAGCAATTGAGGAAGACACTACTGACCTCTGGTTTCCATATGTGCATGCATTTGTACACACACACACACACACACACACACACACCCAAAGAAAATACAAACCAGTGGTTTTTTTTCTGTAAAATAGAGTGGGAGTAGAACCCATTACACACACACACACACACACACACACACACACACACTTAAGCAAAGTAAAAAAACAAACAAACAAACAAAAAAACAAGCCAGTGGCATTTTTTCCCCTGTAAAACAGAGTGGGAATAGAACCCATTTATTAACATCAGCTTTCTTGCCTGGAAATATAGCTGTCATTCAGCCAATCACAAGGACCTAAACAACCTCATTTTCAGTTTACATCACAAACTTGGCATCAACTAGAGACAAAAAGAATGTTCTTCAGCCCAGAGTTTCTCTGGAGAAGATGGTCACTGACTCTGTTCCCCTCCGACGTGCCACGCAGATTGCCAAGTTCCGATCTGAACTCCACACAGCCTGCCCTCCATACAACCGCAAACATCTGCCCGTAGGTACACGTCAGAGTGTCTGGGCTCCACTTCAAGTGCCAGGGATGTTTTGCAACACCGAATGACAACAACTGATAGAGGAATTCCAACTTTCCATCCAGAAAAACATTCATCATCCTGTTTATGGCTAGCTTATACCTTGTAGATAATGATATGGCTTGGGTCTGTTTTCTTCTGTGGAATGAAATATCAATGCTTCAGCCGCTTCAGTCTCTGCCTTGAGTAACAGAGTTTCGTATGGTGTGATTTGTTTGTTCTGGAAACAGTAAACTTATTTACCAAAGTTGACCTTTGTCTAAAAATAATGTAGCACTTAGTACATAAGCCCATAGTACATAAGAAGTGAAGAGCTAGAGGTAAAAAAGCCACCAATTAAATAAAACCCAATTTAAAAAGATTTATCTTTTAACATGCGCGAGAATTTTGCCTGCACGTATGTCTGTGCATCATCTGCATGCCTGGAGCCTGTGGAGGTCGGAGGATGACAACAGATCCCCTGGAACTGGAGTTGTGGATGGTTGTGAGCTGCTGCGTGGTTGCTGAGAACCAATCCTGGGTCCTCTGGAAGAGCAGCTCATATGCTTAACTGCTGAGCCCTTGCTCCTGCCCTCCCTGAAGCCCAGACTTTACATAGAATTCCTAACCTACAGTTGTGCTTTCAGGTCACATGATGGTCCTTGTGCATGGGTAAAACCACTGGATCACAGATTCTCCCTGGAGTGTTCTTTCTGTCCCATGTGTACACTGGACTCCGCTCACGATTTTAGTTCATTTACCTTTTAATGTTGATTCACTCATCAGTACTCTTCCAACAAGCCTCCTTTTACAAGTATATTTTTATTTGTATTTATGTGTGTCTGCATGTGTGTATATGACCTGAGTACAGTGTCCACAGAGGCCAGAAGAGGTCGCCTAGAGCTGGAGACATGGCTTCTGGGAGCCATGCTTGGTTACTCTGGAAGAGCAGCAAGCCCTCTTCACCACTGAGCCATCCTCTAGCCATTTTTGTGAGTTGGGGATAATCACAGCAGATACAAAAGCTTTGACAAAAGTTCACTCAGCAGAAATCTACTGAGTCTTTAACACACGGCAGATGTGACACTGTGGCTGTGTGGTTCCCATGAGCAGTGACCACTGCCAACATGGAATACACAGGGTGAAGTGGAAAGTCCTACTTTCTTTGGAGATTTAAGTTGTGTCGTGTGGTGTTTTTCTAGTTACCTATTCTTGTGGCCTAAGTTTCCTTGGGGGTGTCTCCCTCCTTTGTTGTTCTGTCTCTGGCAGTTAGTAAAATATCAGTTGACTGCTAAAGATTTTCCTCGGTCTTTGTAGATAAACCCTTTTCACAGACAGTTCCCATTCTTAGCATCGGTCTTACTTAGTTTCTGTTGCTGTAGTAAACCATCATGACAACTTGGGGAGGAAAAGGCTTATTCCCTTTACAGTTTTAGCACAGCCCTTCATCTGAGGAACTCAGGGCAGGACCCTGAAGCAGAGGCATGGAGGAGCACTGCTTACTGGCTTACTCCTCATAGCTTGATCAGGCTGCTTTCTTATACACCCGAGGACCCCTTGCCCAGGGATGCCACCACCCACAGTGAGCTGCTCCCCCACCCAACACACATATAGTGGGATGTCTCTACTACACTGGTCATTAACCAGGAAATGTACTCATAGACTTACATATGGGCCAATCCAATGGGAACATCTTTCTTAACGAGATTCTCCCGGGAAATGCACTCATAGACTTACATATGCGCCAATCCGATGGGAACATCTTTCTTAACGAGACTCTCCCTTCTCAGATGAATCTAGCTTGTGTCAAGTTGACAAAACCAGGGCAGCAGCTCTGCATCCTGCTCTTCCAATCCCTCTGTGCTGCTGGCCTGTGCAACTCCCAGATGCCAAGCCCAGACCGTTAGAAGCAAGCATCAAAGAGCATTTGGAGCAATCCCATGGTGGCTCTTCCTAACAGACAACCGTTATATCTTATCAAAGTCACCATGTGTGCACAACAAAGAGAGCAGAAGAGGAAAATATGTACTCTTGATATTAGATAAGAAGACCTCACGGGTATTGCAGTGGCCAAAGATGGAAATCATTAGGCATGATGAAAGTGCTGTAAGGCAGAAGAGAATAAAAATGCAAAGCATGTGTACCAAATGCTGGGAATGCCTCTCCAAAGATAACCTCTCTCTCTCTCTCTCTCTCTCTCTCTCTCTCTCTCTCTCCCTCTCTCTCCTCTGTGGAAACATGTCCCTCATTATGCATAAAATCTCCTTGTCATTGTTGTTGGGTGTTGTGTGAGGCGGTGCATATGTGTGGTGTATGAGTGTACATGTATGTGCAAATGCATGTGTCTGTGTGTGTTTATACCAGTGTGTATGAGACCACAGGATTACACTGGTAGCCTTTCTCCATTGTTCTCTGCCTTTATTCCGTGAGTTCACCATTTCAGCTAGGATGGCTAGCTAGCAAGCACCTTGGGTCTGCCTGTGTCTGCTCCCCAGTGATATATAGGCATACATGAGTGGTCTTGACTTTTTATGTAAGTACTGGGGATTTGAACTCAGGTCCTCATGTATGCATAGACAGTGCTCTTATCCATATCTTCATATGAGCCACATCTCCAGCCTGAACTTTTGATTTCTTAACAGGTTTACAAGGATACCTTGGCAGCTCATCCCACTCTCCATCAGCTCTGCCCATCTCATTCAACAGTGGCTGGGTTCCTGTCCTGAGAACTTTATGTTGGTGATGGTGACTGTTTCAAGGGAGCTATGCAAGACACAAGCAGCACTTGGTTCAGGATTGGCCAATACTGATTTGTTACCCTGTGAAACATTTCTTGAAGACTAGCCTGGGAATGCCTTCCTCAAAGCATTGCTCTTAGATGAGCTATGTGAAGTCTTTAACTTGAGCTGTCTGTCTCCATACCAGCCTGTGAACAGGCTCCTGGAGGACTCTTCTGCCTAGCACATTTTGAGACCAGTGTTTTGACCAATGGTGTCATTTTAGTCAAGTGCCTCCGAGCCAGTCCCTGAAGTCAGGCAAGGAGGCCCTGCAACATGACCCACCTATGCTATTGATGATACTTGATCAGATGCCAAATGATATAGGCCTGTATTAATATGAGGAGATGGTTTTGCAACAAGAAGAAACATCCAAAGAAAGCTTGTCTAAAAAGTTTTAAAGTAGTCACTTCACCCATCTTCAGATGTCAAGGGTTTATACCTGTCTTCCCACACTGAAATGAGGCAGCAGGCTTGGGCAGCCACTCTTCTAATTGGCTTCTTCACCTGTTTGTTGACCTGGCTGTTGGTGTATGGAACAAAGTGCTTGTGCCAGGAGACGCCACCCACTGTATGAAAAGTGGGGTTTTGTGATGTAGCATCTTTCTGGTTTTGTTTTGATACAGCCTGGTGTGGGGCTCAAACTCACTATGTAGCTAGCGTTGAACTTCCGCTCCTCCTGCTTCCACCTCTTAAGTGCTCACTGATGCTCACTGTCATAGCTGGGTTTGTGCAGTGCTGGGGAGCCCAGGGCTTCCTGCATGCTAGGCAAGCACTCTGCCAACTCAGTCACACCCTCAGCCCCATGTAGCATCAAACACAGTGGAAACCATGATTTATCGGAGAAGTCATTTTCCAAAGCAGATGGCTCTGCAGCCTTGGCAGGATTCCCCTGGGTCTCCTTTCATCTACATCCTCCCAGGCCCACTGTTTGAAGTAAAAGAAACCAGGACCCCTCAGAGACAGATGAGCCTTGTGTTCAGAGAGACAGAATGAGTCTGGAATAGCCTCTTGTTACCAGAAAGTCAGGATTTTATTTAAAAACTTGTTAGAGGCAGTAGCTGAGGACCAAAGGACCCGACTTAAGGGTCTTTGTGGGTTATGTTGGGACTGTGTGAGCACACAGTATTCATGTTTTTTGAGGGAAATTGAAAGAAGATATGAAGGACCAGTGGTTTCATAATTATATCCCAAAAGAAAAATTAAAGTTAGTATAAAATATAAAAATTTATATAAAATTAAAACAGTACGAATTGTTTTAGGATTTACTTTTGTTTTCATTTCTGTGGTATGTGTATGTGGTATGTGTGAGTGTGTGCATGTGCGTGCATGTGTGCATGTGTATGTGAGAAAGAGACACACACATGTGTGTGTTCGTGCTAATGGGAACTGTCTTTGAAAAGCAGCGAATGCTGTTAACTGCTGAGCCATCTCTCCAGCCCTGGTGCGATTTTTTTTTAAAAGGTATTCAGTTCTGGGTATATTTATTGATATGAAATTTTTTTATTATTTTCTTTATTTACATTTCAAATGCTATCCCAAAAGTTCCCTATACCCCACCCCAACCCCTGTTCCCCTACCCACCCACTCCCACTACTTGGCCCTGGCCTTCCCCTGTGCTGGATCATATAAAGTTTACAAGACCAAGGGGCCTCTCCTCCCAATGATGGCTGATTAGGCCATCTTCTGCTGCATATGCAGCTAGAGACTTGATCTCAGGGGGTACTGGTTAGTTCATATTGTTGTTCCACCTATAGGGTTGCATCCCCCTTCAGCTCCTTGGGTACTTTTTCTAGCTCCTCCATTGGGGGCCCTGTGTTCCATCCAATAGCTGACTGTGAGCATCCACTTCTGTGTTTGCCAGGCACTGGCATAGCCTCACAAGTGGCCACTATTGATATGAATTTTTAAACTTCCATCAAGTTTTATACATTTTATACAGGTATTTTGTTACTCCCACTGAATTACTATTCATAAAGACATAAATATATGTACACATTTGTTTCTGAGGGGAGAGTAGAATGAAGGAACAAACAAGAGGGAGAGAGGAACACTTTGCCTAGTCCTGGGATTAATGCATAATAAGTCAGGCAAGCAAACATTCCAATATTTAATCTAGATCCATGATAGCACAAATTGAGTAGAAGACTCAGTAGACTGAAGTACCAAAATGCCATAAAGCAGGTGGCTTAGAAACAACCTCTTATCTCTCACGTTCAGAGGTCTGGAAGGCCAGGATCAAGACACTGGGTGAGGGCTTGTTATTCATAGACAGCAACTTCTTGCTATGCCTTCATGGGTGGAAGGGACAGACACACTCCCAGAGGTCTCTTCTACTCAAACACTGACACCGCTCATGGGGTAGTCATGGCCAATCCCTCCATCTTCCAACACAATGGCATTGGAGATTAGAATTTTAGCATGTGGATCGGGGGACACACGGTTGGCTCATAGTGAAGGTCTCTAAAGGAGATGAACCGGCTAATACACAGAGAGGAAGAATGGAGGACCCTTTCCCAGTGCTTCATCTCACAGGAAATGAAAGCACCAACCAATCCTATTCATTTCAATAATAAACTACCAATGAGGAATGCACAAGTCTTTAGAAAGCTAGCAGACCCAGCCAGTATAGCTGATATATGCTGATAAGACAGCAGGTTTTGTAACTTTGGCAAAGTAAGACTTTAAAGGCTCATCATTTCTTAAAAAGACATCAGGTTGTAAAGAACAGCAACAACAGTAATAATGTTGGCAAAGCCAGGGCGAAGTTGTCACCTTAAAAATGGTGCTGTGGTCATTCCTAGTGTTGGAAAGTATCGCCCCCCCCCCCCCGTGCTGCCCTTGCCCTGATTCTAAGCGCTGTGCCAAGACTGAACGTGGACCAGCACAGCTGGTGAGGCTGAGCACGGTACTTGTTCTTTAGGGTCTGGTAACATGACTCTACCCCTGGGAAGATAGACAAATATGCAACTGAAATCTTAGGAAGATATTAAAATACATATACCAATATCCCCTAGGAAGGTGTGAAATGAGCAGATGAATTATCAAAGAAATGAATAAGCCTATTGTTTGTGGCCTTAGGTTGGGCTTGAGTTAAGAGTAATGTGAGTTCATTTGTGCAGGTTTGAAGAGAAAAAAAAAGGAAGCCATAGTGAATTTATAATTGTATTTTTAATGATTCAAGATATTTTAATCAAATCAACATCATCTTAAACTATCAAGAGAACTTGTTCAAAATTTTTGTTGCCTATTACATATTTACAAAACATAATTTGTTGGGGGGGAGTCAGAGAAAATCTCAAATACCATAGGTTCCAAGATTAATATATATCTGAATGATAATGCTTTTAAAAACATATAATAACCAGCATGCAGTGTATCATAGCATAACATGAAAATGCCATTTGATGTCATTACACACTCATATTTTCCTGAGTCTTAAAAAACAAAAACAAGCCAGGCAGTGGTGGCACACTCCTCTAATCCCAACACTCAGGAGGCAAGAGATGACAGATCTCTGAGTTCGAGGCCAACTTAGTCTACAGATTGGGTTCCAAGATAGACAAGGCTACACAGAGAAACCCTGTCTTGGGAAGCCAAACACACACACACACACACACACACACACACACACACACACACACACACCAGACAAAATAAAACGAACAAAAACCCCACAATACCACAATACTTTGGTACTTTGAATCCAAAGTCAAGCAGATTCTATATTGGGGTTTAGGGGAGAAATATTCCCGTGCATTTATGTGTTTGAGTGTTTGTCTCCCAGCTGGTGGGGCTGTTTGGGAAGGCAAAATAACTTTTAGGAGGCAGAGCCCTGCTTGAGGAAGCGAGTCACTGGGGGTGGGCCTTGAATTCTCACAGAACACTTCCTGTTCTCTGTTTCCTGGAGAAATGGTTCAGCAGTTAAGAGCGTTTACTACTCTATTAGAGGAAGAGTTTGGATAGCAGTACATTGGGAGCTCACAAACGCCTGTAACTCCAGCTCCAGGGGACCTCCAATGCCTTCTTTGGGTTGCTTTAGGCAACTTTGCACATAAGTGTGCATACACACACACATACACAGGAAAAAAATAAATCTTAAAAAAATAAGCATGTTCTAAAGCAAAAACAAAAACAAAACAAAAAACCAAGTGTTCTTTGACAACATGGCAGAAATGAATTCCAGAAGCATAACCAGTAGCGACAACTGTGCAGGAGCCTCGGTGTCTCTGGGACACTTCTGAGCAGATGAGCGGGTTGGCTTTTGCTCTGAGCTATCTTTGCAAGGATTTTCTAGGAATAGCCTAGGAAAACAAGCTCCTCATCCTTCAACTGTGACACCAGCCCACCTGCAGACTCCTCTAGCTCCACGCATCCATCACTCCCGTGGGGCTTAGGGAGGAACCGGGACAACCCATGAGAAACCTAGGTGACAAGGTCCTTTGCCTCTGAGCCAGAGTCAGAAGCTACCTGAACCTATGGCGAGTCCATTGCTCTCCATGGTTCTTATTTCTTTTTTTTTTTTTTAAATCACATGTATTGATTTGGGGTAGGTGCATGCTTGCCACGGCATGCATGTGGAGGTCGGAGGACAACCTGTGTAGCAGATGCAAGTGGATTGTACTTGTGTCATCAGGCTTGCCAGCGAATGCCTTTCCCCCACTGAGCCATCTCACCGGCCCTCTTTACAGTTCTTGATGCTAGCTTAAAAATACACCCCACGGGTCTGAGTGCCATAGTACACAATTAGGTGGTTTTTAAGTTGAAAAGGGTCTCATGAAACTAGTAAAATGAATAAGCCAGAAGCACCTTAAGCCCAGCTTTACGGGGGCAGATAAACCAGTCCATAGAGGGGAAAATTCAGACAGCTTTGCCAGGAATCAAGAAATTTTGAAATATATCAAGGCAAATGTTTAACTCAAGATGAAGAGAAATAATTTAAGAAGTAAATTAGTAATAGTAGCAAGCAAAGAAACGATAATGCAGCTTTGGGATAATAACAGAAATCAATATTGGAAATAGGCAAACCTAAAAAGTGTTTATTATTTTGTGTGTATGTATGTTTACACATATGTGCATGTTCATGTGTGTGCAGGTCAAAGTTCGGCCTTGAATATAGTTCCTGAGGTGCCAACCACCTTGATTTGTGTGTTTGGTGTCTGTGTGTGCAGGTCCCTGCCCCAACTAGCATGTGTTCTCATGGGGAGGTCAGAGGTCAAGTGTTTTCCTCTATCACTCTATATCTTATTTTGAAGGGACAGGGTCTTCCTGAACCTGGAGCTTGCTCTTTTAGCCAGGCCGACTGGCCAGTCATCTCCTGGGATTGTCCTGCCTCTCTCTGCCCAGCCAATGCTGCAATCACAAGCATGTGCTGCCTTGCTCGGCTTTTATGCTAGTTTGGGGGATTGAACTCAGGTCCTCAGACTTGTACAGCAAACATTCTCCTTACTGAGCCATCTCCCCAGGCTGCAGTCTCATAATTTGGATGGTTGATTCTCAGCTGATATCACCACTTTGGGGAATTCTGGAAACTTTGGGGAGTGGTCCCTGCCAGGGAGCATGTCCAGGGTGGGTTATTTCTGCACACTTCCTGCCTTGTTCTCAGCTTCCTGGCTTGCCATGGTGTGTAGGAAGGCTCCAGCACACCCTCTGGTCCCTAGGAACCTAGCTGGTCTGTCAACTCTTCTCACTGTGATGGACTGAAACTGGGAGCCAAGATCAGTCTACCTTTAAGTTGTTTCTGTCAGGGATCCGGGCCTCAGAGACACAGAAGTACTGAGTGCAGACATCATAATTCTCAACACTTCTGCACCAAGTTACAGCAGCTCAAACTCTACAGAGTCAAAGCTGATAGACCTGAAAAGAGAAATAAACACATGTTAGCATCTCTCTGTAATTGCTAACATATGTAGAAAACCAGTAAAAGCATAGACTGCCTAACCAAAACAATAAACACTATACATCAAGCCATTTATAGATCCGCACTTGTAGATTCCACCCAATACACAACACACATTCAAGTGAATATAGATATCACAGACATAGCTCTAGGGTATGAAATGAGCCACCAGGAATTAGAAATAAGTCAGTTCTTTCAAAGAACATTCTCTAACTACAATGGAATTAAGTTTTTTGTTGTTGCTGTTGTTTTAAGATTAAGATACTTGGAAAACAGCCAGGCATTTGGAAACTAACACACAAGAAACCAAAAGAGTGTTTGAACCACATGAGTATGAAAGCATACCATCTCAAATATACAAATATGCTGATAAAATAATATTTGGGCCACGGAGATGACTGAACAAGTAAGAGCCCTTGCCATCATGCCTGATGCCTTTGCTCATGTCCTGAAATCCACATGTGAGAGGAGAAACACAAGTTATCCTCTGACCTCATAGGTACACAGACACCTTCTCCACACACAGATTCACAAACTAAAGTACATATAAACATTTAATATTTGAAGGAAATATGCAGAAAGGTCTCAACTCAATATTATTGGTCTCCCCCTTAAGAAAGGAATAGCTGGAGGCATAGCCTCTAATCCCAGCACTAGGGAGACACAGCAGGAGGATCCTGGGTTGGGGTTCACCCTGGGCTCCAGAGTGAGAGTGAGCCCTGTCTCAAAGCAACAATAACCACACCCAAGAAAGGAAAGCAGAGAAGGAAGGAAGAAGGAAGGGGTGCAAAATAAACTTCAAATTTAATGAAAAGCCATGGCTGGAGAGATGGCTCTGTGGTTAAGAGCACTTGTTGCTCTTCCAGAGGACCTGGAAGTACACAGCACCTACATGGTGGCTCACAACCATCCTTTGTGTTATTTCCAAGGGATCTGAGCCCCTCTTCTGATTTCCTCAGGTACATGTGCACAGCACACACACACACACACACACACACACACACACACACAATTAAACAAAACACACACAATTTTTTAATTAATGAAAATTCAAATACTCATTTTTAAAGAAATCAACAAGCTTCATAATCTCTAGTCTTATGGAAATGAACTAAGATTTTTTTTAAATCTGAAGTAAGATTTAAAAAAAAAAAAAAAAAAAAGAAGGGAGCTGCCTCAGTGGTTAAAGTGCTTACCGGAGAGTTTGGATCCCTAGTACCCACAGAAATGCCTCGTGGGTGTGGTGGTCCACCTCTAACTCCAGCCTGGGGAAGGCAGATACAGGGGATCCCCAGAGTAAGTGGCTAGTGAGACCAGCCATGTCAGCCAGCTCTGGGTTAACTCAGAGGTAGGGCCTGGCTCAGTGAAGAAGGTAAAAAGCCATGGATGGTGATTGCCAGTGTCAACCTCCAGCTCTGGACTTCACATACATGTGCATGCTGCCCACCTACACACACATGTATACACACACACACACACACACACACACACACACACACACGAAAATGGAAAAATAAAAAAAAATCAGAATGTACAACAATGCCAAGAAATAGGAAAACTCACAAGTAGCAGTTTCTACAGACATAGGCAGGATCCAAAAGGAATGGGTGAGCAAGTCTATACACATAGACCTAAGAGCTTAGATGAAACGAGCTAATTAGTTGAAACACACAGTCAAAGTTCAAGATACAGAATGACATAACACTCTGTTTAGCTAAAGAAGCAACCTTTTACTTAAAACCCTTCCCACAAAGGAAACCTCCAGGTTCAGTTGGCATTCCTAGTAAGTTGTAGCAAACACTTAAGGAATAAATGCTAACTCCATACATATTCTTCCAGAAAATGTAAGCAGACAGACAAACTTCCCAACTCTCTTTTAGTCCAACATGACCCTGATACGAAATTCAAGGCCATTGTGAAAAAGAAAGTTCAGTAGGGCTAGAGAGATGGCTTGGTGGCTCAGACCACGTGCTGCTCTTGAAGACGAGCTGAGTTAGAATCCCAGCACCCACATGGCAGCTCATAACTACCTGTAATCCTGTCTCTAGAGAATGCAAGGCCCTCTTCTGGCTTCTGTGGCCACCCTACTACATACATGACACACACACACACACACACAGATGCACACACATACACATAAATATAACCTTTTTTAAAGAAGAAAATTCCATTTCCAGCCCCTCATGAACACAGACACAAAAATTCTTAACAGTATTTTAGTGAATGGAACCTGATAACACAAAAAAAATAAGGCAGCAATGCCTTTCATATATGTAATGTTGACATAGTATTCAAAAACTCAAGCTAGTGCCATTCGTCGTCGTAAGGACAAATGAAGAACCCAGACTATCCTCTGATTAGATACAGAGGCAAATTCTCTGCTCCCACACAAGACATCGGGATGTCTGGAAGGGCCGACCCGTACGGTCTCGGGAGGAACAATGAACATGAATCTTCCCCTCAGTGATACCACACTGCTTCCAGACTTGTACATCCAGGCTGGCTCCAGAGGGTGGGTGTAAGAAGCAGGTATCTTACCTACTAGGTATGATAGCCCCACCTGACACCAGATTCCCACCCCAGGAGACTGGTTTCACTAGAGCCAAGATAGTAGGATATCTGATGTCACATGGACACCTACATTACCAAGCCCCTCTTCCCTCATTGCCCCTACTACCCGCTCCTCACCTCCACATCCCTCAGTGATGGCTGAAAGCCTTTTTTATGTGGGGCTGTTCTCAGGTAAATTGTTACTGCCTCAAGGCAATCTGTGCCTGGCCTCCTGGGTAGATTACAACAGCAAGTCATGGGTTTGTTTGCTAGCCAGTCTGTCTGACTTGTGCCAACAGCTCCCACTCTTACTATCACATTGCCCATCTATTTCCACAGAATAATCCCCGTACTTTGGTATCCCTCCAGGCTTTCCTACCCAAAGCTCATTGTTAACATGGTTTCATCACCATGGAGAGGGAGCCTGCTGGCAAGATGTGGAAGAGATATTACAAACTTTGGAAACAGGGCTGGCGAGAACAGGAAAGAGCGGATTCCCACAGGTTGTCCTCTGAACCACACATTCATGCCACACACATACACACAGGGCACGCGGTCACACACAAATTTTACAGATCACAACCTTAGAAATGCTGTTTTTCCATTGTTAAGATTTTCAAAGAGGAGTGTGTACAGGTGCATCTGTGTGTGGGTTTGTGCAGAGGCCAGAAGGGGTAGCAGTTCTCTTGAAGCGGGAGATACACGCAGCTCTGAGCTACCCGAGTGGGTGCAGAGAAGCAAATTCCGGTCCGATGCACAGAAGTCTGACCTCTTAACTGTCAGTCATTACTGCAGTCATCTCTCCAGCCCCCGACGTTTTAAACAGTGTGTGTGTTGTTTGGGGGATAACATAACAGTGTATTATGTTTTAAACAGTGTGTGTGTTGTTTGGGGGATAACATAACAGTGTGTTATGTTTTAAACAGTGTGTGTGTTGTTTGGGGGATAACATAAATAATAAGTCAAAAAAGGAAACAAAGGCACAGTTCACTCACTACTTCCACAATCTCAGGCCCAAGCCGCCCTCTTGACCCTTCCTAACATTCATTCTGGTCTCTCAGCCCCTCAGTACTGCCAACCCCAGCTATCATGTGGAACCTGTTTTCCATTCCAGATCTTATCCACGGGCTCTGAAAATGGGTTTTGATTTTTGTTTTTCTAGCTGTGAACTGTGTGTCTTTCCCAGATTCCAACCAGCAGTGTACCAATTCAGAGCACCTTGACTACACTACACACCTCAGGCCACCAGGGCCCACTGTCAAGGCTCTGCCTCCAGCCTTCTAGCCCCGCCCCCATGAAGGGAGGCCGGAGTCCATCCTGCAGGAGTTGAGCTGTTTAAAGAGAAGCCCACAGATTCCAGGAACCATGGCTGCCTACTGGAGCGGTCGGTGGGCAGTGGCTCAGATCAGTCCGTACTTTTCTTCCTTTGAGGAAAGGCTATGGGTAGAAGTCTCCAATTACATCCCAAATCCCGTGAAGGATATGAGGCAGGAAGTTAAGATGGTAGCACTGTAGCCTCCTAGCCTGCCCATCAGGAAGCAAGCTGCCGCTTTTTACGAGGTAGTCTGGGAAGCAGAGCCATCAGTCATGTCAACACAAATAGAACCATAAAATCCAAAATGAAAGTCACTCTGACAGTTTCCATTAAAAAAAAAAAAAAAGAGGAGGTAAGAGCAACTAATATCCCAGGATCTGTCGCTCTCTCATGTCTTGCGACTTTACGACTTCAGTCAACAATGTAAAACAAGAGCAGCGCACAGAACACTTCCTCTGAAATCTAGCACACGGTGCTGGAGCAGGGGATGGCGCCTGCGAAGGAGTTTGAAAGGTAAGATGCCCAGGTGCATTCCAATGCACAGAGCAGCGCATGCTTGTAATCTGCCTCAGTGCTGTGTGCTTTCCAGCTGGCTGCGGGTGTATCCAGACAGGAGGGTAGCTGACCGATAAGAATCTCTCTTATTAATGTAACCACAGTTTGTCATGTTTGCAGAAGGCTTCGAGAAAAGGGAGCCGGGAGCCGGGAGAAGTTTCCCACACCTGCTCTCCACAGCTAGGCTCTGTGAGTTTACATGAGTCGCTGTACTGTACTGCAAGGCAAGTAATTTTAACTGTATATGTGTGTCGGAGGGTCTATCATCTATGTAGGGGTGTGTGTGTGTGTGTGTGTGTGCGCACACATACACACACACACACACACACACACACACACACACACACACACACGTGCTGGGGCGTGGGGGGACTCGAATAAGCCAGAGATCCATCACAGAATTCATTACACATTGTTTTTTGAGACAGGGTCTCTCACTGGCTGAGAGCTCACCAAGTAGGTAGGCTGGCTGGCTAGAAATCCCCTAGGGCCAATGTCTCCACCTGCCTGCACTGGGATTATAACACAGGCCATGCCCAACTGTTTACAAGTGTTCTGGGAGTCTAACTCAGGTCCCCATGCATGCACAGCAAACACTTTTTGGACTGAGCTATCTATCACAACAACCTCGACTAATTTTAACTTTGCTTCTCTGTTTTCTGTTGCAATGAAATACCACGTTTCCATGGCAACAGGGGATGCATTTTCCTCTTGCTACCAGAGAAGGAGGCTCTAAGAGTAGCCCTGCAGATCCTCTAGCCACACGGAAAAGCTGCTTGTTCCTGGGAGGCAAGCATACCCAAGTCCAGATAGACAAGCTGCATCATGGAGAAACGACAGCTGTAGAAAAATGGGCTGGAAAAGCCACAGGCAAGAAATGCGGTTTTGGAAAGCTTGTCTTTAAGTTTGGCACACAATTTGGAACCGTTGCTCTGGGAATCAGAAATACTGGGACAGGAAGAGCCAAGAAGACAGCCCTGAGAACATGAGCACATGGCGGGAGACAGGAGAGGACCAACAGCAGGGAGGTGGCCCGTTCCTGCAGGCACACTTCTAGCTTGTCTTTTTCTCTCCCCATGAAGTTTCCCCTGGGCTGACGGAGGTGACATGTGCTCAGTTTGCTACTCAGCCATCCACTCTTTTACCTACTTAGCTGCCCATTCATTCAGAGAATATTATTCCTTGTCACCTCGGCACCCGGCTCACCCAGATGACTCCTCATTACAGGGTCCACAGTCTAGATGGGAGATCAGGCTGATAAATATATAGGCAGGCTCTGTACTGTGGGGGGACGGGCGTTGAGAACCTTTTTGAGAGGCCTCAAGGGTGCTGAGGGCTATTTGACAGTGAAGAGGGTATGGGGAGAGAGGCAAGGGACGCTCTATGTTTCGAGGCAGCTAAGGTGATGACCCGGACGAAGCCTCTGGTGCTCACAGGTCTCCAGTGGGTTTGTTAACTCAGCTGGTGACTTGCTTCATGGCCAGCCTTACTTACTCCAGTGTTTACTGAGCAGTCCCTGTGACAGCATCACTTGCACGATGACCACCTGAGGTTTTTTGTTTGTTTGTTTGTTTGGAGTGACTATCTCTGACTCATCTAGATTCGCCGAGATGGTTACATCAGGGAGTTGAAGCACTTGCTATCAAACCTAATAACCCCGAGGTTAGTCCCAAAGACCCACATAATGGAAGCAGAAGGCCAGCTTTTCAGCTTGTCATCGGACCTCTACTCTTATGCTGTGGAACACACATGTTCCTCTTCCCAGCTAAATGCATGTAATACATTTTTAAAATAATCTATTCTGTAGTAATAAAACAGCAGGCAAGAGACAAGAAGCCATGACCTCATAAGACTTGCATTCTCGTGTGTACTGGCTAGTTTTGTGTCAACTTGACAGAAGCTGGAGTTATCACAGAGAAAGGAGCTTCAGTTGGGGAAATGCCTCCATGAGATCCAGCTGTAAGGCATTTTCTCAATTAGTGATCAAGGGGGAGAGGCCCCTTGTGGGTGGGACCATCCCTGGGCTGGTAGTCTTGGATTCTATAAGAGAACAGGCTGAGCAAACCAGGGGAGGCAAGCCAGTAAGTAACATCCCCCCATGGCCTCTGTATCAGCGCCTGCTTTCTGACCTGCTTGAGTTCCAGTCCTGCATCCTTTGGTGATGAACAGCAGTGTGGAAGTGTAAGCTGAATAAACCCTTTCCTCCCCAACTTGCTTCTTGGTCATGATGTTTTGTCCGGGAATAGAAACCCTGACTAAGACATTGTGGGAGGTGCGTAATGAAGGAGTAAGTAAGCGCTCCCTGGTGTAAGCCGGATGGTGCTAGGAGCTTGGAGAGACACAGAGGACCTCAGGGCACAAGGCATGTCCAAGCCATCAGTTTTGGGTGATGTGAACAGGAACGGGGCACCTGTGTAAAGGTGTGAAGGAAGTGGAGGAGTCCCAGGGGCATCTGAGGGACAAGTGTTTCTGGCAGAGGGAAAAGTAGGGCAAGGGGCAGGTGACAAAGAGCAGGTCTGGAGAGGGTGAGACCTGGCATGGAGCCTGTGGGATTTCAGTGCAGTGACACAGTGGCTCTCTAGAAAGACAGAAGTGTCAACAAGGGACCAGAGCACCAGGAGCTTTGAAGGCCATCACAAGGAGTTTGGCTTCCTGCTCTGTTCTACTTTTATCTCTATGGATGAGGTCAAACACTCCGACCAAAGCAACATAGAGAAGTCTGGCTTTATGTAGCTTACAAGTCCAGCTCACAGTCTGCCAATGAGGAAAGTCAGGGCAGGAACTCAGGCAGAAACTGAAATGGAAAGACAGTGGTGGCAGGGGAGGTGAGGCGGGAGCTCTGCTTGCCGGCTGGCACAGGCTCTTGTTCAGCTGGCTTCCTTATACAGCCCATGGTCACCTGCCCCAGAAATGGTGCCAGTCCCAGTAGACTTGGCCATCCCACATCAAGTAACATCAAGAGAATCTGCCCTTAGCTTTGCCTACCAGCCCCTTCTGACACCTTCTCAGGTGTCTTTAGGCTATGCCAAATTGATGACCACTAACCAAGGCACCATGCAGAACACAAAGTCTGAGCAGAGAACGACATCATCCTGCCTTTATCTTAACACCCTCAAAAGTACCGTACCCTCGTCCAGAGGGACAAGGCAAAACAAGTAGGAGCTTCAGGAAACAAATTCAGTGACCCAGGTGACAGATACTGGAAAACAGGGCATGGGAGCAAGAGAGGCACAGAGTACAGAGAATTAACCTGATGTCAGCGTAATCAGAAAGTTCAGCCAGCAGGGCTCACCATAAAGTAAATGTGGGGTGTCGGAAGAGTCATTCAGGGAAACTGGGTTGGAGCCTAGGGTCTTGGAGAGGAGATGAGTAGGTTGGAGAGGAAAACCAAGCTGATTTGTTAGCTTGAGGCAGAGATAGGGGAGTATGGGAAGGCAGGGAAGTTCCACAGAGGCCAGAGATGGTTCCACAAGGTCGGGGGAGATGGGCATACCAAGGTTCTAGGAATTCAAGATGATCAGGAGCTCATAGACACAGTCACATCATGTGCCGATCACACTTAGTGACCTGTGATCTCTCATGATCTCTCTCTCTCTCTCTTTCTCTGTCTGTCTATCTGTCTGTCTGCCTGTCTCTGTCTCTGTCTCTGTGTGTCTTGGGTCTGTGTGTTTGAGACAGGGCTTCACCACGTAGCCCAAACTAGCCTTGAAATCACAACCATCCTGTTTCAAACTCTATTTCTGGGATCACGGATGTATGCCATCCTTCTTGCTATATGTAAAGCTTTCTTCTCACCAGTTTCTTCATTGTGTTCCCTTTTCCAACCTGTGTCCATCTCCTGTACTGGCTTCATAGCCTGTTATGAATGTAACCATCACTCCATGAGTCTCCTGGCAACTGGTGGAAGGTACCTCGTCTTCTGTATGGTACGTATGTGTTCATTTTTATAGGACTTTTATTTTTCCTCTTGCTAAAAGTATCCCATTATCTCATGCCTTTCTGCAGGGTGGGGTGGAATGGAAAATTACTTCAACATCTAGCTTAGAAACCCACTCAGTGAAGACAGAGCACTTACCTACTGTATGTTTGAGCACCAGCTCCATGTGCCCACTGCTGGATACCCTTGCCAGCCTGGTCAACCCAGACACTTCCTGTTTAATAAAGCAAAGCCGGAGGCAGGGCCCTTCCACCCACTCTGCTTAGAAATTCCCTCTGTATGGCCCAGCCACTTTCAACCCCAGTAGATGGCACGGGATTGAGTTCACAGGCACAGAGAGTCTGAACATCTGTTTCTGTGGGTCTCCGTGATGTCATCTGTTCTGAAACACCCTGATCCCACACAGAGACAGACTCTAAATTGGGAGAGAGAAAAAAGATCCCAGAAGGGGAATTCCCACCAGGATGGTGTTCTGGATTTAAAAGGAACACCCAAATATGGCTTTTATGAATGGACCAATTGATTAAAGGAGACACAATCTCCCCTCATTGGTTCCCTGAGCTCTGTCCTTTGAAGAGAATGGGGGGTGGGAGGAGAAAGGATGAAAGTCAAGTAAAACAAGACAAAGTCATTATCAGATGAAACAATGCTGAGAATTAGGATTTCCATAAGGTCAATATGCATGAGTCACACACACACACACACACACACACACACACACACACACACACACACACACACACTCAAGGTTGACTTTAGGGTATTTCCATTCATACATCTGTATAATCAAACAACTGTTCAAAGAAAAATTGACTTGGATTCAGGAACTTGAACCGCTGCCTCTTCTACCGCTGTGCACCATACGGGCTCTAATGTCACTCGCCTGTCACACTGCTGTGACAGAATAGCTATCAGAAGCAGCTTAAGGGAGGAAGGATTTACTTAGGTTCGCAGTTTGAGGGTACGGCGCATCGTAGAGAAGCTATGGTGGGGGTTATGGTGCTTGGATCATGTAGCAGAGTCTCCTCGGACAGAGCAGGAAGCATAGGAAGGACCAAAAGCAGGTTGAGCTATAACCACACTCAGGGCTCAACCGCAGGGGCCAAACGTTCCGTAGCCTTCCAGAACAGCAGCCCGAGTGTTCAGACACACGAGCCCATTTCATATCCAACCCTATGACACTTCAACATGAATTTCCAAACATCACTCACACGATGACACCCCTTTCTCACCTGTGCTCAGACCAGAACTGACCAGCACACCCTAGAGAGGATCTCACCCCTTCCCCTGGAGGACCATGGAGGTGACTCTCCTTGAAGTAGCGCTCAGTGTAGAAAGACAGCCCCTCCCTCTCCGAGTCATTCAAGAGCACACTGCACTCCGCTGTTTCTTCTGTCCCCTTATTTCAGGGTAAAACTCGGCCCACAATTGCGTGACTTGATGTGACTGACTGGCTTTGATCTTTTAGAAGCAAACCAAACCCTGGATCAGGCTGGATCCAAGTCAATTTTTCTTAAAATAGTTGCTCAAATATCCAGTGATATATGGGTGGAACCAAAGCTCTAACTTAGAGCTCTAGCATCTGTTTTTTTTTTTGTTGTTGTTTTTGTTTTTTACTTTAAGTAATATTTTGTTAATCCTTTGAGAATTTCATATATGCATACAACTTGTTTTTCCCATTTTTTATTTATTCACTTTATATCTCTGCTTCAGCGTCTCCTCCCTTCTCTCCACCCAGTCCCATCCTCACAAATCTTTCACCCCATTACTCCTTCTCCTTCTCCTCAGAGAAGAAGAAGCCCCCTTTGAGTAACAACCCACTCTGGGATATCAAATTGCAGCAGGAATGAGGGCACCCTCTCCTACCGAGTCCAGAACAGACAGTCCAGCTAGGGGAAGGGGATCCAATGGCAGGCAACAGAGTCAGAGTCAGCCCCCTGCTCCAATTGTTAGGAGACCCACATGAAGACCAAGCTGTACATCGGCTACAAATGTGTAGGGGTTCTAGGTCCAGCCCCTGGATGCTCTTTGGTTGGTGGTTCAGTCTCTGTGAGCCCCCATGGGCCAGGTTAGTTGACTCTGTAGGTCCTCTTGTGATGTCCCTGACCCCTCTGGCTGGCTCAATTCTATCCCCTACTCTTCCACAAGACTCCCCAGGCTCCACCCGATGTTTGTCTGTGGGTCTCTGCATCTGCCTTCATCCACTGCTGGATGAAGCCTCTCAGGAGATAGTTATGCTGGGCTCCTGTCTGCAAGCATAGCAGACATCACTATCATCATTAATGACGCTATCAATAATGTCACAGGTTGGCTCTCTCCCATGGGTCTCAAGTTGAGCCGGTTAGTGATCTACTGTTCCCTTAAACTTTGCTCCATCTCCCCCCCCCCGACACATCTTATAGGCAGGACAAACTTTGGGTTGCAGGTTTTGTGGGTGGGTTGACGTACCCCTCCCATCAATGGAAGTTCCACTGGGCTACAGGAGGTGGCCATTTCAGTCTTCATAGCCCCAGCTTCTAGGAGTCTCAGCTAGGGTCACCCATAGACTCCCTCCCAGGAGTCTCCACCATCCCAGGTCTCAGGTCTCAGAAATGCCCCCCACCAACTTTTGTTCTCTCTCCCTGTTCTCCATTGTCCCTCTCTCTCCATACCCGATCCTCATCCCCAGTCCCTTCTTCACTACTTCTACTCCAATTCTCTCCCTCCGCCCACTCTGATGTCTATTTTATTTTCCCTTCTGAGTGAGATTCAAGCATTCTCCCTTGAGCCCTCCTTGTTACTTGGTCCATTTAGGTCTGGACTGTAGCTTGGTTATCCTGTGCTTTATGACTTGTGTCCAACTCTAAGTGAGTAAGTAACATGCCTGCCCTTCTGGGTCTGGGTCACCTCACTCGGGTTCCATGCATTTGCTTGCAAATTTCATGATGTCTTTGGTTTTAATAGCTGAGTAGTATTCCACTGTGTAGATGCACTACATTTTCTCTATCTTTGGTTGAGGAACATCTAGGTTATTTCTAGTTTCTGGCTATTATGAATAAAGCTGCTGTGAACATAGTTGAGCAAATGCCCTTGTAGTATGGAGGAACATATATTGGGCATATGCCTTGAAGGAGGATAGTTGTTTTTTTAGGTAGACTAGTCCTAATTTTCTGAGAAACCGCCAAATTAATTTCCAGAGTGGTTGTACAAGTTTGCACTCCCACCAGCAATGGAAGAGTGTTTCCCTTGCTCCACGTTCCCACCAACATGTGAAGTCACTTGTCACTTTAGTTTTGATCTTAGCCATTCTGGCATGTGTAAGGGAAAATCTTAGAGTCATTTTGATTTGCATTGCCCTGAGGACTCTAACATTTCTTTTGTGCTTCTCAGCCATTAGAGATTCCTCTGTTGAGAATTCTCGGTGGCACACAGTGTGCTTTGATTATATTCACCCCACTTTCGTAACTTTAATGTTTTCAAAGCCTATTTTTAATGATGGTTCTTAAGTGTTTTAACCTCCCTGTAGCCCACCACCCATCAGAGGTAGTGGGAAAGAAAGCATACAGGGTAAGTGGACACATCCCTCTGCAATCAACCTGAGTCCCTAGAAGTGGCAAGAAGGCGGAGAACACCACCAGAAGTTTTTTGGTGCATTGATCTCGATGGAGTCACAATAAATGGAGCTCAACTATGCAATGTAAGGCAGACCAATACATGCGCACCTTTAGCGAAGAATCCTTCACCTCACGTCCTCTCACCTGCTTGCTTTAGCAAAACATCCTTTCAACTGTGTCTGTTTCAGGAAGAACACTCACTCTTTCACATGTTTGCCCCAGCAAAGAACCCTTACGTTTCCACTTGACACTTCTCTACATAACTGTTCCTAGATCCACCCTCATGATCACTGCTCCCTCTGAAATTGATGGTTTTTTTTTTCCAATTTGTGCTGGTCATATTCTCCTGGGTGTGGGCTCATCACTGGAGCAGGGTCAGCCTACCAGGGGCCACACCCTTAAAGAAAACTGACTCTCCTCTCCCAGAAGCCATCAACTACCGGTAGCCCGTCATCTGGGTCGGGGGTGGAGGTTCATAAGCCCCTCCCCCTCCAAAGCCCTCCTATCTCAATGGGATCTTCTTTGTGAAAAACATATACATCGGTATCAATATTTGGGGGTAGTATTTTATCTCAAAACTTCAGAAAGATAGCAAAGGGTTTGTTCATATTTGTACTGTGGCTTGTGAATGAGATCTGTCCAGTGTCATTATACTCATTGTGTCCTTTTAATTATATACATCTGAGGAGAAGAGAGTTCACACACTGCTGTTCTTAGGAGGGCTCCTTGCCCAGCATGTGGGAACTTGACCCATAAACTGGATAGAAACCTTTCCTTCAATAATAAAGACTTCTCCCAGCGCCTACAGGGTTTTTTATATACCCAGTGGTTCACTCTGAACCCCTCCTTTCCTTCTGAGAGTCTGTGATCAGTGTCTGCTAGGCAGAACATGCCTATGTGAGCAGCCCCTAGTCTAAAGCTGGCACTAAATCATCACTGAACTTCCAGTAGACACTATTGCACATTTGTAGGTGGATCTTTTCAGGAGGTACTCTGGATGATCATCCTGATTCCACGAGCAAAGGGCTTTTAGGAGCTCGCCAATAGCTGACAGTGACTTCTCTGTGTGTACCCTTTCCTTTTGATGAATTTGTTTTCCATCTTTTGACTGTGTGTGTGTGTGTGTGTGTGTGTATGTGTGTCCATGTTTATTTGGATGCATATGTATTTAGGTACTAATACATATGAGTTCATCTTCATCTAGTAGCCAGAAGTAAAATCTTGAATTTCATTCCTCAGGAACTGTCCATCTTGGGGGTACACACACACATGCACACACACTATGGTAATGTTTATTACTGGACCGAAGCTTGCCAATTACCTAAACTAGCTGGCTAATGAGCCCCAGGGATCTGCCTGTCTCACATAATTTTTAAATGCAAAACAAATCATTTCAATCCTGCTTAAAACTTAGAGTGGAACCCTAATGTCTAAGGTGAGCTTACTTTGTCTCCCCCTCATCGACACCTTCCCGGTCCTTCATTCTCTTACTCTACCTGCCCCCGACTGTTTTTCAGTCTGCTGACTTTATCTCACTTCATGACTTTTCATGTTTCCTGGATCTGCTGTCTACAGAGCCGTCCTAAGACCTTCTCCAAGAGATACAGACCTCTGCCCTCACACTTGCCACACCCAAGTGTAACGGCAGTTACTGTATTTAGGCTTTCACTATCTCTAAGGTAACTGAATCAAAATGCTCCATCAAGGAGTCTAGGAAGCCAGCAGATAAACGCACTTGTCACCAAGCCTGATGTCCCTAGTTCAATCCCTGGGGCTCACATAGGAGAAGGAGAGAATCCACTCCTATCCATTTTCTTCGGACTTTCACACATGTGATGCCGTGGCAGGTTCACGCCACACACTTGCAAACATGGTAAACAAATACATGTAATAAAAATTTCTAAAAATAGAGTCTATCTTTGAATTGGTTACTGCTTGTCTTGCTGCTGAGACAAAATAGCTGACTGAAGGAAGGGTTGACATTGACACACACACACAGTTCCTTCCTGGTAGGGAAGGCGTGGAAACTGGCATGAAGAGGCTGGTTGCATGGCATGCTCGACCCAGAAGCAGATGGCCATGCATGGCCATGCTCAGTTCCCTCTCTCCTTCTCATTCAGTCCAGGGCCCCAGCCCATGCAACGGTGCTTCTGACAGCTAAAGCATCCCTAACAGACATGCCCAGGGATCTGTTTCCATGGTGATTCTAAATTCCATCCAGTTGACTATCATAATCTTATTCATCAAATGTATCTCCAGCCCCTGAAGGAGGGTTCAGCATGTAGAGACTCACTAGTTGCTTGTTAACTAAGAAACAAGAACCCACTGGGTATTTATTACATACCAGATACTGGAGAATGAGCACTGTCTTTCTGAATGCCCACTGAATGTGGTAGTGTTTGGCTGCTGTTTAATCTCATTTTATAGATGAGGGAACTTCAACATAAGCAGATGAAGACACTTTCATCATGTGTCAAAGTATATATACAGCCACCAAGAGACTGAATTGGACCTTGATCCCAGATTGGTCTCACTCCCAAACTCCTTTCCTGGTCACTGAATTATATGACCCCAGTAGCATCAGCCTGCCAGGTGGGGTCCACCAGATTAAGTTTATGACACCTTGTTTAGGAATTTCTCCTGTGAGGGACCTGGAGAGAGCTCAGTGGTTAAGAATACTTACTGCTCTTCTAGAGGACCCAGGATTGATTCCCAGCACCCACAAGGCAGCTCATAACCATCTGGAACTCCAGTTCCAGGGAATCTGACATGATCTTCTGACCTCCACAGATATCAGGCCTGCATGTGGTGAACAGACAGACATATAGGTAAATCACTCATACACATAAAATAAAATATACTTTTTATTTTAAAAAAATTGCATATGACTGCCGTAAAAGCTGCTTACACTGTCCCTAAGTGTCGAGAAGGCCATGGTGCCCCGAGAGCAGCCGTGAGCACCCTCTCCTCTCCCGTGTTCCTGGATGCACCAGTGATGCTTAGACTATGAAGGAAGAGGCAGGAGAAAGCAGGCCTGCGATGGAAAAGGGAATGAAATGCTCACCTCTGGAAGTCTAGGGGTGTGTGTGTGTGTGTGTGTGTGTGTGTGTGTGTGTGTACCTGTGTGAGTGTTTGTGAATGTCTGTATGGGTGTGCATGTGTTTGTGTGGGTGCATGTGTATATGTGTGCATGCCTCTGTGTGTGCCTGTGTATATGTGTGTGTGTGCACATGCATGCGTGCAACTATGAGGCCAATGACAAGTGCTTTCCACAACGTCCCTCTACTTTTCCTCATTATTTTATGTATAAGACTTTTGCTTGCAGGTATGTCTGCACACTGTGTGCATGCAGTGCCCAAGAAGACCAGATGAGGGCATGACACCCCATGGAATTACAGATGGTTGTGAGCTGCCATATGGTTACTGGGAATTGAACCTGTGTCTTCTGGAAGAACAGCTTAACCACAGAGCCATCTCTACACACACACACACACACACACACACACACACACACACACACACACAGAGAGAGAGAGAGAGAGAGAGAGAGAGAGAGAGAGAGAGAGAGAGNAGAGAGAGAGAGAGAGAGAGAGAGAGAGAGAGAGAGAGAGAGAGAGAGAGAGAGCTTGCTTATTGATGGATTGATTAATTGATTGGAGATTACTGATTTGAAATTCTGATTAAAATAAAAATAGTGAAAAATAAAGCTTTACAGACGTTGTAAGATTACTATGTTATTGATAAACTTCTATACTGATTGGATATAGAAGTAAAACATAACATTAGGTTGAAGGCAGTAACCACATGTGCAAAACAAGCATAGCCTGGCATACAGTCCTTAGTAAGAAGCTGCTCTGGCTAGGTGATGCTTGCCCATATGGCACACGGGTGGCTGGCATTGCTTGGAAGGATGCATTTGGGTTTGGGATGGACAAGCAGGCTATTCTGGGTGTTGCGTCCAGTTGTCTCGATGATCATAGGCAGCAATTTTTATGACCATGTATGGCAAGGTCTCTGTGTGACTGAAGTTCTGGCCAGGGTGGAGTTGTCTATGCTGGCACCTTTTGTGGAATAGAAGAATCACTCAGCAGAGAAGGTAGGGCAGGTGAGAGCACACTGCACAGTGTGGTCTTTAAATCACTTCCAACAAATCCAGAAAACTCATGGCTCACACTACTTATTAACTCTCAAATGGCTGCTGTGGACTAAGCCTCTACAGTAGCTTTTAGCTGAGGGCTGGGTATCCTCCTGAGCAATTGGGACTATCTACTCGGGTTCTCCCCATGGTTTCCCAGGGACACGGGCATGGGCAGACACTCAAAATGCACTAAGGTATCTGACCTGCTATCCCTCTTAAGGTCTCATCTGAATTCTGATGGATAACATCTGACAGATTCTCAGCTTTCCCGATTTGTTCCTATGCACACACTCCCTATCAATCCAGGTCCCCAAGTTTCTGCTCTCTGCATCACTGTCCATAAACTCCAGGCATGGACAGGGTAAGGATTACTCCTTCCACATTTTCACTTGATTGACTCAGGATCTTTCATGAAATTCTTGCCAAACATGGTCATAAAAACTGCTGCCTCTGACCATTGAAACAATTGGACACAGCATCCACAATTGCCTGCTTGTCTGTCCCAACCTGCTTTGCTGCTTGGTGGAGAATTTCTGCATCTTTCATAGCATTGGAGTTGGTGGCTGGCCACATTGTCCCTTGGGTGACCCGTGTCATCGCAGTGGACTGCTTAGGGTAAGTAGGCTAAGTAGTCCCCCAGGATTACTGAGAAGGTATCTGTCCTTCAGGAAAGCCACCTGTCCTGGGGTTTGGCCTGCCAAGCCACCATAAGACTGGATAGGCATAAAAGCCTGCTCCACCACCAGATGGGGCACCAAATCCTTGTGCTGCAGGATAGGCTGCAGCTCCCCCTGGCGGCAAGGTCTGCCTGGGGCTGGATAACCTCCAAGTGCAGCCCAGTTTCTAGCTCCTGGGTAATGGCCACTGGGATTGCTGATGGGATGTGGCTACTGGCTGGGGTGGGAAAAACAACTTCTGATCTGTAGGGGGCTATCCTGGGAAAGGTGAGCAGCCTGCTGGGGAGATCGCCTGGGCATGGCATTCTGAACCTTAAAGTAGCATCATCTCTACCTTAATTTTCGAGACAGGGTCTTGCCCTGGACCTGGACCTGGACCTTTGCCTGTCTTATTTTTTACATGGGTGCTGAGGATAAGCTCAGGACTTCACACCCAGCAAGCACTTTATCTACCTATGGATAAAGTAGATAAAACCGTGGTCCAGCCAGGAGCTGGTTCTTCTAATTTTTCCCATCTAGGCTGTGACGTTGGGCCAGCTCCACACGCTAGTCTTTATTCTTAAGCTTTACTTTTCTCTTGCTGCCTGGAAGGGAAAGCATCCCTTAGCCTGCTCCAGAAGTCACCTGAAGACACTTCAGCAAGCCAAAGCACCGGCGAGTGAACACTACACGAAGGCTTTCTCCCGGTGAGAGGCTGGAGGTAGTGGGTAGCCCCTCCCTCAACAGCCAAACGCTGAGGTACGTCTCACAGTGTGCTAGAGGGTCCTCCGGTTCCTCCTCAACATAGTCTTTGTCAACTGCCCTATGGATCAGCGCTCTCCTCCGGAGTCAAACTGCTACCATCTTGAAGAGTTCTGCTGTGCCCGCTGGCGAAAGGTCACAGCTGGCACCGCTGGACCTGCTGTCTGTTCACCTTCCCTCACCCAAGGTGGGCAGGCAGGCAGGGGATCATGGAACCCTTACCTGAGTACTCAGCCACCCTCGGCGACCAGTTACCCGAAAACCTGCCCTATTATGTCTTCAAGGTAGGAGTGGGAGGGACTAGATCAGTGGTCCTCAACCTTTCTTATGTTGCGTCTCTTTAATACAGTTCCTCATGTTGTGGTGGCACCGCCCCCCCCACCCCACCATACAATTATCTTTATTGCTACTTCACAACTGTGATTTTACTGTTATGAATCATAATGTAAATATCTGATATGCAGGATATCTGATATGTGACTCCTGTGAAAGGCTCATTTGGTCTTCAAAGGGATCAAGACCCACAGATTGAGAACTACTGGACTAGGGACTACATGTGGGGAAGGACAAGGGGACAGGGCTCCACCTATGTAGGCACGGGGAAGCTGTCATTGCAGCTGGGTGCCACAGACCTTCCAGAGCATACCTGCCCATGACCCTCTCATGCACTGCTCTGTAAGTGTTCTCTTGGGTTCCCCCGGGGGACTTTGGTGAATTGTATCTTGATTTGTTGTCAGGACTTAGGAGGAGGGGCAGATGTTGTTTATGCCTCTCCCAGAGAAGGAATTTTAGTAATCATTTCACCTCCTCAATCTCACAGGCTCTTGTGAACTGAGTCCTCCAAGGTTGATTGATGAGAATTCCTGACTGAGGAGAGCCAGAACATAGTAGGTCTCTATCCAAAGGATTTTAGCTATTGTTAGACTCCTTAATGTGTGACCCACCTCTGTGTTTTCCTAACATCCTCTTGCCTTAGGTAAAACCCTTTTTCTGGGGCACTAGGAGGAGATGTACAAACAGACCTCTATCTCCCACCAACCCAAAGGCTAGAGCTCATCCAAGAGCATGTGAGACCCATTACAGACACTCCCCTGCTTTTCTGTAGCCCATCTGTTTGATGTTCCCACTAATGTAGTTTTCCACGACATTTTTTCATGACTTTGTTTTTTCATGACTTTCTTTGTCCCGTTCCTGTAAATACTTAATTATTTCATCACCACATTGGACCATGGCACTGGAATAATCTGATTTAGTTTCTCAGTCACTATCACTCACATCTGGCTTCAGAATTTACCCCACCTTGTTTCCATTGAGGTGAGAGCTGTTCTATATAGGCACTCATGCAAACTTTATCTACTGAAGATCTTACCTCAGGATTTGACCCAGACAGACATCCTCCTTTATCTGCCCTACCCGCTGACCTGGATATACCCAGTAGTCATATGGGAAGAGGAAGCCAGCTTCCCTCTAGACATAGGCTAGATCATATCTCAGAACACTACAAGGTACAGCCTTTCCAGCACCTTCTTGAGTGCCCCAAGTCTCTCTGCTGTAGTCAGCATGTGCAGGGTGTGTGTGTGTGTGTGTGTGTGTGTGTGTGTGTGTGTGTGTGTGTGTATGTGACGTATGAGACGCACCTGGCCACCTGACCACAAGGATTCCAGGCGAGTCTCTGTTAGCCAGGAAGGTCTATGTAAGGGCTAGATCAGTTCTTCATGAAACACCTGGCAGAAAGCCTCCCTCTGAATGGAAGTTCAACCAGAATTAAGAATCTTTTTCTATTGTTAACATCTATCAAATTTTAAATGATCTAAGATAATTTTTAAGCATAGTTGGGCTTATATTTCATAGATAGATGTAGCTTGAACAGTGCTAGGCACATGATTCAGCAGTTTCCCAGGGATCTTTGCTTCTCTTCTTGCAGGGATGGATTAGAAATAACCACCAGTAGTGACTCCAGAGGAATGTCTTGACTCCAGCCGCTGATCTGTGGCTGTACACTGCCATTCCCCCATGACGTCAGCCCCAGGTGGTCATGCTTCTTCTCCACCTCTTGAGGGAGGTAAGAACCCTCTGAACTCCCAGGCAAGTTCCTAGGGGCGAAATAACCTCAAATAGGAGCTCCAGAGTCACCAGAAATACAGGTTTACTCCCCAATCCCAGAGCACACCCCTTTACCCTAGCAGAACACTGTTTACCCACGCCCACGCCCTGGAAGCAGGGAAACATGCGAGCTACCTGATAAGGCTTCTGAGGGCAGAGGAGCATGCAGTCGCCCACCCATGCCCTCTCTCCTCTCAGCTCCTTCCTTTGCAGTCCTTTAATGGTAGATCCACATAGCAAGACCCACAATCAATGGCGGTGCCCTATGTGACCCTTCTGAGCCCCACCATGTTGCCTTAAAGAAACACACACCTGGAAATGGAGGTCCTGGATACTTTCCAGAGGAACCCTGGCAATGTGTACAAATGCCCTTGTATTTTCCAACCCAGTAACAAATACTTTCTGCCTTTCTTTAGCACCAGGACCAGGTTTGATGAGCACTCAGGTGACAGTTTTCTGGGTTTGGGAGTGGGCAAACAGAAAGGATCGCCACATGTCATTTCTGTGGGTCCTATGAATGTAGGGAAGAGATCCTGGCATTTTCTTCCAAATGAAGGAGTTTTAAGCTAGGGGGGCTGGGGGGGGAGGAATCTCCACGGAAGAGAACAGAGAAAGGAAGAAAGACATAGATGAAGGCATTGGGGCCTTAAGAGTGAAGATCATACAATTTGTTCCCAAGCTGCAACACATTCAAGTGTGACAGGGAGCCATAGTTGGTGAGGAGCCTGAGCGATCATCTGTGGACCATGATTGCATTGAACAAACAGGGCATGTGCTTATGCTAACATCAGAATTAGTCTACTGAGCAGGCTGCTGGTCGTTTCTGCTATTTGTGAAGCCCTGACACAAAATTTATGACAGAAGGAGCTAGGGGTCAGGCAGTCACCTGGACACAGCCCAGGGCGTGAAGCCCCTCACTGGGAGCCTATTGTGAACTGAACTTTCTGGAACTGGTCTTTTGTGGCTGGCCAAGGCTCACCTCATTCTGCTCACCTTCATCCTTCCATGGGGTCGAGGGAGGGATGAAGACCACAAAACAGAGATGTGCACATGCTAACCAAATGTCCACGAAGACTTGAACATTTAATACAGTCATCAAAGTAATCATTGTATCAGTTGTTGAACTAGAGTTACAGTTCTGTGGTAAACATGCTGTTTTCCTCTTCATGTGATAGTAAACTTAACCATGAGCTATATAATCTCTCCTTGTAATTTTACTTAAAAACTAAAAAAAAAAAAAAAAAAAGATGGGGATCCATATAGCTCGAGCTAGCCTCAGACTCTCTTTATAACCAAGGATGACCTCAAACTTCTGATCCCCTGGCCTCTGTGCTAGGATCCCAGGTGTGTACCACTATGGCCCACTTATGTCATGATAGTCACAGAACCCAAGGCTTTGCACATGGTAAGCAAGCACTCTGCCATCTGAGTTACATGCCTCACTCCTTAACTTCCTACCCAGGCCCTTTATTCTATGCCTTTCTATGTCTTCTGGGACCTTCATCCATATGTACAATAAAACACATTAAAAAAAAAAAAAGATATCTCTTAGTCCCAAATGGCCATTTCAACAGGTAACCAGAAGACCAAACATAAATGGAGTGCCTTCAAGGTCACCCTCCCCTTTGACTCTCTAACCCTGTGTGACCTGGACTTTTCCCAACCCCACCCCTTCCTGGTTTAAACCAAACTGAAAAGCCAGCCCTGATTTAATCTGAGTCAGGGAGGTTTATTCAGGTTCAGATGACCAAGGCCATTCTGCTTGCCAGAGATCTCTAAGAACCAAGTCGAAGTTGGTTTAACACCAGTTTAAATTGGTTCCAAGCAAGTCAAACTCAACCTCCCAAGATCCAGCTTGAGAAAGCTAGCCTAAACAGGAAAAAATGGCTCCAGAAGGAGACAGATCTGACTCAGTCTAGACTGGCTGATTGAGACCAGCTAAATCTGCACCCGTCCTACTCGTGGATTAGACCTGGAGAGGGCACCGGACAGTTCTGAAAGGAAGTTGGGCATGGTTCCCATGGCCGCCTAACTTGAGGAAAAGGGTGTGAAGTGACTCTCAACAGAGCAAACAGACTCTAAATGAAACTAGTTTAAGATCACATATATCATAGCAGACGGCTTTAAACTGCCTCAGATCGGCTCTGATTTCAAAAGCTCTACCTCAGCTGATTAGAACCAGCTTTGACTAGTTTAAACCAGCTTGATCTAGCAGCATTGCCAGATGGTTTCACAAATACTTCAATTATATATTTACTATGGAGGAAAGATATGACTAGAGTGCTATGGTTATTCTGTGTTATACCTTTTCTGATTCTAAGGACAGAACTTGGAACTTCAAAAAATGCTAACCACACACTCTGAGGCTCCACTGCATCTTATCATCTACATTTTCCTCTCATAGATTATTGAAATACAAAATTATCTATAGAGTTATATTTATGGGTGTCAGTATCTGAGCAGCCTGAGGAGACCCAACCCCACGGATGTTAACTTCCTTGTATAAAACAGTATACGACATTTGCACATTTGCATGTATTTTCTTATGTACCTCTAAGTTAGCACTAGATTCTTAATCATACCTAATTAATATCAATTATGCAGATAGCTGTTGTGACCTGTTGCTTAGGGAGGGCAGACATCCTGTGCATTATCAACATAGATACAATGTTTAAGGAAAGAGTTGATTTATTTTTAATTGTACGTGTTTGTGTGGGATTTGTGGGAATCTATGTGTGTGTGTGTGCAGGTGCCCTCAGAGGCCAGGATGGGCATCAGGGGACCCCTTAGGGTTAGTGTTGCAGGTGGTTGTGAGCCCTGCTGTGGGTTCTGGGAGCTGAACAACTGTCCTCAGAAGCTCTATGGCCTTTTAAGGGTTGGACCATTTTCCAGCCCCAGATACAACTTTCAGCCTGTTGTTGGTTAAATCCATAGAGTGGAAGTTGTGGCTATCGAATTGTTTCTCACCGTTCCTCTCTCTGACCGCCCTCTCTATATTTAATCCAAAGAAGAATGTTAGGGCTGAGGCTGATGAGATGACTCAGCAGGTAGACTCACTTGCTGCCAAGTTGGACATTTGAGTTCAATACTTGAGAAACACATGAGGAAACATAAGAAGTGATTCTTGAAATTGTCCTCTGACCTCCACAAGTGTCCTATGACAGCCCCTCCAACAATCAATCAATCAATCAATCAATCATTGTAACTGATTTTTTTCACAATTAGTTGTGGTGAAACATATCAATAATTTTGTCATCAAGAAGCTGAGGGAGGAGGCACACACATTCAGGTCAGTGTGGGCTACATACTGAGATCCTGTTTGTTTTTTACTTAAAGACTCCTTAGTGATTTACACATAAGTTGTTTTGTCCACGGACTTAGAAGTTCCTTTTGACGTTAAAGCACTTATCCCTTAAATCATTTCTTACACTTTTTACTACCCCAAGTTTTGATCACATTGGGAGTCATCTGTTTGTCTAAAACCACTTTTTCCCCTTAATTATCTAGAGATGAACTTCCTCCGAGTGGAAGGAAACTCTGTGTCCATGGGCCGGCCTTTGCATGAAGATATTTTTGGGAAAGGTTTTCTTTTCATGGGAACAACAGTAGAGTGACTTCATCCAAACTAATTCATGAGATGCCAAACCCTCAGGAGGGTACATTTTCAGAGAAGAAATCCCTGAGGATCCAAGAGGACACTGTGTCCCTGGGCAGAGTCACTCTGTAAATAAATTGGCCACTGCTCAGCAACCCTTCCATAATCTCAAGGGGAATAAGGTTCTGATAAAACCCTTTCACATTTCTTTATTAAAAGTGTTTCTGAACTAAATCACCCATTGCAGGGACCACCGTTGTCTATACAGAGTCACAGACTTGTCGGCTGATGGATAAGGGTCAAAATGAATTCAGACTCATGCTGACTACCTAGGAGCCACAATTAGTAATGATACTTATTTATCCAAGAAGCTAGAGACTGGTCAGGTTAAAGTATAACCCAATTCAGATTAACAACCAAAATGGAAAGATAATTCATATGAGCCACATTTTAAACATATATCTTTCCCAGACAGAAAGAAAATATTGGCCTTCGTGTTTCAGAACCAGACACCCACTAGCCCTCATACCAGGGCTAATCTGATCAAACTTGTTTAAACAATTCTCTGCAAATACAATTTTTCCTTAGTTGTTTAAACTGGTTGCAATTGAATTAAAATGAGAACTGCCCTTTAATGGTCCCACAGTGACCTTCATGGAGGTCAGGTCTTGGCCAGACTGAATAAAATGTCTGCCTCCTACTGAGTCCCCACTACCCACCAAGACCCCATTTCTCTGGGGGCAGAGTTGCTTCTGACCTAGCTGGGAAAGAATCCATTTGTATATATGAAGATGTGCCACATCCCCTTGGAAGGAATGTGTACTCTGCTATTAGACAGGGAGGGTAATAAATGTTAGTAAAGATGTCAGGTGGTTATTGATATTCTATATTTTTTTCTGAATTCCTGTCTATTTTCATTATTGTTGAAAATCCATAACACTTGTTATGGATTCGTTATTTATTCATTCAGTTCTATTGATTGCTGTGACAGTTTTTATTGTCAACTTAACACCATCTAGAGTCACTTGGGAAGAGGGAACCTTCAGATGAGAGTGACCTGTGGCCATATCTATGAGAAATTGCCTTGATGATTGTTATGGGAAGGCCAGGACCACCATCCATAGGTCATGTCTGTGAGAGGTTGTCTTGATAAATGATTGTTATGGGGAAGCCAGTCCACTGTGGGAGGCACCATCCCTAGGTCATGTCTGTGAGAGGTTGTCTTGATAAATGATTGTTATGGGGAAGCCAGTCCACTGTGGGAGGCACCATCCTTAGGTAATATCCCTAGAAATGAAGGCAGAAGACTATTCTAGGTGGAGGGAACCTTCAGGTCACCACATCTTGCCTAAAAGAAATGCTAACAGAATATTTTCTTTCATAGTAAAGGGAAATGAGATGTCAATATGTAACAATAATAATAAGGAAGGAGGAATAATTGATGGGGTAAACATTTAGGAAAATGTAAGTTCTTTAAAATATATGTGACAGGGGAAAGGAAGATGGAAGTCATGTCTTAGGCCATGTGATCAAGGAAATGATGTCCAGTGTTGGCCACTTTATACTGGTTAGAAGTAATTAATAGCAGCTACCTGTATTTAGGAAGGATTATGCTGGGGGGCATACATTCACTATGGGTGGGGGCTGTTTTAGGATCTGGCCACCAGATTTGATAGTCAGAAGACAGATGTTTAAAAGTAAGATGCACCTACCTATAAAGCTCATCTTACTTAAAACTCGCAGAGACTGATATAGCCCAAGGTGGCTCATGATTATCCTGACTTTGTACAGTGCTAAGATTTTAAGCATACTCTACCCTGGCTAAAAGATTTACTTTAAATACCATTGTGCCTGTGTGTGTGTGTGTGTGTGTGTGTGTGTGTGTGTGTGTATGAGTATGTGTGCACATGCATGCCATGGTGGTGTGTGTATGTGTGGGTTAGAGAACACTTTCAGAGGGAGTTCTCGTCTTCCACAGAGTAGAGGCAGGGATTTTCTGCCCTGCATACTCCTGGCCTGGGAGCTCCTGACAGATTTTTCTACATCCCTTTCACTGTGTGCTGGGATTACAGATGCTTGCCTCCACGTCCACCTTTTACAGGGCTCCAGGGCTCTGACTCATCCTCAGGCTTGTGTGGGCGTGCTTTGACCAGCTCCAGCAACCTCCCCGGGTTTGGATATGTAATTGTTGATGGATAATATTTTTCTTCCAGCAATGGACACAGAATTCTGAATTGACAGATCTTTTTTTCAACACGGTAAAAGTGTTATTCTAATTCCTTTCTGCGTCCATGATTTGCTGGAAAAAAAAAAAAAAGTACAGTCACTGGAGTTATGGCTTCCCTGTGTGAGGGGAGTCATTCTGTAATTTTCAGAAATATTTTGTTTTGGCTTACTTCAGTTTGAGTCCTGATTCCTTTGACTGTGTTCAGTTTTGGATAATCTGAGCATCTTCAACTGTTTTTTTCTTTTTAAAAATGAACTGTGGGAAGTTACTCTACCATGTTGGCTTATATTTTTTTCCATATTCAACACAGCTCCTCCCTCTTTGTCTCCAGCAGTATACTAACATAAATATTAGATCCCTTGGTTTTCCCCACAGGTATCCCAGGCTCTTTTATTATTTTCCTCTAATTGTTCATATTAGACTATTTCTATATTTTCTATTGCTATAGCTTTAATTGATATAACTTCATTTCTACTCAATGAATTGTGTGTGTTTGTATGTGTGTTCATGTGTGTGTATTCATGTGTGTGTTTATGTGTTCATGTGTTTGTGTGTGTTCATATATGTGTATCAGTGTGTTCATGTGTTCATGTGTGTGTATTCATGTGTGTGTTTATGTGTTCATGTGTTTGTGTGTGTTCATATATGTGTATCAGTGTGTTCATGTGTGTATGTTTGCATGTTCATGTGTTTGTTTGTGTGTTCATGTGTGTTTGTGCATTCATGTGTGTGTTTGTGTGTTCATGTGTTTGTGTGTCAGTGTGTGTGTACATATATGTGTTCTGTTCATGTGTTTGTGTGTAAATGTTCATGTGTGTGTGTGTCCATGTGGAGGCCAGAGGTCAATGTCAGGCATCTTTCTCCATCACTTCTCACTTTGTTATTTGAGACTGGGTCTCTTACTGAACCTTGAGCTCACCAATTCTGCTACACTGGCGGGACCTTAAGCCCAAGGACTCGGTGCTGGGATTATAGGCACATAGGGCTGCACGCAGCTGTTTGTTTACTTATCATTTAAAATGTTTTTCATTCAATATATTTTGACCTTAGTTTTTCCTGTCCCCCAACCCCTCAGAGCATTCACCCTCCCTCCCTACCCAAATTCATGCTTGTTTGCTCTCTCTCTCTCTCTCTCTCTCTCTCTCTCTCTCTCTCTCTCCCTTTCTAAAATAAAATAACCCCCTAAAGTAAAAACTCAAAAGAAACAAAAGCAATAAGGCCAAAAATATCAAAACAAAGCAAAACAACACAAAAATCACACAGAAACCATGGAGTCCATTTTGTGTTGACCAAAACCCCTGAGCATGGGCCTGCCCCGGAGTGTGCTTGACTGACTCAACAACTCGACGACTCGACATCTGTCACTTCATTGGAAGAAGCTGATTTCTCTCTCCCAGCAGGTGTCAACTGCAAATGGCTTCTTGGTTCGGAGTGGGACTTTCTGCTACTGTTTCTCCGTGATGGGACATTGCCCAGTTTGACCCTGAGTAGGTCTTGTGCTGACCCAGCTTCTTCTGATGTGCTGGGACCACAGTTGAGTACTCAGGCCTGCAGAGTAAGGGTTTCACTAACTGAAGTGCCTTCATCCCCTCAGGGAATTAGTGTGACTTTTTAATTATAAATTTTCCACTTGGTTTGTCGTTAAATCTTCCATTCTGTTGTTGCCTTCTATTAAAATGTTGTTTCTGGAATATTCCGCTTTACTTCATGCAACATGGCTGTTCTCCCTACTTTAAAGGGTTTTGACTGATAATTTTTTTTATATTTATTTATTATATGTAAGTACACTGTAGCTGTCTTCAGACACTCCAGAAGAGGGAGTCAGATCTTGTTATGGATGGTTGTCAACCACCATGTGGTTGCTGGGATTTGAACTCAGGACCTTCGGAAGAGCAGTCAATGCTCTTACCCGCTGAGCCATCTCACCAGCCCTGGACTGATAATTCTAACGTCTCTATGTGGTGTTATGGGGTCAGGACTTTAATTGTTCTTTATATGCCGAATAACTTTGGATTATATTGTGACAGTTTATTTAACTCTCACAATGTTTATTTCATTTCTCCCTCGGTGTGTAATGTGTGTATGTGTGTGTGTTTCTGTGGATGTGGGTGTATACATCCACAGAATGTGTGTGTAATGTATGTGTGTGTGTGTAATGTATGTGTAATGTATGTGTGTGTGTGTGTGTGTGTTTCTGTGGGTGTATACATGTGTGTTGATCTTCACTTATGGCAAACAAGGAGAAGTGAGAGGCAGACAGGAAGGGGCTGGGATGAGATGTCCCAGGCACGGACACGCTTTCAGGGACTTATTTCCTCTAACAAAGTCCTATCTCCTAACGCCCCATTCAGCATGGACTCATCAATGGATTAACCTGTCAGGGACGTTAGAACCCTCATGATCTAGTTACCTCTCAATAATTAGGTCAACTGGTTGTGGACTAAGTCTTTGAGGATGCTTCACACACAAGCAAAGGTGCAGCAGGAGGAAGGCCAGTACCGGTCCAGTGGAACTTTGAGTTCTCGTCCAGTCAACCTGCCCAGTCTGTTTCGTTATCACGAAGGGCCACTCTATTCATCCCTTCAGATTTTCCAGTTGCTTTGATTATCCCTCCTTACTTCATCTTTTCTGGACTGGAACCCCCTTGCTCTTGCTTTCTGTTTTGTCTTTCGCCAGTGTTTCACTGTGTTGCCCAGGTTGATCTCCAAATCCTAGACTTGCCTCAGCTTCCTAAGTAGGCAGGACCACAGGCAAATACTGCTGCGCCTGCCTTCTGTATGCTATTTGCTTACTTATTTATCTAACAGACCTAATTCACTTGATTTCTCTTCTATAAAATCTCCCGTGTGGTAGCCACGGCTGGAGCCTGGGTCCTCTGAACAGAAACTCCGGTGTGGGTTTAGAGAAGATGTCAACGAATTCCTGGTAAGGAGACTTGGTGAACACAGTCTCTTTCCAGGGGTTGGGGGTCAGGTAGCTGTAGGTCTTGGAGATGGCATCAAAGGTGCACTTGGTAAAGTTGCCCAGGGTGGCAGTGCAGCCCCTGGCTGATGTGTAGCTGTCATCCACACCAGCCGTCAGTAGATTTTTGCCTACAGGAGCAGAGTCAGTGTCTTCAACACAGAGCCGCAGTAGCCTGTCATCTTGCACAGACTTATGGGGCTTGCCAGTCTTGTCCCCCAATAGCCTCTCTGCACAAGGATGATGGAGAGCTTGGCCAAGATGCTGGCCACTGGAATGGCAGCGCCTACCTCCTGCATCACTTACCACCAACACCAATGTGAGCAGTATCGATAAAGCCTTAAACCTAGACCTCCAGCCAGCCCGAGCTATTTCTACTCTGGCAGGATCTTGAGAACCTCATCCTTTAGGGATTGGCCCAGGAAAAAGCCAGTAATCTCAGATTCCTTAGTTTGATCTTATCTCCTTGTACAAAGCTCAAGTCCAAGTGGATCAAGGACCTCCACATAAAACCAGATACACTGAAACTAATAGTGGAGGAAGTGGGAGAAGAGCCTCAAACACATGAGTACAGGGAAAAATTTCCTGAACAGAACACCAATGGCTAATGCTGTAAGATCAAGAATCAACAAATGGGACCTCATAAAATTGCAAAGCTTCTGTAAGGCAAAGGACACTGTCAATAGGACAAAAGGGCAACCCACAGATTGGGAAAAGATCTTTACCAACCATTCATCCAATAGAGGGCTAATATCCAATATATACAAAGATCTCAATAAGTTAGACTCCAGAGAATCAAATAACCCTATTAAAAATTAGGACAGAGCTAAACAAAGAATTTTCAACTGAGGAGTATTAAATGGCCAGGAAGCACCTAAAGAAACGTTCAACATCCTTAGTCATTAGGGAAATGCAAATCAAAACAACCCTGAGATTCCACCTTACACCAGTCCCAATGGCTAAGATCATAAAGTCAGGTAATAGCAGATGCTGGCGAGGAGGATGTGGAGAAAGAGGAACATTCATCCATTGCTGGTAGGATTGCAAGCTGGTACAATCACTCTGGAAATCAGTCTGGCGGTTCCTTAGAAAACTGGACATAGTACTCCCTGAGGATCCATCTATACCACTCCTGGGCATATACTCAAAAGATTCTTCAACATGTAATAAGGACACATGCTCCACTATGTTCTTAGCAGCCTTATTTATAATAGACAGAAGCTGGAAAGAACCCAGATGTCCTTCAACAGAGGAATGGATACAGAAAATGTGGTATATTTACACAGCGGAGTACTACTCAGCTATTAAAAACAATGAATTCATGAAAATCTTAGGCAAATGGATGGAACTGGAAAATATCATCCTAAGTGAGGTAACTCAATCACAAAAGAACACACATGGTGTACACTCACTAATAAGTAGATATTAGCCCAAATGCTTGGAATACCCGAGATACAATTCACAGACCTCATGAAGCTCCTATGCGTTTATGTCCCGGTGAATCAGCTCACAGCTCCGTGAGTACTTGCTGCCAAGCCTGATGACCCGAGTTCTATCCCCAAGACCCACATGATAGAAGGAGTAAATTGACTCTGGAAAATTGTCCTCTGTCCACTTCAGACATATCCATGCACATTCATGCAAATATGAAATAAATAATAAAGTAAATAAATATGATAAATAAATTAAAAGAAATAGTCAATAAGTATGTGGGAAATGATCTTAGTTTATCTAATAGATATTTATTATCCTCTAGAGTTTCACTTAAATTTTTTAGTGACATCAATAAATAGCTCTTTCTTATATCCTGAAATGATTGGGCACTCCATTTAGTACGGACAAAATCACAGACTGATTTTCCACTCACAATGTTACTAGACTTAGGCTCTGGCTGTTCATCACTCAGAAGGCAACAGCTAGGAGCAGAGAGTCAGTGAGAAGATCAGTCTCTCAGACAGCCAGCATCCTGAGACGGAGAAGTCCATCTCTTAGAACTTAGTTACAGAATAGTATGTGCTCATGTATGTGTGTGGGAGGTATAGGTGGGCATGTTTGTAGGTGTGCATGTTCATGTGTGTATCCAGAAGTCAATGGAAGAGGCCAAGCACCAGCCCTACCACCCTCTGCCTTGTCTCTTTTATGCATGGTTTCTAACTGAACCTGAATGGAGCCTGGCAAGCCGCAGTGGTCCTCCTGTCTGTCTTTACAGTGCTGATATTAGAGCTGCACACATGGCCACATGTAGTTTAGTACATGAATGCTGGGGTTTTTAACTCAGGTCCTCTTGCAGGCATTGCTCTTACCCACTGAGCCACCTCCCCAACTCCTAACGGGGCTTATATAATGAGGGAATAGAGGTGCAGTAAGACTTCATGTTGATCAAATAAACCCATTAAAAAATGGGGTACAGAGCTAAATAAAGAACTCTCAACTGAGGAATATCGAATGGTTGAGAAACACCTGAAAAAATGTTCAACA
>NC_034599.1:55436432-55450046 GCF_900095145.1 Mus pahari | reverse complement strand
GGGGGGAGGGGTATGGGAAACTTTCGGGATAGCATTTGAAATGTAAATAAAGAAAACAATAATTAAAAAAAAAAAGACTTCATGTTGAATATTCATTTTTATTGCCCAGGGCATGCATCTCCTTTTCATTCCTCTTGTGGAGACATCTTAATCCAGCATCTTCTTGGGGCTAGTTCCAGTATCTTTAGCAGCCATGGTCCTTCCCTTCAAGTTAAACCCCACAGCAGTGTATATGCTTTGTATTAGTTAATGCACGGGATTAACAAATAGGGAAGAGAATTAACCCCCCCCCCCCCCGTGTTGAGAGTACAAGAAGGACACGAGGTGTTCTGGAGCCTGGGAATCAAAAGAGAGATTACTCAGCAGCTTGCCTCTTCAGGATGCCATTACAGCTGCTCTTCAGCACCGAGAACGCTGAGCAAGGGGGAAGGAACAGACCTTGCAGGAGTGACTCTCACAAAGGAGCTGACACCGTCACAAGGATGCTTCTACCAGAAAATATGTGGGCTTTGGGGCTAAGCAGCTCTCCAGCTCTGCCTACAGCAGCCCAGCATGCTACAGCATATTCAGTTTCGGTACGGTCTACCTGGAGTCAGCGTCAGACCCCAACGATAGGACTTGGTTTCACAAGACCGTCTCCAGTTCAGATGCCAATCACAAGTCTGTGTAGCTGTAGACCAGGCTTTCCATAAATGTCCTCCTCCGGTTCAGCAGTTTTCTAGGGTGGCTTACAGAACTCAGGGAAACACTGTGTTTAAGTTTCCTATCTCATTGGACAGGGTATATAAAACAGCCAGAGAGGGTCCAACGAGAAAGAGAGGCTTCTGTCCTGTGGGAATGGGGATGTGCTATCTTCCTGGCACGTGGATTCATTTACCAATGTGGAAGCCCATCAAATCTCATTGTTCAATGCCCTTTCTGCCCTTGCTCTCTCCCCGAGTCTTTCCACCCATTCCTGGAAGTTTGCAGCAAGGCTAAAAGTTCCGGCCTTTTGTTAGTAATCAGTCCCAGCTCTAGGCTATCTAGGGCCCCTCTCTGAAATTCTGTTAGTCTAAGCCAGAGCTACTAACAAATAGAAACCATCCTACCAAAATGACCAACAACTACCCACCGTGCCCCTTAGGGCCCTAGCATTTATGAACCTTCTGAAAAGGTCCCAGAATTCCGAACATCACACAATCACAGAAACAGCCCGCAGCTGGCAAAACCATGCATTTGTATGAGGCAAATCATAGCCAGCTGCTGTGGACAGTCTGAAGCCACCCTTCATCCCTGCACCCGGGGTTAAAATGAAAGCACATTCTTATAATATTTCTGCATTTTTTAAAAAAAGAAACCAAAACTCTAGAATTCTCTAAAATGTTACAATAGAGAGCACTTGGAGAAGCCAACCAACACCAACCTCTAGGGCACACACATGAACACACACACACACACACAAATCAAAGTGGAGTTGCTTATCTACTGATATTCCATACAGGCAAGGCAAAATCAAACTGTTCACCTGCTCTCTCACGAACTGGAAAGATAACAACTTGGTTTCCCAAATAGACTGGCTTTGTATCTTAATATCGCAGGAAGAAAGAGTAGCATGCAGTAACCTTATGTTCGACAGTCAGCTATGTGTACTGTTTATTGTTCTATGCCCCTGATGCCATGATCTGAGGATGGTGACTTTGAAAGGAGCAAATTCTTGCTCTCCCCCTGCCCCTTTCTGGCTGTATCCAGTGGAGTCGTTCCACTCACTAGAACATGCATCTAGTCGGCGGAATAGAGTGTGCCCTGATCTTAGCACTGAAGAAAAACAGCAAATGAATACCCAACTGCGATTCACCAAGTTACAGTTTTGTGTTCTGACTTTGATCTAGACCCTGAATCTATGAACTTGTGACGAGTGGCTTCAGACTCTGATGGAGAACATGGGGACAGGGCAGTGGCATAGCAGACGTAGATGAGGTCACATGCAGAGCATGGTTCCCCTACAAGTCAGTGGAAGCCCTAGGTCTGTGTTTTTAGTACTGATTTCTCCTATGTATGCCTGTGCTGTTTCCCAGAAGCCTCTACTCCTCAGAGCCGGGTGAGGTTCCCTAAGCTCCCTCTTTGGGTCACAGTCTGTGGTGCATTCAAAGGCAGCAGTGGTGTTTAGGAATCACAGTGGAGGTTGCTTTTGGAGCAATCAGGTTGCCAGGTTTGATTTACAAGGACAACCATATTTTACTGTAGCAACTGTGTTAACAGTTATAGCGTTCAGTAATAAATTCCAATCTCTGTGGCTTAACGCAATAAAAGATCCAGTAGGAACTTAGGATTCTGGGCTAGTCCCAGGCCTCTGAGACTCAGGCTAGACAAGGTACCCACCATCCTGACCCCTCTGTGAATGAAGACTGTGTCCTATATGTTTATCTCACTCAATATTGATCAACATTCTTTTATTTAAAACAAACCAAAGAATGCGGTTACCTTCCCTTTCCAAAGCACATCACGTGGCCACCGATAAGTACAAGGGGACAGGGAGGTGAAATTCTCCCTTGTCACCAAGAGGGAGTGGGACCCCCAGTAAGGTGACCTTACCCAAACTGCAAGAGTGTTGGGAAAATCAAAACCAAAACCAAATAAGAGCAACAGCAAAAACCCCTCAGACTCTATAAAGTCACTTTCCAACAGGCATCAAAGCGAGCAGAGTGAGGATCCCGGGCGCGTGCACGTTCTCTTAGCCCTTGCACATTCATGCGTCTTCCAAGACTTGGGGACCCCTTCTTCAATAAGCCCTCCTGCAGAGGATAGTTTTTATTAGCTTCAAGGGAACTTCAGATGTTGACAAGGAAAAAGTTTGACCTCCCAGTTAAAGTTTATCTTGTGAAAATGGGTTTCTCTCCTCCTCTTGCAACAACCTGCAGGAAGGAAGGAAGACCAGAGGGAGACAGGGAGGGAAACGGCCCGACACCCTTTGACCCACTCACAGTATCAGATTACAGACTATTGGGTGATGTGGTTTTTCCTCCACTCTGTGGTATTTTCCACCCACAAGACAAGGTCAGAAAACATTTGTATCTTAATCCCCATACTTATTCTTGCTCGCTCGAGCTTGTTCTCTGCTTGGTTTCATACCCTTTCTTCATCCTTAAGAGATGCCTTGTGACAACCCATGAAGGGCAACCTAGCCAAGCACATCAAGGATGCATCAAACCTCCTCAGCAGGAAGGTGGAGAGCATGAGTGTCTGTTCCCACATCACCACTGGAGTCCAGTTAGCAGTGAGTTAGACTTAAGCCCCTCTTCAGAAGAGAGTTCTGGGGCTCAGCGAGGTTAAGTGTCTGCTCAACATCACATGATTAGAGCCCAGAATAACCCCAGCTATTATTACTTTCCCCACCCCCAATAACTGCTTTTTTTTTTCCTACTCTACTTGGCAGCCTTGCATCCACCCTTCCACCCCTAGAACTGCCTTGATACCTGCCAGACAATGCAGGGTTCTCCACCTTGTCTAATGGCATCCACAATCCAGGAAATGTTTTATTACTTTCGGCAAGTTAAGAGCAGTGAGGTTATTCGCTCTTAATGTGGGAATTTGTTGGTGAGCTTGTACATACAGGAGGGTACTTGTTGGGGCAAGTGCTTTCCTGAGCATGCTCAGTGAAAGGATGGATGCTCAGTATAAACATGCTCACCACTGTTCAAAGAGGGAGGCTGTTGGATATGTCCTTCAGGTTGTAAGAGCATGCATCCAGAAGGAAGAGGTGGTAGACACACGTGCTCCTGGGCAAAGAATGTAGTGTAAGGAGCAAAATGTACACTAGGTAGCCTGAAGGACTGAGCCACGGTGGTCTGGTGACCTTGGCTGGTTCCCACGCAGGTGTGCCAACAGTCTCTTAAAGGGAAAGCGGCTTTCTCCCATGGAAGTCTGACAGTTTGCCAGGAAAGAAGGCCACGCTGCTTACTAGCTTACAACTTGCTGACCAACACAGATGGGACACAGGGTGAGGTGGTAGCCATGTAGCTCAGCTGCTGGGCTCCCGGTTTAAGGGACATTGTTTCTTGGACCTCAGAGCTTGTCATGAAAGCCTAGAAGCCTGGGGAACAAAGCTAAGTTCTAGAAAGACACGTAAGGAGGGGCAGAAACTGCAGGTGCATGCTACCCATCTGGGTCTCAGGACAAACCTGTGTGTGTGTTTGTGGTCTAGGGGTGCTTTTATTTTACTCTCAAAGAAAAAAAGCAAATTGATTAGGAGAAGTATCCCCTTTACATGAGCCTGAAAATGCCCAGGTTTAGCTAGGCATTGGTACACTCTTTTAAATCCAGCACTCCGTGGCAGACGTGGGTAGATCTCTGAGTTTGAGTCCAACTTGATCTACAGAAAGATTTCCAGGAGAGCTAGGGCTGCACAGAGAAAACCTGTCTAGAAAACACACACACACACACACACACACACACACACACACACAAAGAAAGAAAGGGAGGTTTGATGTGTATGGTATTTGAAATTTGAGAATTAGAAAGCTACATTGGAAGCCATGAACTTGAGGCTAGCCTGGACTACATGCAGAATAAGAGGGGAAAAAAAAAACCTCTCTAAACACTAGGATTCCATGAGTTTAAATAGGAAAAGATGGGCATAGCAGGAAGCTGGCCCTGGACATGATCCTGTGGTTTTGGACTGGCACCTAACTCAGGGGGAGCTGTTCAGGATCAGTCTCCAACAGGAGCCCCATGACTCTCCCCAAATCAGTAGGCATGGGAGCTTGATTCATGACCAAGACATAAGCTGTGGGGGCTTTGTCCTGCAGCCCTGATGTACCATTGTGGCTATATGGCAGTCATCCACGTTGTGGTGAATGAAAGAAGTGATTTCAAATGCAGCTTGAAATTTTTTTTTTTTGAGAAGCCACATACTTCTCTGTGTATGTCATGTTTCCCCAGATGGATCCACAACGAGCCGTGTAATTTCCCTCTTGCATTTTCTGAGCCAGTGGTACATCCAAGAGCTGGAAGAGGCTTCAGAAGATGCGTGAGCGGCGTCTCTTCCTTCTGACAGGTGTAGTCCTGCTTCCCCGCATTGGACAGCCACAGCTGTAGAGTGCATGTTTTTCTATAATGGGTGGCCAAGACTAATGCTGGCATAGGTTTTGAGACTCGGCTGTCTAACATCAAACTGCCCCTGATACACAATGGTTTCCCTATTTCATGGTCAGAGCCGTAGACTGGAAACATTAAAGGGTAAAAAGGAACAGCAGGGTCTGGGGAAATAGTTTGTCAATGGCCTGCATGAAGACCATTGCAACACCCATGCAAAAAGCCCGTTGTGGTGACTCATACTTGAAATCTCAGTCCTAGGAGGCAGAGACAGGTAGACCCCTGAAGGCTGCTGGCCAGCCATTCTAGCCTGATTGGTGAACCCCAATTCTCAATGAGGCACTCTGTCTCAAAAACCAAGATGAAGTGATGGCTCAGCAGTTAAGAGCCCTGGTTGCCCTTCTAGAGGACTTGGGTTTGATCCCCGGCATTTACAAAGTGCCTCACATCTGTGTAAAACTCCAGCCAGAGGATCTAATGCTCTCTTCTAGCCTGTGAGGGTGCCGGGCACACATGTGGCACACAGACGTGTGCAGGCAAAAGACACATAAACAAAATAAAAATTTCAAAACCAAGGTGAACAGCTCCTGAGGAATAGCCTCAGGGTTAACCCCAGGCTCTGCATGCATGAACACACATGTGCAAATTCACGTATGTAAACATAAACACATACCTGCACACACAAAATTTATACCGAAACAGTCAAGTCTGGTGAGGAGTCACTATTGGCTCCCAGTAGTCAAGCAGGCTTTGGCAGAATGGAGGGATGAAGGTGTGTGAGGCAGGTGGAGCCATCAACTCTGGTTCTACGGGCCTTCCTGGGCTGTGGCGCCTTGGTTTTCTACATAGGCTGTATTGGAAACCCCTGCACACTGGCTTTGCAGTGTCGCACAGGCTTTACTCAATGTCACCTTCAACCAGAGAGCTAGTTTGCTTAGAGGGAAAATTGCCCAGGCGGCCAAAGAGATAGTTATTTCCAGCGATCTAAGTTGATTAGCTTAAACACAGCAACTGCTTCCTGGAGGAGCTCTCAGCCACTGACTGTCTCTTGGGTTTGCAGTGCTGCCCACTACGGGTACAAGAGGCATTGTGCACAATGTGTGAAGGACAAGCCCTTATTAGGAGAGTCTCCCAGGAAGCGGGGAGGGCAAACAGCATTCCTTTATAGTGATGGATTTCTTTTATTTTTCTTTGAATAGTTTCATTACAAGAAAATTGTGGAATGGAATTGCTTTTTTTTGCAATACTTTGAATATATATTTTGTAAAAAAAAAATCAACCAAGGGGCCACCCCCACTGGGGTTCCTTTTATTTGTGGGGAAAGGATACAACTCTCAGAAGTGCTCATGAACATCCCTGACAGGGAATGGGCTAGCATAGAACAACTTTCTCCATCATTTAAAACCATATCCATTTCTATTTGCTGATGGGCAGCTACCACTTCCAGCTGTTCCCACTTCTTCACTGGGCCTCTCCCTAATTCATCATCCAGGACAGCAGGGTCTCCCCTGCCCTAGTCCTTAGCTTCTATTGCTTTCCATACAACAAGGCCTTTGTGGTTATCTAGTGTTTATCCACCTGGCAAGTGCTTCTCGGTCATCCCAGCTAATCCCCTGCCTCACATCACTCATTTTTTTCTCTCTTGGCACTCTGAGCCCTGGACACATCAGGCTGCCTCTGACTCCCTCTGGCCCTTCACAGGTGGCTTCCTTTCTAGAATAGACCTTTCCCTTCTCTCCTCTCTTGCTTGGGTCACTTTGCTCATCCTGTTCCATTCTGATTCCTTTCAGGGTTGCCTCTCTTAGTGAGGGGCAACTTCAGATGGAAGGCTGCCTCCTGGCTGAAAGGGGGAAAAAGAGAAATAATCCAAATGCTTGGAATTCCAAAGGTTGTGCTGTACCAGGTAAGGCCACTTCGCTATCTCTGCTGACAGGATATGAGCAGGAGAGAGGAAGAGAGAGAGATAGAGATGGAAATAGAACGGGCAGGGCAAGATAACTAGAGGTGTGCCTGAAGCCTCTGGGGCACTTCTTGGGAATCTCGACAGTCCCCGGACAGTCCTTCTAAATACCTTGACCCCTGTGATCTCAGAGACTGGCTGCAGACAAATGAGTCTCTGGACTGTCATGTACTCTTTGTTACAGGTCAAGTTGCAGCCAGCCATAGGAAAGAACACAGGCTCAGTGTGTCAGTTACTAGTCCAGACCCCTGGAAGAGGAAGGAGAAGAAGCGAGTTAAGGAGACAAGCGAGAATGTTTATCCTGAAATACTTAGATCCACTTTACAAATGGTTTATATTTAATCGCACCTTTTATTTATATTAGGGGGACACGTATGGTAGAGTGTTCGTGGAAGGCAGAGAGCCGCTTGCTGAAGTCAGTTCTTACCTTCTGTGGGTACTGGGGATCAAACTCAGGTCATCATGCTTGGTGGCAAGCATCTTCACCTGATGAACCATCTTGCTGGCCCCCAAGAAACGGTTCAAAACAATAACGTTTCCTAGCACTCGAAGAGACTTTATTGTTGATTTTATGGTTCCTGGCAGTCATCCAGGTTGGGTTTCCTTCCCTTAATTAAACCCCTCTCACACACATAATGGTATGTCTCCTAGGTGATTCTAAATTCTGTCCAGTTGACAGGAGCAGCCTCACCATCTCTCCTCGTCACTCATTTGCTGAGCCCGAGCCTGCTTTGACGGTACAGTGTATCCAAATTTCCAAGCAAGAAGGTGAGAACTTTTTAAGAACTGTGATGGATTCTCATGACTCAACAGGAGGCTGAAACGAGGGGTTTGGATCCATGTCTGTTTTCTTTCCGCCTTCAAATGCTAGCAGCTAACAAAGTGGCTTCCCTCCCTGCTGGGACACAGTCCCTGAAGTACCATGCTGTGTTCAGAGCTTGGGCGGTCTGGCTTCAAGAAACTGTCTACTGGCTAAACAGCCTACAGCCAAATGACTCTGGGCTATGCTGCCATTGTCTCCCCTCTAGCAGTCTCGGGGCTCCTTGGCCAGGGGAGGAGCCAGAACCCCATGCAGTTTTCCTTCCCCAGGGACACACTGAGCTCTGCCTCCTACTCTATCCACGAATTCTGAGAGCCCAGCACAGCACTCTTGACATTTTCAGGAGCTCTCCCTCACCCCACGTGATCACTGTCCGTCAGCCTGGGGGGCACAAGCAAACACAGTGCCCTGTAGCTCTCTGAAGAGGGCAGGTTCAGGAGATGGCAACCCACACAGGGTTTCCATTGCATCCTGAGCAACATGTTTGCATAATTATTTTGGCAAATTATTTTGCCAAAACAGGTGTAGCCAGAGGCTCTCCTCCATGTGCAGAACTGACACGCTACAGATGGATTATGGTCTTTTTTTTTTTTGTAGGTTTTTGTTTATTACTATTTTAGGGGACAGCTCTAGGGCCAGCGGGCCAATTGGTAGTAGCCACATAGTAGAGCATAGTAGAGGCTTTAATGGAACATTGTAAGGGGCCTTTAATCAGAGTATTTCAACCAAGAGCATGGGCTGTTTTCGGAAGTGGTAAGAATCCTATGTCCTCAGCTACAACGTGAAGGTGGTATGTTATATATAGATGACAATGGCACTTCAGGCAGACACTAGAGCTAAGCGACTGCAGCTGGCCTGTGACCGTCATCAGAAGCACCTGCCCTTCTTTACCCAGTCTCTGGGTGAGGGGTTAGTAGCTTATTTCATACATGGCACAAAATCCTCCCCATCTGACTCATATGTACATAAACATACACATAACCGTACATATATAAACATATATATATATATACTCACACAAACATATATATGTATATATATAGACATACACAAACATTCACACATATATAAACAAACATACATACAAACATGCATACAAACATATATACATATATAAAGAAACATAAACATACATATGTACGTACATATGTGAGTTAATAACAAGATGCGTAACAGGGCTGCCAGTAAACAGTAGGAAATGGGAAACCTCCCCCTCTAGCATAAAGAAGTGCGCTTATATAAACAATTCATCTTATGATGACTGGAGTTTGCTTTAAAGATTTATTTTTATTTATGTGTATGCCTGTGTGAGTGACTGCCGTGTGTGTGTGTATGTGTGTGTGTATGTGTGTGTGTATGTGTGTGTATGTGTGTGTATGTGTGTGTGTGTGTGTGTGTGTATGTGTGTGTGTATGTGTGTGTGTGTGTGTGTAGAGCTCACAGAGGCCAGAAGAGGGTGTCAAGTACCCTGGAGCTGGAGTTCCAGGTAATGTGGGGCTGGGAAATGAGCTCTGGCCTCGAAGAGCTGCAAGGACTTTTAACTGCTGAGCTTTAAGTCCAGCATTTCTTCAAAAGTAAAGCAATAAAGAAGCTCATGCCCTTTCCTTGTGCTCTGTCCCTGCCTCATTCTGTTACTAAGTACACATTGTCCTTTAAGAATTCTTGATTTCCGGTGGCATTGGGGATAGAGCCAGGACCTCATTCATGCCAGGCAGGCACTCTGCCCCACACTACACCCCAAGCCCTGTTTATGCTCTTTGTTTTGAGATAGGATCTCCCTAAATTACCCACATTGAATTTGAACTTTCAATCCCCCTACCTTAGCCTCCTAGGACCTGGGATTATAGGCCTGTACTACCAGGCTCAACTATGTTGTCTGAAACATAGTTTCCTGTAGCTCAGGCTAGTTGCAAACTGGATACAAGGATGACCTAGACCCTGCCCCCCCCCCATCCTCCTGCCTCCTCTAGGGAAGTGTTGGGATTACAGGTGTGCAGCCATCTCCTGGCTGTTGGTTTCAAATGGATGAAATGAGTTAGTGTGCAAGATCTCTTTGATTCACTGAGTCTGGATGTGAGACACCCAGGAGTGGTATAATCGCACCTGCCTCTCATCAAAAGCTGTTTGTTTGAACCAGATGGACTCAGAACTCAGTCAGCCCCAGCTGGATCCAAGTGCCAGGCTCTCAAAATCCACTCACCCTCTTTGGCCTCATCCCTGTGTTTCCCAGCTCCCTTTGTTATTGTTTTAATGGTGGGGTATCTTTCCTCTCTCTCTCTCTCTCTCTCTCTCTCTCTCTCTCTCTCTCTCTCTCTCTCTCTCTCTTTTTTTTCTGCTCCCACAAAGCACACCACACCCAACCCTGATGTGGCCTGGCCCTGAAGTAAGATGCTTGCCATTCTGCCACCACCCACATTAGCACAAGGGTACACCTGCCCTTTCCCAAACAGCCCCTGCAGGCAGGCTTTTGAGGCAGCCATAAACAAACAGGCTCATTCACATCAAGGGAGAGAGACTCCTGTCTGTGCCTAGAGGCCTCTTCAATTGTTTAAGGTCAACCTGCCCTCGCTTGATAAAAGGGGGAGGGGGAGATTTTTCCCACTCTTGCTTGCTTCTCTCAACTCTAGACACATGGGTTGACTTGAAACATTTTAGCTTCTTGTTTGGACTCAAGAATCCGGGAGTGCGACCAGTTCTATGGCTTGATGGCTCTGCAGGCAAATGCACTTGCTTGCAGTCAAGCCCGAGAACCTTAGATCAGGCAAGTATGCTGAGTTTTCCTGGTCCTTAGGGAGTTTTTGTCTTCGGGATGCCCTGGAAGCTAGAAAGGAAAGCTTCACTGTAAACCAGCCTCAATCCCGTGGTTGCAACCGGAATGGCGGTTTCTCGATACTCAAGGATGTCCTTGTGTCTCTGGGGCAGCAGTCCTTCAAAAGCTCCCACCAACTGCTGGCTAAGATGAAGGCAGCTTCTGACCTTCAGACTCTGGTCTCCACTGACTTCTTTAACCTCCCATTGACGGCCCTGGGCAGCCCGGGCCCCCTCTAAGTTCCATGATCATCACTCTCCTGCCTTCTAGCCTCTGTCCTGACAGTCTTCCCTTCTGCTGCCTCTCCTGGTGGAGGTCCTTTCTCCAGGTTCCCAGGGGTCCCTCTTCCCCTGGGGTGGTTGGGTGGGCCAGGGCAGGCTCTCCCCTAGACGGCCGCCAGGGGGCGGCAGGGGTGGCTGGAGGTGACAGCGGGAGGCCGCGCGGGAGGGCAGGGCGCGCGGACCGCGCTCTCGGCCCGCAGACTCCGCGCCTGAGCCGTGCGCTGGGCACTCGCTGGCCGCCCGCGCACCCGACACACCGGGGCGCAGCGGGAGCCCGTGCGGGGCGGGCGGCCGTCCATGCGGCGGCGCTCGGGAAGCACGCGGGGCTGAGGAGTCGGCCGCTCCGGACTAGCCCAGGTGAGCAGATCGCGCAGCCCGGCCCGCCGCGGTCCGGAGCCCGGGGCAGCTCCGCAGACTGGCGCGCGTGGGTCCGTCGGGGCCCGCGGCAGCTCGGGATGTCGTACCTGCTTCTTTCTTCCCTTTCTCTTTCCTCTTCTGCTTCCTCTTTCTTTCACACTTCCCCTTCCTTTTCTCTTTCCCATCCTCTTCTATTTCCTCTTTCCTTTCTCTTTCTTTTTCCCCTTTCCTTTTCCTCTTCTTTTTCCTTTCCCCTCCCTTTCTCTTTCTTTTCTCTTTCCTGGAGGCCTGCTCTGTCTTTATTCTCCATCCTTGACCCTCAACTCTAGGACCTGGCCCCCTGGGGTTGCGGGGAGCAGCCACTGGCCCTGAGGTATGTGCAGCAGCTCAGAGCTGAACTCATGAGTGCACCTATAGCACTTGTAGTCCCCGCCCCAGCTTTGCTCCCTTTCTTAGCCTGGGATTGCTGATGGAGTGTCAGCACCTCTGGAGCCCCAGCCCATGGCCTCCATCATTCTGGCTTCTTAGAAAGCCTTTGATCCCCAGGTCAGGTTAATCATTGTAACCCAGTGTCAGTACTCTCCTAGCTGGACCTGTTGCTGCTTCTGTACCTCAATATAGCTCATATACCTGTCGCCCTGAATGCGACCGAACAGTTAGCTTTTGATCACTTTGCTCACCTTGAAGTGGGAGAGATCTGGAAGTGAAGCTTCAGTTTTCTTAGAAAAAGCTTCAGCTGTGTCTTGGGAAGAGGATTTCGAGGTACCCACTCAGCACATGGAATTATGGGTCTAGTGAGATCTTAAGCAGTCCCGAAGCTTTCTGTGCATCCCTTGCCAGATAGTGGCTCACCCTTTTGCAGGCAGTAGGTGAATTAAATAAAGCCTTGGATCTGTGGCGCTGAAGCCCGTTAGACTTTGGAGTAAGTGAAATAGCCAGAACTCAAGGAATTTTCATGTCCAACTTTCTTTGCATCCGAGACATCTGGGCATCAGCTAAGATCTCCCACCTTTTAGAGCCACTGTGTTATCTTGGACATCATTGTTTTCTCTGACCTGGTAAAGACTGAAGGGATGCAGTTGCTGGCCCTGAGAGAATCTTGACTGGGTCTCTGTGTACAAAGGTGCAAACAGTTTTCAATTCCTATAGATTTTTGTTGGCACCATAGCTGGATTCCTTTGAAAAGCACAGTTCTGTCCTGGAAATTAATGTGAGGAAGCAGATGAGAAGTCCTGGGACTTTCCTATAAACCTCCGCGGGGCTGAAGCAGGGAATTCCCAAAGGTCCAGCCTGCAAAATGATTTTGGGTGGTGAGAATGCACGGAGCCCCTACTGACACAAGTGAGTGCATCGGCCTCAGGGAGGGGGAAGATGCCCTCACGTGATCTCCGCGCCCAACCCAGCCCAGGGCGGGGTACCAGACTGTCTTACCCTCACTCTTCGGAGCTAGGAAGTCTCTCTAGCCAGGTGTAAAGTAAGGAAAACCAGATAGTTTTGGAGGAAGATCAGGATGTGAAGTTTCTGTTTTGCCTAGCGATCTTGTCTGTTACCCACAGAGTCTGAGCATGAATGGCTCTTTCCCTCTCCCCAGGACTTCACTTTTAGCCCCATTGGCCGTTGGTGTCCCTGTTCAAGCCCCTCACCCCCAGCACCCGTATCCCATTCCCTACATGCAGAGGTCATTTATCACAATGCCCCTTCCGCATTCTTTTATGATATCTCCAATTATTTTCCTGCCCCTACCTTAAACCATGTCCAAATTACAGTAACAATCTCCCTCCTGACTCACAGCCATGGGTGGCTCTCTTCATTTTAAATCCATCTTCTTTCATGCTGACAGATTAATATTCCTGCAATTCTGACTTCACCACATCATTCCCTGCAAGGAATCACAATGGCTCTCCAGTATTCACTTCCATTTAATTTGTCTTCAGCAAATATTTCTGAGCATCTGTTGTGTGCCAGCGACTATTACTGTGTGCTGGGGGTTTATACAGAGTAAGCCTGGCTGGGTCACTGGCCTCCAGGGGCTGTGAGGAGAGTAGCTAATAAATGACCACCCAGGGAGAAAGAAGGGAAGTAAAGGAGACAAACAATGAGCGGGTGGGGAAGAGAGAGAGAGAGAGAGAGAGAGAGAGAGAGAGAGAGAGAGAGAGAGAGAGAGAGAATATATCCATGTGCAGACACAGATGAGGGAGAAATTGATTCGTGTGCACAGAATAGCTTTGAAGACCTCAGCTGCAGGCTGCCTTTTGAACTAGGAATGATACTTTCATGACAGATGCAGAGTCTACTGCAAATACCACATCCCCCCCCC